>NC_138344.1:123930204-124450204 GCF_046562875.1 Panthera onca | reverse complement strand
CATCCCTTATCTGTCATTTTAATAGAGAGCACTTAGGGAACCAGGGGACTCAGGTCATGGGCTATGGCCTCTTTGATTTTAGTCTGGTTATTTGGTCTTTCTGAGCTTTGGTTTCCTCACTTGTGTAACTAAGGATTGAGTTTTTTCTCTAAGGTTCTTTCTCAGAATCAGGCATGGTCTAGGATATCTTTCTTTTTGGATCATAGAGACTACTATAAATAGTTAGCTTCATCTGTTTCTATCTCTTGAACCCTGTCCTCCTACTCCCCACAGAGAAGCTCCTTATGATCCCACAACCCAGACATTTGTGTCCATTCATGCTGAAACATTGACTTTGGACTATTTTCCATATTTCTAGAAGTCCAGTGCCCTATCCATTGTACCATAAAGCCACCTTTTTCTTCCATATTTCTAAATAGTCTCTAAAATCCCTTGTGTTACTTTTAGTTCTGTAGATATATAATAGCTTTTGATTAATCTTATAGTAGAGTTATCGCTCCTTCTGAATTCATTAGAGAACCAGGGAATAGTCGTAATAGTGCCTAAATATTATCATCTCCCCTTATTAATTCATATACCTTCAAATCAGACAGGATGGTTGGATTAATGTCAACCAGTTTCCCACTTGTCCCACAGAATTAGCCAAGCTTGTTTGATTCGTAGAGCTATTTCTGAACCTGAAACTGGGACAAAAAGCTAATTCACTGGGTATTACGGTTGGTATTGAGATAGGTATTCTCTAACCAGAAGAATGGGGCAAAACAAAAGGGATGACATTTCAGGGAGTTATTTTTTGGTTATATGAGGACAGGAGCCTTATCAGATTCACTCTGTCCCTAGTACTCAGGAGAACATCTCACCATAGTAGACCTTCCATAAAAATTTGTTGAATGAGTGAATAAATCAAATTACAATTCCTTAAGTACAGAGTAGAAGAGCTTACTTAACTTTTAGATTTAAGGTCTTAGAGGGCATGTGGGTGGAGAACCAATATGGTGGAGTGCCTGAAACTGAGTTAAATAAAAGAACATGGATTTACCTGGAATGTAACTTAGTAAGGGTACAGGGTTCCTTTATTTAATTCTTAAGTACAGCATTTAGACTAATGGAAAGATGTGACAGTTTTGTCAAGTATCCTATTCTTGGAATCTAGGGCTGGTCACATAGGGCTTCGATGACCATTTGTCAGAAATGTCAGAGAAGGGATTCCTGAAAGAATAATAGGTAATTTGACTTACTGATCTAAAAGGTCCATGTGAGTTCATCGTTTTGTGAGTTTTACTTCAAAAGGAGGTTGGACGTAGCATGTGGACTATCTCACCAAAAATAATGAAGTGGATGATGAAGTTTTCAGTCTTTGCTACAGAGATTGAATTTATGGAGCCTTTTCTGACAATGTTAACATTTTCAGGAATATCAAAATACAGAAATAGTTTTGTCTTCTTATTGATGAGTCAAGTGATAGGGAGCACAGAAAAGTGATAGTGGATAGAGGAAAGCCAGATCTGAAGGAAATGAGAAAAGAAGGAAGAGTTAGAATATCATTGTTAGTTGCTTGGGTTTAGAATATCAACAGGTGTCCTCCAGGTGCCTCAGTAACCCCTGATAGAGTATTTTCTTTATTAATGTCACACCAGTGAGAATATAGCAGCAGTCTGGAGGTTTATGAATGCATAAAAAGAACTTCCTAGCACACCTCAGTAGCCTCTGAGTACATGTAGGTCTGCATGATGAAATGATCTTTCCGGTGTTGAATCTGAGTCTTCAAAAAATATTAAATCATTTCTTCAGCAAAGTTGGAGAGTTTAAAAGATGATTATAAACATGTTTTGTTGTCTCCCCAAATCAGCAGTTTATTGAGGGAGGCTTGCACACAAACAATTATATTACAGCTTGGTACATTTTTAAAAAACTGTGACATGTGTAATATGCTCTGGGGACATTCTGCATTGGGCAATCAGTAAAGAAAGGAGACTAGATCTTGGAGGATAAGCTTAGAAGGATAGGAAGTGTAGGTGGTCGGTACGTAGCAACAGTACAGAGGCAAATACCTTCACACAGGGACTTGGCAGTAAGGTTGCTTTGTAGTAAGTAAGCTTGAAAGTCATCACGTATTGTTCAGAGCCTGGGTGTTAATTTTTCAGAAAGCCTCTTAGATGAAAGCAAGACTGTGAAGATATCAGTGTATCTAAAGAGATGCAGTATCAGTCAGGCGGGAGAGAAACTGAATGGTAGGAGGGCAGAAACAACGCGAACAAATGAGAAAGTTAGGGAGATGTACTTCAGCAGTCTGCATCCAAACACCACCCAAGAGAATGGAACACTCGTTTTTGTGGTTTGTACATCCCTGCTGTGTAGATGGACACGCCAGGCTGCCATTAATGTGATACCATTTGTGAATTGTTTCATAAAACAAACTCCCCTCACTACAATTTCCTATTAATTAAGCAACATTCTGATTATAATTTGCCTTCCCATCCAGATTGGTCTGCAGGGAGAACATATACTGGTTATGCTGACACGAACATTCTGATCTGTATGGCAGTTATGGTTCTTATTGTAAGCTGATGTAGTTAATTGAGTGGCATTCTAGTTTGTACATTAGTCTCTCGTGAGCTTAATGTTCCTCTATTGCTGAAAGATGGCTCCACTCAGAGTACCAAAAAGAAAAGAAAATCCAGTCCCTAAGTTTACAAAGCTGAGCTACTAGACCAGGAGGATGTAGTCATCAGGATAAATGCCGCCTCTGAGCTACTGGCCCCATTTTCAAATAGCGCAGCTTCAGGCAGAGTCATACACATTAGATGGGGGTGGGGAGACGTACACAGGCATGTCGGAGAAGCTGCAAGTAGTTGCAGTCAGAGAGAGTGGGAAGGAGGGAGGCGATGCTGGACAGAAGGGCAGAAGACAGGTTGTGTGAGGACTCTCTTCTTGTGGGCAGAGGGTTTCATTTATTTTGCAAAAGTAATTTGAATTGAAAGGAAATGTTGGGTGATTCTGCTAAAATGCTATGTTTTCCTCTTGTGATGAATTTTCATTGAGCACATCTCTTTGTTCTTTTAACTTCAAGCTGGATTTTTTGGCCACATCATCTCCTTGCTTATGTTGTATTTGCTGGGGTAGGTAAAGATGATGAGGTCACTGTGTAATGAGTGAAAGCAAAGCTGGCCAGCCACCATGACTTTTTGGGCCACTGTTTACATTCTAGTGATTTTGTGACCTTCCTTCAGGTGTGTGCAACACCACTTGAATTTTTCTAGTAATGAAATTGTGAAGCCGTAATGATTGGGACTTGCTTTGCCTAGAGGGGGCCCCCACGTCTTTGTAATCTCCTAAATGATGCTTAGAAATCTCTTCTCATTAAATATTTTTGCTTACTTTTGAGAAGTACCGCTGTCTTGCTTTGATCAAATTTACATGACTCAAAGCATTTATGAAGTATGACTGTATTTGAAAACTTAGCCTTTTTAAAATCTATGTTTTGATGAGATAAGGTAGTAACGTGTTTTTTTTTTTTTTCTGAAATGAAGATACTAACAATCTTATTTTATATTTTACTTTTCTAGCGTTTTGCTAATATTTACTGAAAGCTCCAAGTCCGTTTGTGGCGTCAGCTGTTACTCTCCAATCTGTTAATGGCATTATGTTACTAAAATGTGAAGGATTTCTTTAAACTTCTTTTTCTTTTGGTTACAGAATTACTTTAATTTTCTTTGCCAAGTATCCACTCACCCAGTTTCTTCAATGCCCTTCTTCTGAATTCTCTGTAACTTGACCTCAGCTGATGAGTAGGCAAAATGTTTTTAGTAAAGAGACTGACAGAGTCAGATGTGGTTCCTTACACACTCCTTTGAGTTGGCTACACAGGTATTGCAAGCGTTTCTTGCCATTACTTAATTCTGTTTTTATTTCTTATCCATGTTTTAGGAAAAGCATATAAGCAATGAAGAAGAGTACTTAAGGAGGATGGAAGAGGCCAGATTGCAGCTCAAGGATCAACTTCTTTGCCTGGAGACTGAACAGGAATCCATTCTTGGTGTCATAGGAAAAGAAATTGATGCAGCTTGTAAAACCTTCTCCAGGGACTCGATGGAGAAATTGAAAGTAATTATGAGTTCTCATTGTGCCTTTCAGTTAGTTTCCTAATATATAATTATAATAAGATTTTAATGCATGGTTACATGGTAGTCACATTTTTATTCTGGAAAGTTTTATGAAACAAAATAACATCTTGCATTTTTTAAAATGAGATACCGTATCTATTGCACAGTTGTGGGAGAGAACGTGTATCATTATTTCATTGAATTGCCTCTATCTCACTCTGGAAAAGAAAATGTCTTATGAGAGAGGCAGCAGTTCTGACTAAAAAAATATCCTTGGAGTCAAGAGGCCTGGGTTGTCATTATCAGGCCATTTTTGTTGTTGCTAGTGTATTAATGGCTAATATCTATTGAGGACTAGTTACATTACAGGTACTGTGGTAGCTACGTATGTGCATTCTCTCCCTTAACCCCTAAAGCCACCCTTTCCTTTAGGTACTTTGATTAAATCAATTTTAGGCCTGAGAAAGCAAGGCTTGGAGAGGTTAAGTAACTTGGCCCATATATAACTTGGCCATATATCCAGTTAAATGCTAGAACCAGGACTTTAAACCTTGGGAGTCTAACTCTGGAGCTTAAACAAGTAACCATGATCTATTTGCATTCCTTTTTTAAACAAATTATACTTAAGTTAGTTTTTCTGTCTTTAAAATGGAATATTGCTATTCGGTTTATAGTGCTAGGGAAATGATGAATAAAAACAGAATTAATCATGTATGTTCTTAATTCCTTGAAGATAAGCACCTCTTTGTACACTGCTGTATTGTGTTGTGTTCCTTTTTTTTTTTTTTTTTTTTTTTAAACGTTTGTTTGTTTTTGAGAGACAGAGAGAGACAGAGTACAAGCAGGGGAGGGGGAGAGAGAGAGGGAGACACAGCATCTGAAGCAGGCTCCAGGCTCTGAGCTGATAGCACAGAGCCTGACGGGGGGCTCGAACCGAAAAACTGTAAGATCATGACCTGAGCCAAAGGTGGATAGTGAGCCACCCAGGCGCCCTGTGTTGTGTTCCTTTGATGCAGTAGGACCATAACACGTATCATGTAACCATCGTTTTCCCTGTATTTATGTCATGTGGTGATATGGTGGGACTCAAATTATAGTGTTATGCCTAATATTTAAAAACTTTTTCAGGGGCGCCTGGGTGGCTCAGTCGGTTAAGCGGCCGACTTCGGCTCAGGTCATGATCTCGCGGTCCGTGAGTTCGAGCCCCGCATCGGGCTCTGTGCTGACAGCTCAGAGCCTGGAGCCTGTTTCAGATTCTGTGTATCCCTCTCTCTGACCCTCCCCCGTTCATGCTCTGTCTCTCTCTCTGTCTCAAAAATAAATAAACGTTAAAAAAAAATTTTTTTTTAAACTTTTTCAGATGATTCTTCTTTTTTATTTTGTCATGTCTTTCCTCATATAAAATGATCTTCCCTTTTTGTATTGCTTTCTCCTCCTTTTTTCTGTTCTTTTCTTTCTTTCTTTCTTTCTTTCTTTCTTTTCTTTCTTTCTTCTTTTTTTCCCTTAAGTGGTGTTCTAAAGAAAAGAAAACTATAATTCTACTCTTACAGTGGAAGGTATCTTAGGATTCAACTTCAACAGAAATTTTTCAATGGATAGATTTTGGTGGAGTTGATGGAATTTCTACAGTATGTATTTCTAGTTACATTCAACAAAAAGCTCAGATGTCAGTTTGAGAGGACTATGAGCCAAATATGAGAAGTAATTGGCTTTAGAGGAAAAACCCTTTGAGTTTTGTTACAGGGCCTGTTATAATGCTGGTGTATTCTTTTTCCTATCTAATGCTGCTTTTTTTATTTAAGACTTGTTATGTTTAAATATACTTAAAAGAGGTATGGCCTTAAGATTCTAATTTTATCTAAAAGGAGCACATATTAATAGTGAAATATTGAGATGCCTGGTTGGCTCGGTCTGTTGAGTGTCTGACTTCAGCTCAGGTCATAGTCTTGGGGTTCGTTAGTTCAAGCCCCACATCGGACTGTCTGCTGTCAGCACGGAACCCACTTTGGATCCTTTGTCCCCCTCTCTGTCCCTCTTCCACTCACTCTCTCTCAAAAATAAATAAATATTTATTAAAAAGTTAAAAAATAGTGAAATATTTATTCTATATTTAAGTTTTTGTGTCAAGACAGCTTATTTTCAATCAAAGATGTAGAAATGGAATCATTTGGATCATGCTATAAGATATATGAACCTTGTTATGGGCAATTACAGCCTAAAACATAGTGAGAAGATAGCAGATTGCTTAAATATTTTCTTACTTCTTTTTGAGGCACAAATGATCCTTCTAACATATTCCAAAAAGCACCCTGTTCTTTAATAGGAAAGCAGTGACTGTGGTAATGGATCTTTACACTTTGTTCCTAGAGAAAGACTAATTCAATCCAAGTGGTGGGTAGAAAGTAAATCTAAAAGAATGGAAATTATATTAAGTTTTATTTATTTTGTTTTTTTTTTAAGAGCACAGTTTTTTTCATTGTGGGTCTCTTTCCATTAATAATTTCTGTTGTTAGCGTCCTATAAACTTGGGGGAAAAATGAATACCCAAGAATATAACATTTGCTCTCCTCAAATAAACTACCCAAGGTGTTTTTAAAATAAAATTCTTTGCCTTACAGTTCAGAGATCTAAGGGAGAGTGGTGGTCCTTATAAAATGTTTTAAAAAATGGAATAATTCCAATTATTCTTTGTCATTTGTTTTTGAAATATTGTGGATGAAATTTTTAAGCCATTTTATGTAGTGACAGCTATGATATGAATTGGATAATAGATATATAACAAATGAGCCCGAGAAAAGTACTTGGGAGTGTTGGTATTATTTCTAATTACCTTTTTCTAGCCACCCTATTTATTACTTATCCCACTTTAGTAAATGCATATAATATTAGAAAACTTAAGGACGGACACTTAATAAGCCACCACTGTTATAAAACAATTAGGAAATTGTTTGAATTTGAGTTAGGCATTGCCTGAATTAAAGTTACATCATTTTCACAAACCAATTGTCGATGATTGAAGAGCTTTTCTTATAACACTTATTCTGAGTATGCACTCTTTGGAGAGCATAAAGAGGATAGGCTTTGGATCAAGACGGATGTAGGTTCAAATTACATCTCTCTAAATTGCTAATGTGTGACCTTGGACAACTTAGGTAATTTCTCTTTAAGAATTCATGTCTCATTTATAAGTTAGCTTATTTTGAGGATAAAGTAAAATAAGGTATATGAGGTGCATATTATGGAGTGAAATATTTTGCACTTAGTAAATACTCAAATAATGCTAGCTGTCATTATTATGTAGTGCCCTTTTTGTCATATATTCATATATATTTGTATATTTATGTATATATTGCTTTTTTTTCTTCATCTGTTTATGACAAATTGTTGTAGTGTTCTTGTTACCATCGAACTGGAAGTCTATTTTCTGATGATGACATCTTTATATGCATTTAGTAGTAATAATGATGTTCTCTGTGCCAGATACTGTGCCAGTCCTCATTTTATTTAATTTGTACCTTGACCTTATGAGGCAGTTTGCCTACTTTATAGATGATAACCTGCAGCTTAGAGAAATTAAGTCACATCACTTGTAAGTGGACAGGCTGTTTCTTAAACACTATATATAAATTTGTAAAAAATCACAAAATGAGAATATTATTTGTACTCCTGTCAAATTATTTTAAACTTTAATCTTTAGCACTAGATCTTAGATCACTGAAGAATTAATTGAAACTGTGACACAGATAAATGGAAAAGAATAATGAAAACATCATAATCAGTGAGAAATGGATGCTTGCAAGTAGCAGAGTTCAAAGAGGAAGAAAACACCACAAGCTAGAATAGGCAGAATTTGACTGAAGGAAAGGCGGCCTGTGAGTTGGGTGAGATTTGGATGGTAAGAAAAGTGGAGGAGAGAAAAGTGGGAGCTAAGAATACAACATGTTTGTTTATGGCATATGGTCAGCATCATTATACATTCTTCATGTGTCTAAATGAATCACCTAATGATATTCCTTAGGGGAGTGATGTGCACACACATCAGGAAGTATGGAAGTATTTGAGAATAGGAATAGACATGTTGCAGAGGGATAGGATATTTTTACACAACATTTCTAGGAAGGAGTCCTGTAAAAATATCATAGGTAGCACCTGTTTCAAAGCAAGTAGGAACTGAAAAAAAATTTGTGTTTAGAATCATAAAGTCATTGACAGACTTTGAACATCATTTTATTAGTAATAAGGCAGAACCAGATGGCACTGGATTTTATAAATGAGTTGGTATGAAGGAAATCAAGGCAGCTGGTATACAGAACCTATTTATTGTAGGATTTTGTTACCATCATGAAATATAAAGCAACATTTGCACAAAATCGTGTTGATTAGCTGCTGTCAATTCTACCCAACCATTAATGAGACAAAATGGCCCTCACAGTATAAAATTAAAGAAGGATAAAAGAGACAAAGAATTAAGTTTCCATGTAATTACATCTAACCAACTGTGAAATATATTATGTGGAACAAGACTGAGGAAAAGAAACAAACAAAAAAATGAAAAACTGGTTTGATTGAAGCTGCCTGACAGAAGTCCATGGAATCAGCCTCTAATGATTCTAGCAATGATAATGCTTGAGAGTTGATATGTGCCTCTATATTTGAGCCAAATATTTACTCTCAATGAGTACATACATATATACACGTGTACATAAATGGACATAATAAGTGGTGGTTTGGAATTAGTTGAGTACTTGATAATGAACTTTCTTCTTTTTAAGCCTTTAAACTTAGGGATTAAACTTTTATGTGTTATGGTGAAGAATTTCATTTATGTAAGGTTATTTCAGAGAAAATTCTACTTCTAATAGACTATTTCCTTTTTCTGTAGGTTTTTTCATCTGGTCCTGATATTAATTATGACCCACATCGCTGGTTGGCAGAAAGCAAGGTAATTTGTTTTTAAATCCTAAAGTTATCATAGTATTTATGACCTTCAGGGTGTCCTGTTTGGGCTAACCATACCATTTTGTTATTGAACAGAGCATATGCAGCTGTAATACTTCATTGCTGGGGAAGACATCATTGTCATGAATTTAAGAAACTTCCATGTTTCTTTAGTTTAACATTTACAAATTAGCTTAACTGTATAGGTATGGAAGGAGAAAATAAAGGAAGGCAAAACTGTTGAAGTAGTAAAACTAGATTGTCAAAGAAGCAAATTCTTCTGCCTTTTCATTGGGATAGGCAGTGTCTCTGGAAGTGTACGAAGGTCAGGGCTGCTATAACCAACCTTTCTTGCTTCATGGTTCTTTTGCATGATGATTTAAATTTAAAGGGTAGGTAAGCAAATCTAAATAAAATTGAACAATTTGCTAATTTTAGCAAAAAGCTTCTTCTGCACTATGGGATAATTACTTATCTTCATCTATCAGATCAACTTGGAAATTCATTGATTAAAATATATAGAAATTCGTGGCCACGTAAGATGTAGATGTCTTTTTCCAAGTGTCAATGCTCAAGGACTTGCATTCCTTCCCAGGCTAGTTTCTTTCAGCTTTGAGGTGCCTGGGTGGCTCCGTTGGTTAATCGACCGACTTAGGCTCAGGTCATGATCTCATGGTTCAAGCCCTGCATTGGGCTCCATCTTGGCAGTGTGGAGCCTGCTTGGGATTCTCTCTCTCCCCGCCCTCCCTCTCTGCCCCTCCACTGCTCACGCTTTCTCTCTCTCTCTCAAAATAAATAAATAAACTTGGGGGAAAAAAATAAAGAAAACCAGCTGTACTTTAAACCTGGACAATTGTGGTCCAATTTAGGATTTTATTATTTGAAAGAACTTTTAAGTTTGTGCAGTATCCTTATTTAAATATATGAGAAAAGGGAGGTTTTAGAAAATGTACATGACTTTTCTGGTGCCATATAAAAAATGGGAACATGGACCGCATGCCATGTCAGACTCACAATTAATGTTCTCACCATTATGTGTGATGCTGTCTAAAGTCTTCAGTTAGCCAAGATTTATCAATTATGTGCTCTTTTGTGTATAGGCATGAGGGTTATCAGTGTCAGCAAGCCATGGAAATTAATAAAGAAAATGGAAATGTAAACAATTTAAAAAATCCTTAAGGTATGTTATATTTTTATAGAAATACATAAACATTGGGGCGCCTGGGTGGCTCAGTTGGTCCGAAGCCGTCCGACTTCGGCTCAGGTCATGATCTTGCGGTCCGTGGGTTCAAGCCCCGCATCGGGCTCTGTGCTGACAGCTCAGAGCCTGGAGCCTGTTTCGGATTCTGTGTCTCCCTCTTTCTCTGACCCTCCCCTGTTCATGCTCTCTCTCTCTCTGTCTCGAAAATAAATAAAATGTTAAAAAAAATACATAAACATTAACAAATGCAAAAAGAGGAAGAACTGACTGTGATATCAGTACTAGAAGGATAGGGGGGTATGATGCCACCAGCATGTTACAGGTGGTTTCTGCATAAATGCAGTATTTAACTTGATCATACAAAAAATATATAGAAGTTCTCTAGTTGGCTAATTATAGGTAAAATAATGGTAAGTTGAGAATACCTGAATAAACACAGATAATGCCTTGAACTTGGTGGCAAGGTATGGGTGGGAGTTGACAGAAAGACATGATTCACCTTTGAAGACCAGCTGTGCTTTAAGGAAACCTTTTTTTTTTTTTTTTTTTTTTTTTTAAGCATTCTTAATAAGAAATGAATAGCATTATGATTGACCATTGAAATTTACACAACCCGGTAAAATTTTCCTCCTTTTTTAAGTACAGTGATGCTGTTCATCCCTAACCGTTTTTGATAGAACCAAATGCAAACTTGTATTTATGCCACCTTCGTAGTAAATTCAGAATATACATGTTTTGCTGGCTCAGAAATTTTGGGCTAGAAACTTCTGTTGTGCATTAATAAAGCATTTCTCATTTCTCTTGTTTCTTTTTCCCGATTCCTCAATTCTGACAACAAGAGCAATGTACTTGGAATTTTCTTTCAAGTTAAAATCTTTATCATTTCTGAACAGAAAGCTTTCACTGCTGTTGTTCAGTTAAATTATGAGAGCCAGAGATGACTCTTAATCATAGCTGTTTAATTTGGGAACTAGTGAGCAGTTTTCCCTTATCATTTAATGGGATTGAACTTCTGATCAGACGAGTTTTAATACTGCATGAGACAACCCTTCCTGTAGAGCGTAAAAGGGTCATGATAAGCAATACCATGCTGACCAACTGACTAAGGAGGAATTGAATCTATTTACCAGAAAGATGGCTTAGGTTATTGATGGGCTACAATACTGTAATTCCCATGAACTATGACTGGACAGCTCTATAAGTATTGAAGATAAGATCTGAAATCAGAGGACAAAAACTATATGGAAAGTAGAATTGCTATTCAGCTAGTCCACACTGACATCTTGCAGTGTTAGAAGGACCTCTGAGGGCATTTGGTAATTGTTTTCATAAATCTGCCAAATGAATTTCTTCTGTTAGTGTTAATCCTGGAAGAACTAGGGGACTGGGTGAGGATAGGGTCACTGTTGCTTTGTCGACATTGGTTACATAATATAAATATGAAGTCCAACTCAGAGTTGGACCAGGCTTATATGTAAAATAACCAAAGAATGGCAAGAACCATATAACACAGGGAGGAAGAGGATTGAGAATTAGGAAATACCATTGAGGAACACCAGGCAATCCGTCCAATAGATCCGCGATTTGTTTTTGTCATAAATCCCAATAAGGCATTTAGAGGCCAAATTTTATTCAGTTTAACAAGAATTTACTGACTAGCTACTGTGTGCCAGATGCTAGATTACATGCTGTGGGCATAATAATGAATTTGGCATGATCCTTTCTCTTGAGGAACAGTTTATTTTCCTAGAAAAGCTGACACATTGATAATTTCAATATTATGTCTAAGAGCAGTGATACAGGTGTGCAAAAGCCACCATGGAGTCTGATCCCTCAAGTGAATTTTGAAGCTGGGCAGATAAAGAGGGAAAGAGCAGGCATGCACAGTAAACAATTGTAGGCATGGTATAGAAGAGAAACAGCATGATAAATGGAAAGAAACCCCAAGCGATTTGTCAATACAAGATGAAAATATGAGGCAGAGAATGGCAGGGATGAGGCTTTAGAAAGAGGTAGAGCATAGGTAACTAAGAAGAACATTGTATGCTATTTTAGAAGTTTGACTTCAGTTCTGCATTTAGGGAGAACCACAAAGGAGATTTGAACAGGATACTGATAAATTTGTATTCCTATTTTAGAAGCATTACTCAGATAGTGATGTAAAAGGTGGAGTAGAAGTGGGAAGACTAAAGGCAGGAAGACCAGTTAAGAGGTCTTTGGGTGAGACCAAAGTCTCTGGGGTGAAAGTCCAAACCAAGGAAATTGTAGAGATTCAGAGGAAGGGACAGACTGAAGTAATGCTTTGGTGACAATATGCAGATGATGTTTAATGTTATGTCAGATGGAGTGGTAGAGAAGGAGATAACTATGGTTTTCAAGACTAAGTAGGAGATCCCACTCAAAGTTCAGTATGTGAATAGATCAACATGCAGAGTCCTAGATAGGGAAGCCAGCAGAAGTACTGAAGGAGTTTCTAGCACTGGGATTGATGTCTTAGAAAGTCCCATTTGGACAGGAAGCCCCAAAGAGAAGCAGGGACAAAGGCAAAGATCAGCGTTTAGGTGCAAATCATGGGAAGAAATGAGAAGTTGCAAAGACACTGACAGAAAATGCGGGCAGATGATCAAATCTCGAGCAGGCAAGTACTCTCAAGATGGAAAGACAGTCCTAGAGAATATCAATCACTGTTGATCCCAGATCTTGAGTTAATCATTTTGTGATAGCAAATAAAAGAAAAGCTGGTGTCAGATGCTCTTCAGCATAAGGCAGGATCCTGAGTGCTCTGTTATTTACAGAATATATTTAATTCTGGAAGTCTATATTTAATTCTGGAAGGGAATACTAATTATTCCCTTAAGATGCAAAAAGGTAAATTTATATGCTTCTTTGGCTGTAACACTTTCTTCCTTCTTGGAATACACACACACACACACACATATATATATATTCCTTCTTGGAAATATATATATATATTTAAAGAGTAATTATATTAGGAATGTGACATTTTTTTCTACTCAAATTACTTCCTCAGCTTAAATATCAGTGAAGAATAAATAGCAAGCAGATTAGATTTCAGTAAATCTACTAATTCTCAAATATTTTATTTGATCAGAACTGTAAACTTTTAAGGTTATATAGATAAGAAATAGACTTCCAAAGTATTGGGGGATTTTCCTTTTTTACTCTGTTTGATATCATTCCAAAGAGTCCTACTTTTAATGGTATAATGTGTTCCGGTATTGTTTTTCCTGCCATTTTTGGAATATTATATAACTGAAGCAGCTTCAGAGATCATGTAGTCTAACTTCCTTGTTTTATAGATGAGAAGGAGGCCCTGGGAATTGTTTACCTAATGACATAAAGCTAGTTACTGAGAAGGATTTAGAACCTGGGTCTCTGAATTCTGTGCCAGTCTTTCTTGATTGGTAGTATAATTTACCTTTGAATATAAACCTTGCTTTTATGCATATTGTCTTTTTAGTGATACGGATTTTTTTAAAACACCCATTGTATGAGAAGTATCAGACCCAGTATATTTAATTCTTGTTGAAGGATGTGAATAATCATCTAGCATTTTATCCTTCCAGTGTAGACATCAAAATGAGATACAAATACTCAGGTATCTTGATTCATTAAAGATACTTTAGATTGTGTGTATGGAACACATTCAGTTTAATTGAAGAAAAGCATTTTGTATTTTTACATATGAACTCTTATTATGGAGTTACTTTTTTTCTTCATGATTTTATTCATAACTATGTAGGAAACCAGAGAGAATATTACTAAAAGAGGTTTTGAGGTTGATTTGGGTTTGAATTTTGCACTTCAGTTTAATTTTTGTTTTGGTTTCCTGGCACATTCTCAGAAATTGCCATCGTCTTCCTTTACCTTTGGCTTTTCTATTAACATTTCCTCTCAAAATTGTTTTTTGAGTTGTGGCAAAGGAAGTATGGTAGTTAAAAGCAGCAAAATTATGGGCCCTGGTATTATTGCTAACTCTATCAGCTATAATCTTTTTATTCGAATTTTCTATTTCCCTTGGTTTTGGCTTTGAGTCATTCCTTAATGACTTTAGTATATTATTATTCTAAATCTCACTAGAGGATTCTTAAAGATTAAAAAGATCATTTTGATTGTTTTACTAGATACTTATTCCCACCTAATTGCAAGCTGTCAACTATGAAGGTAAAAGACTGCCTTATTTAGAAATTCTTTCTCTATTATAGTTTATTTAGCAATACTTGCTGATATAGTTAAATAAATGAGCCTATTATGTAATCTTTAAGATGCTCTTGTGAGTGGTTAATAGAATGGTGTTTGCACTGTGATTAATAGCCTTGTCAGGTAATTATTATTTGGAATTGGTAAAGTTATTCCTATGCTGTGTTCCAAGCTGTTTCTCCAAGGCGTTTAATGAAAGACGTTGGGTGTTTCTCTAGCAAACACTGATTCTCATAATTGACTATTTGTTGATTAAATTTCCATAAGTTGATATTTTGTTTGTAGGATTAATAATATATTCTGCATACATATTCAATTCATAACAAGCATCTAACTATAACCTATTTTTAAATTTTGTATGTTGATGGAATAAAGGCTTTGTTGGAATAAACTGAAGCCATAGGTCAGTCTGTTTAGGCCACTATAATAAAATACCACAGACTGGTGGCTCAAACAACAGATAATTTATTTTCTTACAGTTCTAGAGCCTAGAAGTCCAAGGTCAAGGTGTCAGGGTTAGTTTCTGGTGAGGCCTCTTCTTGGCTTGTAAATGGTCACCTCTCATGTAGGGGGACGGGCATTATGGGGGGATGGGATGGGAGTATTATTGGAAGAATTGGGGGTTGGAAGACAGAGTGTCTCTTCCTCCTCTTATAGGGATGCCAGTCCTATAGGATGAGGGCCCTACTGTGGTAACCTCATTTAGCCTTTATTACTTCCCTAAAGGCCTTATTTCTAAACAGAGTCACCTGAGGGTTAGGACTTCATATAAACTTGAGGGGGGTATAATTAGTCCATAACACATATCAAACCTGATTAATGCTTTGGTTCAGAAATTGTGGGTTTTTTGTTTTGTTTTGTTTTTTTACCAAAATCAGTACAATTATTGTTATGACAACATATCTTTTTGTTTCTCCATTATCAACCCTTAGCAATGGTACTGAGCACAGGCCAAAGATTAGGATGGAGTAAGTAGGAAATCTTTGAGAACAGGGAAATGAGTCGTTATGTTTTAAATTTGCATTTAAATCACTGGGCAAGAACAGATTAAACAGGGTGATTCAAACTGGTGATCCCAAAAGGCTCACTTTGTTTGGACCACATTGGTTTTAAAACAGAGAATTGGTAGGGAACATTTAAAAAAACTTTACAATTGCATACTTACAGCATGGAATTTGTTTTTCTTTTGAGGTATCAGAAGATCTGATAACATTAGTGTTTTATTCTTATGTGATAGGAAACTGTTGGATCTGAGAAGAACCATGAACATAATCCTATTAGAAGGACCATCCTTCCAGCCCTTCTTCCTGGTTGTATTTCTATAATCCAAATCAATAGTGCTCAGGTCCTAAATGTGTTACTTATTTATGTTCATTAAACTTTCTTACTATAATAATACAAAAATTTTTTTTGATTTTTTTTGTTTGTTTTCAAGATATTTTATTTTTCTGTTTTATTAAACACAAGGTGCTTCCTCTTTACAAGAACTTAATGGCATCTAATTTTTCACTTAATTGCATGTGTCCTGTCCTCACTATGTGCAAAACAGTGTACTAGTTTTAGTGTGTGTTTGAGCATACAAACATGAACACACATCCACTCCTGGGATACTTTAAATTGAAGAATATTTTTAAATTCTTGAAAAAAGTCTTAAGGATTTAGTATATCAAATTCATTAAACATTCAAGGATAAAGATGTGCACGTGTTTAAGGTGCCAAATAAGTAGCAAAAAGACTTGGTTGAAAATATATCTTTTCCAGAAATTATACATCTAACTTTCCCCTTTTCCCTTGCATAATACGATAATTATTTGGGCTTTTCCATTTATTTATTTTTCTTGAGTAACTGCTAAAGTTTGATGAGGTGAACAAAAGGTATGATCAAAGGTGAACAAAAGGTTCAGATTGTAGTTTCTTTTTTTTTTTAAGTTTATTTATTTATTTTGAGAGACAGCATGCATGCATGAGTGGGGGAGGGGCAGTGAGAAGGAGAGAGAATCTCGAGCAGGCTCTGTGCTCAGAGCACACAGCCACATGGGGCTAGAACTCACAAACCATGAGATCATGACCTGAGCCGAAATCAAGAGTTGGCCGCTTACCCGACTGAGCCACCCGGGTGCCCCTATTCAGGTTGTAGTTTTGACATAGAAGCAGGCAGCAATAGTGTAGACTTTCTCTTATTTTGCCTGGTTAATATCAATTAATAAATGACTTAGTGATGTTTTAGAATAATTTTCCAACTGACTTATATCTAAAACTACTGATTAAATTGTCTAGAATAATTTTTTATTACATAGTGCGTTGAACATATTTTCATTTTCAAGACTTTAGCAATATAGAAGTATGGAGAATAAATTTGGAATATATGTTCTCCTTTCCCTCTTGACGCCTCTCTCCTGAGTGGGCATAATCATCATCAACAATTTGGCATTCATATTTTCAGTCCTATATTGGTTTGGTGGGTTGAACTCCAGTTGTTTTTGATAAAGATGTATATTTTAATTGCTAAATATAGCGGCCCTTTCCTTTGGCAGTCTTTGACACTAAGCATATCCATCCAGTTGTAGTATTTTCATTTTCTTCCTTTGCAAAACTCGGATTTTCTTCCTGCCTTTCCAACTACTTCTCAGCTTTATTTTTCGTTTCTCTTCCGTTCCTCTCTTCTAAATTCTTCTCTCTTGTCTCCATAGACACTCCATGGGCTGTTTTGCCTTGATGCTGTTGAAGCTTTACTTTGTATCTCTCATCCATATCTCTCGAGCTTTAGATCTATGTATCCAACCAGTCATTTACACTTCTCTGTGTTCGTCCTAACAAGTTCAGCTTATTCCAATCTGTCATTAACTTTTTAACCCCTAAATCTTTGCTTCTAGTTTTCCTCTTTCACATTTCTTCAGCTGGAAACACCAGTACTGATTCCTTTCTCTCTTTTCCCCCTAACATTTAAGTCTCAAGTACACACACTTGGGTCCATTCCATGTCATTTTTGCTTGTTTTGAATATTGGTAACATTCTCCTGAGTTCCAGCCTCCAACATGTGCTCCACTCTCTCCATAGAGTGTGCTTTTGAAAGAATAGTCCAATTCACTTCCTTCTCTCTCTCATATTGTGGTTTGGTGGGGATGGTGGTATATGACTCATCCTGACCTTTGACCCTGTATTCTGCCTCCATGCTTTATTTAGAAAAAAGTTGTAGTAGAAAATGTTCCTTTTATTTGGTAGAGAGTTGACTATGTTTTCTGGTTTCCGGTCCTATGGAAGCTTTTTATCTTTTCGTATTTGCGTGGGAATTTCAAAATGGATATTGGGAAATGAAGCAGTCTTAATTAAAGTTTACAATCATATTTGGAAGTCCACAGCTCAATTTATTTTTAAAAAAATTTTTAATGTTTATATACTTTTGAGAGAGAGAGACAGAGTATGAGTGGGGGAGGGGCAGAGGGAGAAGGAGATGCAGAATCTGAGGCAGGCTCCAGGCTCTGAGCTGTCAGCACAGAGCCAGAGGCAGGTCTTGAACTCACAGGGTGCAAGATCATGACCTGAGCCAAAGTCGGACGCTTAACTGACTGAGCCACCCATGCACCCCACACAGCTCAGTTTCAGTTGGAGACTCCCAAGGGGTGCCTGGGTGTCTCAGTTGGTTAGGCATCTGACTTCTGCTCGGGTCATGTCTCGCGGTTCGTGGGTTTGAGCCCCGCATCGGGCTCTGTGCTGACAGCTCAGAGCCTGTGCTTCAGATTCTGTGTCTCCCTCTCTCTCTGCCCCTCTTCCACTCATGCTCTGTTACTGTCTCTCAAAAAATAAATAAACATTAAAAAATAAAAAGAGAAAAGTAAGTTGGGGACTTCCTGTTTTTATCTAGTGACATTCAGGTAGGACAGAGGCCTATAAATTATATAGCAGATACTAAAGCCAGGTGTCATCTCCACAAGGAGATTTAATTTTAATTTGTTTTTCTGTCCCTTATTTACCTTCTTCCTTTTGTTAATTGTTAAATAGCTGAATTGTTATATAATTCACATATCATACAATTGACCTATTTAGACTGTATCACTCATTATTTTTAGGTGTATTCACAGAGGTGTGATGCCACAACCACAATGAATTTTGGAATGTTTTATCACCCTAAAAAAAAATATGGACCCTTTAGCTATCACCTCCTAAATTTGTCCATCCCACTCACCCCTCTTACAGCCTTAGTCAACAAGTAACCTTTCTATCTCTATAGATTTGCCAGTTCTTGACATTTCCTGTAAACGAAATCATATAGTATGTGGTCCTTTATGAATGACTTCTTTCATTTAGCAGAATGTTTTCAAGGCTCATCTATGTCGTAGCATGTGTCAGGACCTCACTTCATTGCTAAATAATAGTCCCATGTATGGATATACCACATTTTATTCATCCGTTTATCAGTGGATGTTCATTTGGGTTTTTTCCATTTCTTGGCTATCATGAATAATGCTGCTATGAACATTCGGTTACGCATTTTTGCATGACTGTATGTTTTCGTTTCTTCTAAAAATATACTCAGGAGTAGAACTGCTGGGTTATATGGTAACTATGTTTACCCTTTTGAAGAATTGCCAGATGGTTTTCCAAACTGACTGCACGATTGTACACTCCTACCATCATTATATAAGAACTCTAATTCCTCCACACATACCAACAGTTGTTATCATATGTCTTTTTGATTCTAGCTGTCCTGCTGGGTGTGAAATGGAATCTCACTGTGATTTTGATTTGCATTTCTGTGATGCTTAATGATTCTGAGCATCTTTTCATGTGATTATTGGTCATTTGTGTTATGTTCTTTGAAGAAATGTCTCTTGCTTAATTCATTATGTCTTTTTATTAGTGAGTTCTTTATGTATCATTCTAAATTGTTCTTTCTCAGATATATGGTCTACAATTATTTTCTCCTATTCAATGGGTTGTTGTTTCACATTGTTAATTGTGATCTTTGAAGCACAATGTTTTAATTTTGGTGAAGTCTAACTTAACAGCTTTTTTCTTTGGTTGTCTGTGCTTTTGGTGTAATATCTAGGAAATCAAGGTTGCCAGACCAAGGTTACCAAGACTTACACCTGTGCTTTCTTTAGGAATCTGCTGTTTTTAGTTCTTACATTTAGGTCTTTGACCCATTTTGAGTTAATTTTTGAAAATTTTATTTAGTTTGAGAGAGAGAGTGGGGGAAGGACAGGGGGAGGGAGAGAGAGGGAATCCCAAGCAGGCTCCATACTGATATCTTGGAGCCTGACACGAGGCTCAAAGCCAGGAACTATGAAATCATGACCTGAGTTAAAATCTAGAGTCGGGTGCTTACCCGACTGAGCTACCCGGGTGCCCCTTGAATTAATTTTTGAAGATGGTATGAAGTATGGGTCCAACTTTATTCTTTTGCATGTGAATATTCAGTTTTCTCAGTACTATTGGTTGAAAAGACTGATCTTTCCTCATCAGATTGTTTTTGGAACCTTTGTTGAAAATCAATTGACAATATATATGTATGGGTTTAATTCCACTGATCTATGTCTGTCCTAATGCCAGTACCACACTGTCTTGATTACTCTGGCTTTCTAGTCAGTTTTAAAATCAGTTAAGTGTGACTCCTCCAACTTTGATCTTTTTTCAACACCTGTTTTTGGCTATTCTGGGTCCCTTGAATATCCATATGAAATTTAAGATCACATTGTCAATCTCTCCAAAGATCTCAGCTGGAATTTTGATAGGCATTGCGTTAAATCTGTAGATCAGTTTGGGGAGTATTTCTCTTAATACCTTAATGATATTAAGTTTTCTCGTGTATGTACATGTAAAATCTTCTCATTTATTTAGGCCTTCTTTAATTTTTTCAACAGTTTTTTGTAGTTTTCAGAGTATAAATTTTGAACTTCTTTTTAAAAGTATGTTTTTCTTTTTAAATGTATGTTACTCTTTTGGTGCTATTGTAAACATGATGGTCTTTTTAACTTAGTTTTGGATTGATGATGCAAGTGTATAGAAATACAAGTGATTTATGTATAATGATATTTTCCTGCATAATTGCCCTGCTATGACCTCCTGATACAATGTTAGATAGAAATGGTTAGAGCAGACATTATTTTCTTGTTTAAGATCTTAGAGATAAAGCATTCTGTCTTTAACCATTAAGTATGATAATAGTTACGGGCTTTTCATAAAAATGTTTTGTCAGGTTGAAAAATCTCCCTTCTGTTCCCTTCTGTTGAGGGTCTTTATTGGGAGTAGGTGTTTAATTTCATCATACACTTTTTCTGAATCTTGATATGATCATGTAGCTTTTGCCCCTCCTTCTCACAAACAGTCTGTGGAAGTGGCAGATTGGATACCAGTATTCTCAGGCTGCTGTGTCTGAGGTGGAGTGGCCACACTATCAATGAGGGGTTGGTCATGGAAGGAATCCCTAGTTTCTCCACTGCACCTGCCAGCAATTTAGCCTACTCAGATCAGAGCTATGACGGTGAAAAATCCTAGCCATCTGACCTTCCAGTGCCATACTTACTATTATGATCTGTTTCTGCTCACATCACTTTTGATTCCAGAAAATGTGAGTTTTCCAGATGAGGTAATTCTCCAGTTCTCTGCAGATACCAACGGGGTGTCCCACAATTTAATTCACCTCTGACACAAACTACCCAGAGTTAGTACAGATAGATACCACAGGTTAAGGGCTCGGCCCCACCTGTACCCAATTCAGATGTCCCCAGGTTACCTACACTTCCTTCTGACCTGGCTACAAATTGGGGGTTCTCATGGCTCTCTCTCCAGGTTCAGTAATTTGCTGTCATGGTTCACAGGCCTAAGGGAAATACTTTACTTACCAGTTTATTTATAAGGGATACAAATAAGCAGCCAGATGAAGAGGTTATATAGGGCAAGGTCTATATAGGGCAAGGTCTCCAAGAGTCCCCGTGGAGTTTGGGGATGTCTCATGCTCCTGGCATGTGGCTATGTTCACCAGTCTGGAAGCTAATCCAATCTCATTGTTCAAGAGTTTTTAGGGGTGCCTGGGGGGCTCAGTAGGTTCAACTACCTAAACCACCTCATTAGCACGAGCTTGGGTGTAATCTAAGAGCTTGTTATGAATAACAAAGGACATTCTTCTCACTCTGGAAGTTCCTGGGCTTTTAGGAGCTCTGTGCCAAGAATATAGGACAAAGACCAAACATCTTTCTTATTATGCCACAATACCATATAACTTGACTGTGAACTGGGGGAAGAGGGACCCCTGTCTTGGCAATACCCTCCCGGAACGTGGAGTGGGGCTTTTGTCATGCAGGGTGCAGTCCTTCCCCTGCCCACATCTAGCTTCCACCTCGCATTTTCATTAAAGAGCAGCTTGGCAGAACTCCTCGTGCCATCATTCTGGAAGGCAAACTTCCATGAAGTCCCCCCTTTGTTTCTGATGAGCGTTTGTGATAAATGTGATCTAGCTTTTGCCTTTACAAGCTCCATTTCCCTTCACGTAACACATTCACATACTATACCTTGGTCATCTTACAATATTATCATATAATTTTTCCATAATTTGACGAGTGATAATATTTCTTCTGTGTCATAGAGATACCATCTGCTCGACAGACCTTCTGACCAGAGAAACTGGGCATCTTTTTCTGTTCTGGGGGGTGTTTGAAAGCTGATACATGTGGGGATCCCCCAGTCTAGCGGCTGTATCCCAGTCTCACTTTATCATAAGCTATCCTACTGCCGCTACTTTTAATATACTGTGGCATATCCTGAGAACTTCCTAGATTTCTGGAGGCCTAGAACTTTCTTGCTTACTGATGAATGCTGTTCAGGAAAATTCTCCCTTAGCTTAACCTAACTTTCCTGTTTAGTCCACTCTTCCTTTAATTTGCTTTTTACTGAAGTAAAGACTTTTATTTAGAATCAAATAGAACTTGAAGGATAGGCTCACTTGGGAAGGTCCTGAGACATGACTGAAATCCTGTCCTAGTGAAGGTAAAAGAAAAATTTATTTATTTACTTATTTTTTACTCATCCCTGATTTAAATATCTAACTAATAAAGATGGTGTGGTTAGAGTCTGAGAAAACGAGAGTTGCTTCAACTAAATTCCCTAGTCTTTTAAATGTGGGAAAATACTAACTTTATCTCCCTCATGTGATATAGAATATCTTTTCCTGATTAGCTGGACCCTTGGGAATATGCATTTTTAAAACCAAAACTATGAATTTTATCTTTCTTTTTTTTAAAATCTTTGAATTAAACTCCATTTTGTAACAAGTCTCTAGTTCTATTGTGTGGTATGTTTGACTTTAAAATGCTTTAAAGTGTACCAGATTGCCTTATATATCACATCAGGGATCTAATTGGAGTATGACTGGGAATCCAGCAGGCCAGACTTCTTTGTAGTATTACCTTTACAAACCTGATAGAGGATATCAGATATTTTATAAAAATCCAAGAAAATTTGGCTTAATTTCGACACCATCTTTGAAGTCATTATGGAAATTAAAACATTATAGATTTTTTTAAATTTTGCTTATGTTTGCTATGGTCTGTTCAGTTATCATGACTTTTCCTTCATGTTTTGAAATGCTACTGTTTTCTAGATTTTTTGAAAAATTAGATACATGTGTCATTTTTTTAGACTAAACTTAAGTGGCTCTGTGAGGAACTGAAGGAAAGAGAAAACAGAGAGAGGAGTCTGCGGCACGAGCTGATGCTGTGCAGACAACAGCTGAGGAGTATGACCGAAAACAAGGAATCTGAGCTCCAGTGTCTCTTCGAACAGATAGAAAGACAAGAGCAGCTTCTGGAAGAAATACAACAAGAGAAGAGAGGTGTGTTAGCTGTTTTTACTCTTATTTTTCTTTGTTTACATTCGTGGAATCCTAGGATTGAGGGAAAAAACAAAACAAAACCATTTCCGTTGTCTCTACTTGGAATATTTCCAAATCCCTCTCCTTTCCTCATCTCTGGTCTCCCTGTCTTTCTTCATTTCTGGATCCAGAAGAGGAAACTGTTCGCCCTGACAGTTTTTCCTTCAGCTAGTACATCTCTCCTATGTACGTAGCCCTGTGTCCGTGGCCATTTGGAAGTTTGCATTTGGTAAGATGTGTGTTCTTCCCTGATAAAATGCTGAAGTTTATATTTTACTTCAGTAAAATATTCATAAATTTATTCAATAAATGTTTACTCTGTGCCAATTTTGTCTTGACACTATTATAGGTGCTGAGGATACATCAGTGAATAAAGGGGAAAAAAAAGTCCTCTTGTTTAGTTTACATTGTATTGAGTGGAATGACAGAAAATAAATGAAATAAATAGGTAAATTGTTTAATATATTAGAAGGTTATAAGCACCATGGCAAAAACAGTAGAGTAAGGGAAGGAGAGTTTGAGGCAATACTTTAAAAGTTAGACAGGAACTTTGGAAAACTGCTTTTCTTTTTGGTTCTAGAAGGGATGCATCGTGACGGGAAGAAGAAAAATAGCACTATGTATCAGAATCCTGTGGGTATCTTGTGTCAGGCTTAGGTCTTTCTTTATTGGTGAACTTCATTAATTTAAGAAAGAAACTTAATGTAGTGCCCTACTAAGAAAAACAGAACTTTAACATATGATAATCCTCTAAAATTTGTTTTGGTTTTTCATTTTAGTTATTAAGATGATGATGATGATTCTTCCTCCTCCCCCCCTTCCTCCTCTTCTCCTTCTCCTCCTCCTCTTTCTTCTTCTTCTCCTTCTCCTCCCCCTCCTCCTCCTCCCTCCTCCTCCTCCCCCTCCTCCTCCTCCCCCTCCTCCTTCTCCTTCTCCCCCTCCTCCTTCTCCCCCTCCTCCTTCTCCCCCTCCTCCTTCTCCCCCTCCTCCTTCTCCCCCTCCTCCTTCTCCCCCTCCTCCTTCTCCCCCTCCTCCTTCTCCTTCTCCTTCTCCTTCTCCTTCTCCTTCTCCTTCTCCTTCTCCTCCTCCTTCTCCCCCTCCTTCTCCTTCTCCCCCTCCTTCTCCTTCTCCCCCTCCTCCTTCTCCTTCTCCTTCTCCCCCTCCTCCTTCTCCCCCTCCTCCTTCTCCCCCTCCTCCTTCTCCCCCTCCTCCTTCTCCCCCTCCTCCTTCTCCTCCTCCTCCTCCTTCTCCTTCTCCTCCTTCTCCTTCTCCTTCTCCTTCTCCTTCTCCTTCTCCTTCTCCTTTTTGTTTTATTTATTTATTTTTGGGGGAGAGAGAGAGCTGGGGCCAGAGACAGAGAGAGGGGGAGGGATCAAGAATCCCAGGAAGGCTCCACATTGTCAGCAGGGAGCCTGACGTGGGGCTCAAACTCACACACTGTAAGATCATGACCTGAGCCAAAATCAACAATCCGACACTTAACTGACTGAGCCACCCAGGTGTTGCCCCAGTTGTCAGGATTATTCTTTCTACATGTTCCAGTTAAAAATTATTTATTGCTATCCTGCGGTGATTCTCAATTTTTTTTTGCTATCAGGACCACATTATATTCTTAAAAAGGCAAATAATATCTTCATATTATTAATAAGGGGTCTTAGATAGTTCCCAAACCATCTTTTGTGAACTACCGCTCTAGTGCACTTGAAAGATGCAAACTGTGCTAGTAGTGAAAGTCAGAGGATGCCTATACACACACGCGCGCGCACACACACATACAGACAGTACAACAGAATCTTTTCTTTTTTTTCAAAAAAAAATTTTTGAATGTTTATTTATTTTTGAGACAGAAAGAGACAGAGCATGAGTTGGGGAGGGGCGGAGAGAGGGAGACACAGAATCTGAAGTAGGCTCCAGGCTCTGAGCTGTCAGCGCAGAGCCTGATGCAGGGCTCGAACTCACAGACCTTGAGATCATGACCTGAGCCGAAGTCAGACACTCAACCAACTGAGCCACTGAGGTGCCCCACAACCGAATCTAATTATGGAATTTATAGCTAAAACACTGTATGATCTCTGAACATGTTATAGATTATTCACTGACACTAGATTGCAACCTGGTTTTACTTTTAGTAAACATTGTCAATATTGTCACCCAGTAAATCATTTCTTTTGTATAAGGATTAATGCAATTGTATATTATAAATAACTGTAACTGTTAGCAGGATGAATCAAAGGAGAAAGAACCAAATATTTGTGCGCTTAAATAATTATTTTCAAATGCCCAGCTTTTTCATAAAAGCTTCAGAAGATAAGTTGTAAAGTTTATAATCTCTCAAGGTGATTCTTTTATTTCTACTTTTCAAATTTAATAAAAATGTATTGATTGTTTTATATCTATATAGCACTTGAATTCTTTTATGCATTTTAAAATTAGCTTGTCAGTTTTTTAAAGAGAATCTACTAGTATTTTAATGGGACTGTGTTGAATGTACACATTTAAGAATGGACATCTTGATATTGAATCTTCCAGTCCGTGAACATTGTGTATATTATACATTTATTTAGGTTTTTAACTTTTCTCATGGATAGTTTGTACTTTTCAACTAACAGGTCTTGAACATCTTTTTTAGATTTATTCCTACTTTGTCTCTTATTTATGATGTTATATTAAATGTCATTTTATTTATTTATTTATTTTTATTTTTTAAATGTTTATTTATTTTTGAGAGAGACAGAGAGACAGAGCCTGACAGGGGAGGGGCAGAGAGACAGGGAGACACAGAATCAGAAGCAGGCTCCAGGCTCCAAGCTGTCAGCACAGAGCCCGATGTGGGGCTTCAACTCATGAACAGTGAGATCATGACCTGAGCTGAAGTCGGACGCTCAACCGACTGAGCCAACCAGGCACCCCTTAAATATCATTTTAAACGTTGAATTTCCAACATTCTTTTCTAATAGAAATACAATTGATATTTTTTGTATGTATTAACCTTGTATTCTGCAACCGTGTTAAGCTCATTTGCTAGTTGTAGTAGCTTTTTGTTAGCTGTTTGTTGTTATTGTTGTTTTTGATTTCTTAGCACTTAGGGTTTTCTTTGTACATGATCGTGTCATCTGCAAATAAGGACAGTTTTGGTTCTCCTGCTTGTGTTTTTTTTTTTTTCCTTAATCAACTGGATGGAACTTCCAGTGCATATTAAACTAACCTTATATTTTTGGGATCAACTCTATCAAAATGTATTTTTCCTTTTACATATAGCTGGATTTGATTTATTAATAGTAAGATTTTTTGCATCTATGTTTATGAAGAATATTCTGTAGCTTCTTCTAATGTCTTTATCTGATTTGAATATTAGTATAACAGTGACCTTTTAAAATGAGTTGTGTTTTGCCTTTATGTTTTGGAAACATTTGTATGAAGTGTGTATTAATTCTTTTTAAATGTGTGATAGAATTGATTAAAGAAGCCTTTTAGGCCTGTAGTTTTTGTCTGGGAGAGGTTTTAAATTTCAAACTCAAAGTCTTTTTTTTTTTTAAGTTTAATTTTTATTTTGAGTGAGAGTGAAAGAGAGAGAGAAAGTGTGAGCAGGGGAATGGGTAGAGAGAGAGAGATAGAGAGAATCCCAAGCAGGCTCCATGCTCAGTGTGGAGCCTGATGGGGCTTGATCTCACAACCACAAGATCACGACCTGAGCTCATATCAAGAGTCAGACGCTCAATTGACTGAGCCACCCAGGTGCCCCCAAATTCAAATTTTTTAATAGCTATATGACTATTCAGAATTTCTCCTTCTTGAGTTAGTTTTGTTAATGTGTGCCTTTCAAAGTATTGTTCATTTCATCTAAGTTGTCAAATTTATTGGTTTAAAATTTTTCATGATATCTCCTTTTTCTTTTAATTTCTGTAAGGTCTGTACTGGTGCTTCCTCTTATATTCCTGATATTGGTAATTTTCTCTCATTTTCTCTCTTTTGTTCTTTATGAGACTTGCTGAGGGTGTTATTAATTTTATTAATATTTTCAAAGAAACAACCTTTGAATTACTTTTTTATTTGTCTTTTTAATGTTTTATTGATCCCAAATTTTGTTTTCTTTCTTTTACTTTTTGTATCATTTGCTTTTTTTCTGGATTCTTGAGCCTTATTTTAATACCTTTATTTCTTAATATCGTCATTAAAGTTATAAATTGTTATCTTAGCAACACTTTAAATGTATTCCACAAATTTTGCAATATCATGTTTTCATTATCATTTAGTTTGAATTAGAAAATATTTCCCTTATGATTTCTTCTTTGACCTATGGGATTTTTTTTTTAGAAGTGCACTACTTCTAGTTATGTGGAGAGTTTTCTACATACTCTATTATCAATTTCTAACTTGGTACCCTTGTAGGTATAGAATATACTTTCCATGATTCTCATCCTTTGAAACTTACAAGGACTTGTTTTATGGCCCCAAATGTGGCCTGTCTTAGTGAATTTTCTATGTGCAGTTTAAAACAAGTAATGTTCTGCATTTGTTATGAAACGTTTTGTAAATATCAGTTATGCCAAGTTGTTTCGTAACGTTCTCTGTCCCTGGTGATTTCTGTATCCCTACTGATTTTGTATACTTCTACCAATAACTTATAGAAGATTGTCAAAATATCCAGGTATTACTTTGAATGTGTGAATGTATGTCACTCTTTTTGCTTCATATATTTTTTGAGACTGCTATTAGATCCTATTTAGTATTGATTGTGTGAATGTTTCTAATAATGAACCTATTGTAATAGTCTCAATAAAAGCAAAAGAATAAGTGCGTTAGTAATGGCAACAATGCAAAAGGTGTTTTGGAGGAATTAGTACAGGATTGGGCAGTGTAGGTGATAGAAGACATACAGGAGATTCTAAGGTCTCAGTAGTTTTGCCATTGGGAGAAGTAAGAAAGTTAGGAAGTAGGGGATGATTTGGTGGCAGAGAAAGAGGGATTCTATTCTTTACCTATTCCTTAAAGTCATAAATGAAAAAAGGTTTTGCGAAGAACCAAACTTTTGTTAACAGAGAAATAATATGGTAATCTCCTGCCTTATATGTATAAGATGTATTAGGTGCTGTCTGGTGATTTAGAAATAGTGCAGACCTAATATGACTAATGAAGACCAAGCAAAGGCTGTTATAGTTGGAGATGTATAAACATATTCATTAGGAGGTAGGGTGAAATAAATATGTTACTAGATATATAAGCAACATGTTCTGGTGAAAATGGAAGTATTGATTACTTGGGTAGACGCCCATATGGGGAAGTTTTTTGTAGGACATGGCCTTTGATTTAGATCTTGAAGAATATAGCAGGATTCCTGTAAGAGAGGAGGAACAAAGATTCTACGCAGGATTTATCTGCCTAGTGATCTCTTACTGCATACTTCAGCA
Organism: Panthera onca; assembly: GCF_046562875.1. NCBI lineage: Eukaryota > Metazoa > Chordata > Mammalia > Carnivora > Felidae > Panthera > Panthera onca. The sequence continues at coordinate 124,421,467 of NC_138344.1, read as the reverse complement.
TTTGTTTACAATGGTATATACATAGGAGATGTGAAGGGCAGCAAGACCCATGATTAAATTTAGATATTTTGGAAATATCAAAATGAATTGTTGTAGAAATTTATGTTTGATTTCCTTCACCATCTTAGAAAGTTACCTGTCACATAGAACAGATATGGTTAACCTATTTATAAGTGAAACATGACAGAGAAACTTCCCGTTCATTGGAATTGCCATTCTTTGCACTAATATTTTTAGTTTGATTTAATGTCACATTACCTGACACATGCCATGTTAACTAAAGCCAGCGTGCAAGGAATTTATCAGTGAGTGTTGCCAGATTTGTAGATCCGAATTGTCTGTATTCCCTGGGCTATTCTAGGCCTGTAGGTTTTTGGCTGGAGTGTTCAAAAAGGAGAGGAACTCTACTGAGAAGTTAATGTCATGGCCCTCTTAGAAGTTAGTAATTATTGACTTAGAAATTCTTCATTATTATGAATGGTAACAAAGACCAGAGTAAAGAGATGTAAACTGCAGCTGGGAGTCATTAGTTATGATATTTTAACTTGTGTAAGTAGTCATTTTAAATATTTTCTTAATAACCTACTGCTCTCTACCTTCTTAATATTCTCACAAGCTCCTGCTCCTGTATGTGCCAGTATTTCTCTATAAAAATACTTTGAAACTATGAAGTTTACTAAAAACTAACATTTACATGGAAGTTGAAAAGATTCCTTTTTTCAAAGCTCTTCAGAAGGAGGGGCATTTGTGTAGGATGATTTCATTTCATTCTTGCTATATGAAATGCTAATGGTGATGAACAAATATAGCAAGACAATTGTCTTAACATATTTTCCCTAAACTGAAATTACGAGGCTTTAAACAAGGGACCTGCCTTACTTCCCAGGCAGTCTATGGTTGTGGCTGTGACTATTTATCATGCATAATATTTCTTCTTAGAGTAATTAGAAATTGACAAGCCTCTGAAATTTTTTTCCCTTAAAGATGAAATTTTATCTTCTTATCCAGTTTCTATTTTTGGGTACATGTTATACTCATTTGGCTTTGTTGGATTAGGTTGGGTCTTCACCAAACCCTACTACCCTACTATTATGATAGATACAGTGCCTAGAAAGATAGTAATTCTCCACAGCATGCACTGTGGTTTCAGCCTCCCTTAATCTATCTCTTCCTGTCATATATCACTTTTTGGGAATGTGCATGCAAGGATGAAATAAGCCATTGTCAGGGCCTCTTTGTTAGGGAGTTACCTTTTCTGAATAAAAAGGAAAATACTAATAGGATGTGGAAAAAGGGAAATAGTCCCCAGTCACTTCAAGAAGTAATATTTTTTGCAGTAGAAGACTACTTGCTCAGATTGTTTGTTTGTTTTTAGGGTAGCATCTGTGCCTTAGCCAAGAAGTAGGTAATGGAGAAAAGACGCCTCAAAAAACAAAAGACAACACACACACACACACACACACACACACACACACACACACACAAATGAACGAAGCAAAACAAAACTCACAATGTACTGTATGTAACGAAAATAAACTCTGCATAACCAAAAGACAAATCAGTAAATATTTGGCAGAAGTTAACTAATTTAATCCGAGTGGTTTACATTTTGTTTATGACACTCTGGGATTAGGTAATAATATTTGTCTTTCCTAATATTTCAGTTATATGTTAAATTTTACAGTAGAAGTATTTAAACCATTTATGTTTTTATTCATTTTGTGACAAAATTTTCTAAGAGCTTCCTGATTCACTTAGGGATGCTATAACATTGTTAGTAGTAATTCTAGCCCCATTTTGTACTGTGATTTGAGTTAGCTCTCTAGTATAATATCTGAAAAAAAATTTTTTTAATAGCTGAATACCAATAAACAGTATTAAAAGTATCCATCTAAAATAGTCTCAAACATTATTAAGATGAATATAACTTTTAGATTATTATTTTCTATTTGCTACTGATGATAGACAAGCTTAAGCATGGTTATAAATGTTGAGTAGAAGGGTCCAGGAATGGAAGAGATTGAACACGTAAAAGAAAGGTTAATTGTATAGCAGAATCCCAAAAAGTATGAGGGTGGATGGTATCAAAGGTCACAGTGGAAAAATGAGTCTTGGAAAGAACAAGGAAGAGAGTTTAGACTTTCCTTCCTTCCTTTTTTAGTTCTTGAATACACTACTATTTTTTTGGCATTTTCACTTTATCACAATAATTTATGCAGTGATTTCCTTATTTTTATTGTTCCTCAACATCTGCGATTGGATTTCATTGATCTTTGCCTATTGTATGGTCAATACCTGCTTGGAGAAATAGGTAGAAGGACTGAGAGGTGGCTACTGGATTTGCCAATTAAGTCTGAGACACCTGTTTTAGTAGAAGCTTTGTGAATTTTGAACCAGATCGTACAGTGTTTGTCATAACTATATTTTTTGCAAGCTTCTTCCAAAGGTTAACACTTGTCATGTGATAGCTATCCAAGGTGTAGAGCCAGCTTAGTGATGAAGCTTGTATTTTCTATACTCATTATTCTAGCTTTGTAGAATAGTTTGAGGATGAGCATTTTTACTTTGTAATAGAAATAAGACTCAGTTTTTTTTTTCTTCATTGCTATATAAAATTGCTGTGCTGTTTAAGATATTGATTCTAAAAACACTCTGCATTTTCATAGGTTCTCATTTACCTGATTTGTCTCCATGAGAGGTGTTCTCAACTTTTAAAGGGCTTTTCCTTTGGTTCCACTGTTCCTGGAATTCTGAGAAACTCCTTTGAGCTGATTTCTCTGTTTTACTTTGTTTTTGTCTGAATCTCTGTACCAGTTTTGCAATGACTGAACAGAAGATAATTTCTTAGAATTCATTTGTGGACAGAAATAAGGGAGAGCCTTGCAGTCTGAAGGCATCTTTCCTAACATCTTTCCTTGGCTACACATGGGGTCGCGTGGTTTGCATTTTGTGTGCGGCATATTTTATTTATTGGTTTAGTTTTCCCACCATTTACCCATTCATCTATTACTTATTCCCACATCACTTCAAGCAGTTTTTGTCTCATTGAAGGAATATTTGAGCATCATGGCACTTATGTAAATACTAGTCATTGTTGTCTAAGTCTAACAACAAGGAGAACCAGTTCTTTATTGCATATTGGAGTGTAATTAAGCATTCTAAATTAATTTAGGGGATGATTTCTAAATATAATATAATTTATTTATTTGGATTTTAGTCAGAAGAAATCTGTCCGGGACTTTATTTTACATTGTCATCAGTTCAGAAGTTGAGAGGTGTTGATTATTAGAGATAATGAAATACTCTTTTGATTGATAGATTGAGGAAATTATTTAAATTCATTAAACTGCTATTTTGTTTGATGTGAAATTATGTCTTCTCTCCTTTATTTTCAGGCTTTCTTCATAATTATTTTCAAAAAAGAATTGAGAAATGGTATTTTTATAAAATTATGTCCACTATTTGAGTCAAGCTAGAAAATTTTTAATTCATTATTTTTTTTAATGTTTAATTATTTTGAGAGAGAGAGAAAAAGAGAGCACATAGAGGGTCAGAGAGAGAGAATCCTAAGCAGGCCCTACACTCTCAGCACAGAGACTGATGTGGGGCTCAGCGTCAAGAACCATGAAATCGTGAACTGAGCCAAAACTGAGAGTCAGACACTTAACCAACTGAGCCACCCAGGTGCCCCTAGAATTTTGTTTTAATCTTCACCTGTGTTTTTGCTTATATATGTTTCATTGTAATACTTTTATTCTTTTTTAAATAATTTTATTTCCTATATGTTTTATGTTATGATTTGAAATCCAGCCAGGGCATCAGAGATTGAAATTAAACACCATAGGTTGAGTGTTCCTAGGACCAGAATTAAATAAGTTAATGATATGCCTGGAGCTCCTGGTACACAGATCTGTGCAGGTGTTAACTTCAGTTGAATATGAAATCAACATTGACATTGTTAGTAAGTTGGTAATAGAAAGTATGACTAATTATTCTTTAGTTAGCCATAAGTATCTCTGCCCACCCATCCCTCTGTGGAATGAACCTAATGTTTATACTATTTCTATTGGATAAACTTAATTTTAGAGACAAGCGTTTTCACTATCTCCAGTAATATGCTTAGTTGGTAGTAATTAAGTATTGACTGGATGGAGAGTTCAGATATTTAAAGTTTGGATTTTTTTGTCTTCTAAATTACTGGAGGCGTGTGTGTGTGTTCGTTCTGAACTATATTCTGGAAAATCCAGAAATGTTAAATATATGACATGAATGAATTCTTAGCTTTTCTTGTTTCATCCTCTGGTAGGTTACATTATTTTCTGCTGTTTCATAGTACAACAAAACTGGTATACTTGAGTTTGAATCATGAGCATATTCAAGGAGAAAAATAAGATAGAGGTACATGTGCTAAAATAGATTTGAATGAGTTCTTAGATGAGCAAATAACTTTATTAAATTCAAACCATATCCTTGCTGTGTTGGAGCTCTTTTAAGCATTATGTCTTTTAAGTGTTACATCTTTTCTATTTTGTTGTATATGTAATAGTTATCAATTGTGATAGGCAGAATAATAAAAGCCTACCTCCCTCAAAGATGTGCACATCCTAATTCCCAGGTTTAAGATGTTATATTACATGGCAAAAGAGATTCTGTAGTTGTGATTAAATTAAATATATTGAGAAGGGAGCTTATCCTGGATTATCTGTTTGGACCAAGTGTAAACATAAGAGTCCTTGAAAGTGAAAGAGGAAGCAGAAGAGGAAGTCAGAGTGATTCGATGTTAGAAAGACTCAATTTACTTTTGATGGCCTTGATGATGAAGGACGAGGGCCATAAGCCAAGGAATATGGGTAGCTCATAAGAAGCTGGAAAATGCAAGGAAATTGATTTTTCCCTGGAGCTTCTACAAAGGCATGCACTTTTGCTGACATCATAATTTAGCCCAGTGTGACCCATATCAGACTTCTACAGAATTGTAACATAATGAATTTGCATTGTTTTAAGGCACTAAATTTATGGTAATTCGTTATAGGATTCATGGTAAATTAATACACCAATAAAATCGTGAAATTAGAGATTCGTGAGAGTTTCCCTGACACTTGATTCACTGCATATCGAGAAATTCTCTAGCTTGCTTGAACCTCTTTGAGTACATGTGTCCATCTTGGATGTTTGTCAGAAAGTTAGGAATATACATGTATTACTTTCAGTCTACTAAAATTAATTTTGAAATGCGCTCAGGCAGTTCTTAAAATGTGTGAAATGTGGTATTTTCAAAATGAATATAATTTCTTTATACTGTGTGTATATATTTGGTACTCTTCATTTAGGTATAGCACGAAAATTCAAAGAAATTACGTTGGGTCATGAATGAACCTGAAATATAGATGCTACTTTTTGGCTTAGGCTGCTGGGAGGCCTTTGTTCATTTCTAATCCTTCCCACCTTCACATTTTGTTATTCTTCCACTTGCCATAGTATTAAAATGTATATAAAGAAAATTAAAAAAGAAAATCACAAGTCAAAAATAGGGAGCCTAGAAATGTGTCCCTGGCACTTAGAGGAAGTTATTGTGGCTTATCACTTAATTTAGTTCTGACTTTTCTGACATCTAAGAGGGATACTGTTGGGTCATATGATTCTTATCTTAGTTAAAGAGGGCCCGGAAACTTCTATAAGAAACAAACTTATTCTGGAAAATAAAATCTAAACTAAACTAAACTAAAATCAAGAGGAATATATTATATTCACCTTCCTACAGGCAATGTAACAAGTAGTGTTTCTGGTTATTGTTTAGGTAGTAATAAGAGGTAACATTTACTACTAGTGTGTCAGATACTAAGTGCTGTAAGCAATTTATTATTTCATTAATCCCCAAGTAGGTATTATCATTCACCTTTGAAGAAACGAAAACAATTGGGGGTTCGTTTCTTTGTTGAAATTCTACAAAGTAACGAGGGACATGTTACGACTTTTGTCGTCCTGAGGCACCTTGGCCTTCAGGCCCCTTCTATGAAATAATTAAATTTTGGCTGTGGTGGTATGAGGATGAATATAATCCAGGATGGAGATATTATTATGTATTCATTATTATATTCATTTTTTCTTCTAGTTTTATAGAAAATTAAAATGAGTCCTTTTCTTTTAAAAAAAATTTTTTTTAACGTTTATTTATTTTTGAGAAAGAGAGAGACAGAGCATGAACGGGGGAGGGTCAGAGAGAGGGAGACACAGAGTCTGAAACAGGCTCCAGGCTCTGAGCTGTCAGCACAGAGCCTGATGCGGGGCTCGAACTCACGGATCGCAAGATCATGACCTGAGCTGAAGTCAGCTGCTTAACCGACTGAGCCACCCAGGCGCCCCTAAAATGAGTCATTTTCATTGGACTGAGACACAGAGCTTGCTGTGCCTAGTGGAGAAGTTAGCCTCAGCTAGTAGAATAGGGGTTGTGCTATGATACTATATGGGGCATGTGACTTTAGGGGGTAGGGGGTGAGGGGTATGTTGAGGACAAGAGTTCCTTAGAAAATGACACATATGGGGGTCCTAAGTCTGAGTAGACATTAGCCAGAAAGGCAGTGTTGTCCCAGCAGAGGATACAGTGTTTGTGAAGGGCTGAAGTGGGAAAGAACCTTGCTGAAGCACATTGACATAAGGAGATTAAAGTGCAAACACAAAGATTATGACTGACCTAACACTTTACAGATAGTGGACTTAATGATATTACCTCTGTCCCTACGATGGACTCAATGTTAAGGTGATTGGTATATTTTGGTGGAGATAAAACTTCAATTTATCCTTGAATTCTTGACTAAGTATTAAAGTTTGATTATTCTTTATTATTTGAGTAAGTTGGGATCCAGAATGCTTTAGATAGCAGATGTGGTTGTGAAGAATAAACATATGCATGTCGTGAAATTTAAAACGGAAATATTTTTAAATAGTGACTGCCAACATACTGTATATAAATCCTGTGTTGCCTTATAGCTATGAGATTTTAATTTAAAACTCCAAGGAAAATTTTCTTTTAATTGAAAAAATTAATAAGAAAGATTTCCTTAGAGCCTTTAAAACCTATCCTTATACTTATGATTTGAAAGATTACTTTATCTGATTTACTTGTCCTCTGCAACAAGTGACTTTACATGATTTTCCTTGGTTGTTTCTTGCATATCTACTCCTTCCTCCACTTAGATGGCTTTTTTTTTGTTTTTTTTTTCTGAGCAAGAGAAAGAGCAAGCGAGCACGGGAGAGGGACAGAGAGAGAGAGGGGGAGAGAGAATTCTAAGCAGGCTCCATTCCAGCAGGGCAGAGCCCGATGCAGGACTCCATCTCACAAACCACGAGATCATGACCTCAGCTGAAATCAAGAGTCAGATGCTTGACCTATTGAGCCACCCAGGTGCCCCGAGATGACCTCCAACTTTCTTAGCTCTGTATTCATCTTCAAGGATTGCAGAAGCTTCCTATTTGCAAGATCTTCTTAACCTTTAGTCTGCTTCACTGGTCTTCATCTATGAGCCTGCCAGAGCTCCCAAGACCGAGGACTTTCCCAAACAGACACACTCCAGTGGATGTGTTCAAGTTCACCCTATTCCCTGGGCCCAAGCCATCCTTTATCCATTTCTCTGCTATTTAATAAAGCATGACATCTTTTAGAAATAACCTTGAATATGCTCAGATTAATACAAAAAAGTAAATCATTCTCAAACTTTGGTTTTGTATTTTTATAATAAATTACTTGCAACACCCCCCACAATTGACCTCCATTCAATAGCATTTCATTCGAGAAAACACATGTGTGCACATACAACTGCTTTTCTAATTAGTTCTGCCAAATGAATCTTCATTAAACACAGCTTTGAGCCTGAGATCCTCAGCTCAGACACCTTCAGTGGTTTTCTCACTGCTGAACAAATAAAGTTCAAACTCTTATAGGAGCCCACCATTTTCCCCTTCTTCTTATGAAAACTCTGCCCTTGGTAGCAGACATTTTTCCTTTTACCACTCCATTACTATTAAAACATTTGGATATAATTACATGACATTTGCCATTTATTGCTCTTTGTTCTGGGTAACTGTATGTGTATTTTTTTATATTAAGTTTTAATCTCATTTATTGACCCCTCTCTTTCCATTGCATCTTGTACCATTTCTTTTTAATATTTAAACCAGAAATAAACAATTTTTGGATGTTTGGTAGGTGTGCAGGTAGATGGATGGGTGGGTGCAGAGATAAATGAGTGGCATATATTTAGCCTTCTACCTCTTTATCCCATTTATTATGGTATCTTCATCATACTTAGGTCTGTTTTACCAATCAAAAAGGAAGAAAACATCAGTATTGATTTATTTTATTTCTGCTTCAAGACACAGGAACAAACATGAGGTTTTAGACAACAACTCAGAATTTACCTCAAACTATTCTTATAATGTCCTTTAGTAGTTTAGCTATCTACACTAAATTTTTGAAACTAGAATAATTGGCAATAAGAGAATCCTTCTCCTATCTCCCTAGTAGTATTTGGAAAGACTTTGATACACGTGTTCTCCTTCCTATATTTGATGATAGTTCATCACATTAGCTGTGAGAGATTGCAAATTTGATCTATTTCCTATTGAGACTATTGACCTTATCTTAATGATGTCACTCTTTGAAAAGATTCCTTAGCAGTGTCCCTTTCCTCCTGGTGATGTTGTTAGATCTTTATGTTCAATTATTTACTATCAATGTCTTTGAGATGGCCTCTAGGGGAAGGAAGGAAGCTAACATTTCTTGACGGCTTTCTATATTCAAGTTTTCATATTTATTATCACAATTACCTCTTAAACTTGTAAGACTATGAATCCCATTTTACAGTCAAGCAGCTGAATCTGGGCAATTTTTGTTTTGTTTTTCTCACAAGGTGAGACAGTGAATTATAGATGGGAGAGGTCTTTGTAAAACTCAGATGTGTGTTTCTACTACCATATCACATATCAGAATGAACCAGCACTACTCAGTCAATTTCAGTAGGCCTTGTAAATTGGAAACAACTCATCTCCTTCCTTATTTGTTGGGCTCTATTCTTTGAAGTTGTAAAGAGATCAAATTTTTGTTAAGAATGTTAGAAATAATTGCTCTGTCAAAATCTCATAGTCTTTTTTGGCTACTAGTTCAGTTGTTAATTAATGAAGGTAATTCTAGTTTAATGGTATTAGAACCTTTTTCTCCCATAAATAAGAGACTTAGATGAAACCTTTCCTTATGTGTGTCACTACCGTGAGTGTGATATCTAATCCCTAATTTGTTACCCAAGACCATATCTTTCTGTTGTGGTTTTAAAATTCAGAACGATTAAAGGACACTATAGTTTCCAGAGCAACTGATTAGTTTTCATATCCATGTACTTAAGTCCCATTGAACAGCTAATTCCAAGAACTACTCTGACTTCTACTTTTATGGTCATGAGAAATTCGGCTCTCTTCAAAGCTTTCAGAGTTCACTGAGGTCAGGACAGGTGTATATCCAATTTGTGATCTACAGTTTCTTCCTTTTTTCCCCCCTTTTAACACAGTCTTATCTGCCACAAGAACCTTAGCTGAGTCTGGCTGTGTTTTAGCAGTTGCCCTCAGGTTCACATCCCTCTCTACCTTCTTCTGTTCTGAATATAGAATGACTCTACATAGCCTAACAAAGAAGCACTTTCATCTTGAGAAAAGAGATGTAAACTGCAGCTGGAAGGATTTAGCTAAGATGTAAGAATACTTTGAAACTATGAGGTTAGTAGAATGAAAAAAGTTATGGCAGTTGGAAGGAGTCCTTTCTTCAAAGATCTTCAGAGGGCGAGACGTCTGTGTAGTATGATTTAGTTGCAATGAAATGCTAATGATTATGAACAAATATGGGAGTTAATTTTCTTATTCTTCTTTAACTGAAATTATGAACTCTCATTTAAAGAAGGGACTGATCTTGGTTTCCAGGCACTTTGTGGTTCTGGTTATTTAATAGGAACACATATCTAAGTAACACAGTCTCTTCTTCCTCCTTACCAGTGAGGCCTTTTCTTTAATATTTGTATCCTTGTTCATGGTGAGCTTAAAATGTTTTTTAGGACAATACAGGAAAGAGAACATGGCAGCTATGTGTAATGCAACTTTGGGGGTACTCTCTAAACATACAAATCCTTATAATAATTTATTAAATATATTTATCACAATGGCATTCATTAAGGGAAAAGAGGCAAATGCAATTTCAATGAAATACTGATTTCCCAGCAAACATTCTTCATGTAAAAGTTGTTCTGAAAAGATACACTGTTAAAAAAGGGAAAATACAACTAGTTAATATTTGGTTACATTACAATCAAATCAAAATAAAAACTCTGGCCTACCGTATTTATACTGTTCTGAAATATTCATATCTGCATATATTTTTAAAGTAATTTTCCACTTAAATCCAACAATTATCACTTTTTTTTGCCCTTCTTTTAATCCAGGCGGAGAAATAATCTAATTGACTATTAATAGAGAATAAAAACCTTTGATTTAAATACCTTAGGGGAGCGCCTGGGTGGCTCAGTGGGTTAAGCGGCCGACTTCGGCTCAGGTCACTATCTCGCGGTCCGTGAGTTCGAGCCCCACGTCGGGCTCTGTGCTGACAGCTCAGAGCCTGGAGCCTGTTTCAGATTCTGTGTCTCCCTCTCTCTCTGCCCCTCCCCTGTTCATGCTCTGTCTCTCTCTGTCTCAAAAATAAATAAACGTTAAAAAAAATTTTTTTTAAATACCTTAAGAATAAGAGCTAATAAGGGGTGCCTGGGTGGCTCAGTCGGTTAAGCATCCGACTTCGGCTCAGGTCATGATCTCACCATTCATGAGTTTGAGCCCCGTGTCGGGCTCTGTGCTGACAGCTCAGAGCCTGGAGCCTGCATCGAATTTCGTGTCTCCCTCTCTCTCTGCTCCTCCCCTGCTCATATTCTCTCTCTCTCTCTCTCTCTCTCTCTCTCTCTCTCTCTCTCTCCTTCAAAAATAAATAAATAAATAAAAATTAAAAACAACTAAAAAAAAAAGAATAAGAGCTAATAAGAATTTGAAGTGTCTTCCTGCCATTTGGGTTTGAATTCAGTTCTAATGCTTTTTACAAAGTTCCAATAGAAATACGTACCTGTACTCTTTTTCCTTTTTTTTTTTTTTTTTTTTTTTTTTTTAAATCTGTGGAACAAACATTTGAAATGTACTTTCTGGAAGAAGGTTTGCTCTCTCTGCCTTTCTAGCTCAGACATCCACAACGAGCTCAGATGGCTATCTGGATTTTCTCCTGAGGCTTTGGCACACAAAACTTTTTTATTGACTGATTTTTTTTTTTCTTAATCTTTATTCCATGTTAAACTAATATACCCTACTATTTAAATTCTTTACAATCCCCCATCTGCACATCAAATTATAACCTTATTTTTGTGTAAGCCCTGCTGTAAGGTCAGCATTAGACAAGACTTAAATGTTGTTTGGCCTCAGATGTACATCTCCATGTAAGCCAATCTGAACTCTGTCATAATGGGATTGTAGTGGTCTTTCAATCTGCACACCTCCATAACCACGTCCAGGTGACTAAGCATCTTATTACTTGCGTACAGTTCTAGCTTATCTAACTTTCTAGTTTATTTTTCATTTGCAGGGTTGTTTTTTTTTTTTTTTTTCAGTTTTTCTTCAGTTTTCCTCCAGGAACACCTTGAAAGGCCTTGCTCCTTTGAAATTTCTGATTCTCAAATATTTTACTCACAGCATCTCCGTTCCAAAGTCCATTTTGTAAGAAACTGGTATTTAGTCATTAACTATGCTCGCCTTTTTTTTAATGCCTTTTCCTTGAAATACTTAATTACTACCTGGGCAGAAGTATGAAATGAAATCCATTGCTATATAATACACATGTGGCTGTCTAGTTTATATTTTTCGCCTCCAGTTCAATTCATGCTAATGAAAATACTTTCTTGCTCAGGCAAGCCATAAGAAAGACAAAAGTGCCTCATTTTCAGTGACTACCTATTAATGTCTTTGGGGTATGTGTTGTAATTGTGTTCCACATGTGAAAGAGACATACTCTTTACTTTCAGGGAATTTAAAATCCTAATTCAGATAAAGATTTACACAAACATTTATATATAAAGTCTCAAAAAGGATTATATAGTTGTGGGTATATGTTCTATAAAAGGGAAAAGTTGTTGATGGAGTGGCTCTGGTTGGTTCTAAAGTTGTTGTAGGTTTGGTGCTTTCAAAGAAGCAGTCACCGAAGGGATGATTCTTTTTGTCTTCTGTGACTGTGAAATACTATAAATGCCCTAAGGAAATATAAACTGTAGATTATTATAACATTCATAACGAGAAGTTTGTGATTTTTGTGACTAGGAAGTTTCCCTGCTAGTCCCAGGTTATTATTCCCTGCTAGTTCCCCAGATGTTATTAGCACCTGTTGCTTTGGCTAAATCAGGCACATCATAACTGTTATGGTGGTAGAGATAGGAGATGTCTGCTGGTTTCTTAGCCACAGGCAAGGAAAGAAGTACCTGTGCTTTGGGGGATTTGGAGATTGGGAAGATTGGAGATTTATTTTTATGCATAGTACCTTATACTACTTTTTCCCTTATTCCTTATGAAGGAACAGAATAAGTGGATGATTAGAGCATTTATTGGGGAAGAGTTATTTTGGGGGGACAATAGTTTTTTAGATCTCATATCCCTCCCTTGTTTTTTAAAGATCTGTAAATGTAGCTGAAAAATACCAATGTCTGATTATTCCATGTAAGTTAATTAATTGGAATTAATACCATTTAAGATTTCTATTTTTTTTTAAATGATGCCTATTTTCTCCAAAAGGAGATTTTCCTCTTAGACTTTGAATTTGATTATAGGTTACAATATCTTCTGATCAACATGAACGCTCTCTTGTACAAAATTCCAGCATCTTACAATTCTTGGATTTGTGGAAATTTTCTTGCTTGTATATTCAGTCTTCATCAATTTTCGGTCATTCCTGTTGGGGATAATTCGAATAAGAGGGAACTTGTGTTCTGAAATAGATAATAGAAATAAAGGAGCAAATTTTCTACAGTAAAAGACCTTGGGAAAATGAGAATGTGATAGAGCATCCCTGAACTTAAGACTTGAGTTCCAGTGGTGGATGGAGAAAAATAAATAATAAATAAGATACCTTTAGTGTCTAAGAGAGGCAGGTGGAGGTAGAACTTAATGACCCCAGGCACCTGGGTTTTTCTTGTTCTTCATAGCAACATATAGTAAGTACTCAGTAAATATTTGTTGAGTGAAGTAATGAGTGAATGAACAATGGAACAAACAACTAGGGTTTGTAGTCCAGAGTAAATAATCAGAAAATATTAATTGCATGGGGGCAAAAAAATTTAGCTTCTCGTTGTATCTTTTTCTAACAGCAAAGTGAAACACACTTATAAGCATTTTACTGAAATTTCAGAAAGAGTGTCTGATGATATATGGAAATCAATAGTAAGTTCTCACTGTCTTCAAACCCCAAAAATGTATATGTCATTTGATCTTATTTTATTATGCGTCTTTATTGTTAACGTGAGCATAAAATGATTTTATAGTCTTTTATAGGTTAATTCCAGACTTTTTTCTTTTTTTCACACTCTTGAATTTCACACAAAAATTAGTCTACTCTGGTTTTGCTTGGAGAACTTATCATCAGTGGTTGCGGATAAATGAATTAATTTACTTAAAATTATTCCAAATTTGGTGTTTTTATGATATGTGTATGTTGATGAATTATTAAGTATTATTTTTTTTAAATAATGAACAGCTTGAGGGCCAAGATAATTGTATTCAGTGTCATGTCTTTTATGACATAACACACAACAAATGTGGGGGGATGGATGAATGGTCATCTTTGCAAAGGTAGAAGTAGACTACATGTCCAGTAGCACCAAATGAACAAAAGTGTTACTAAGTCGTGACCCTCTTGAATTACCAGCACATGGTTGCTGAGACTTACAGATTATGAGAAGATATAACCAATTATTTGATATGCACAACACATCATAGAACCAATCCCAGTACCTTGTTTCTATAAAACTTGCTTGGCCTGTTATGGTACTCAATTAATTGAAGATCACTGTTTCTGTTCTACTTGTTCTGTTTCTATAAGCCATCTTCAACCTTTCTGGGTTCTGCGTTATGACGGATGATTACGTTCCATTCTGTGTAAGTTACTATTTGGTGAAACTTTCCAGAACACTGTAAGATTTCAGCAGTAGCTTCTAGTTAGTTCTTCATCTGTTCTCAAGTGACCTGGCAGTCTTGCCCTTCTCTCTGAAGTGGGCTTTGTATGGTCTCCCATTGCCTCAGCCAATTAAGACCTTAAAATTAGGCTTTGAGGGACCGTGCTCATGCATCCAGGAACATAATAGCACCACTTTTCATTGAAGGAGATGAGAAGTGTTTAAGTTTGGCCAATGAACAAAGCAAGGATAAAAACAAGTGCTAAAATCACAATTAGCCCTGAATATTTTAATGCAAAAAGGGTATCAGTTTTTGGACACTATTCCACCATTATGCTATAATTTGTGGTTCAAACTTTTACGCTTCTTATAGAGATAATTAAGTTATGTAGTAAAGCATTTTGAAAAGGGTACTACACCCTTAATTTTGAGGCAAATAGCTTTGCTATACTAGATTTAAGCATCGACTAAAACATCCTGTTGCCTCAAGCATGAATGAGATTCTAGAATATAAGTTCTTCAAAGGAGCTTTCTTTGATTTGAGTGGGAGAGATGGCCATATTGACATTGAGCTATTACATTTTTATGGGTTTCATATGTATTTAGAAGTTATTATCAGATAATGGATTTTAATTTTTATTCATGTACGTTTTTTCTTTAAAGATTCTGGCATTTTGTATTGAGTAGTGACTATCTTTTGCTTACTCTATCTTCTAGATTAGCAGTATCTTTTAATGGTTAAAAGGAATTGAGTGACCTCTATATTGACAAATGAGAGAAGTCTTCTCTCTCTCTCTCTCTCTCTCTCTCTCTCTCTCTTTCTTTGGTTAATTTTTAGTTGGGAGTCAGATAAGAATGGCAAAGTTGGTGTTCCAGTCTCAGTAACAAAAGTATTTGTAAATGGTAAAAATTTGTTAGAACAAGTTATTTGCTCATCTATGGAAATTGTTTATAGCTGTCACATGCTTCACAAATTTTTTTCTTAGACTGAAAATGACAAAATATGTTATGGACAGATACCATATCTGTAAGTGTATATGATGTGTTTATGTGTGTATGTGTATATATTTATATACCAAAGAAGAGAGAAGGTTTTAAGTAATCTTATGTTGATCGCACTCTTAGAATGGAGTCTCTCAGTGTTCAGGAACCAGCCTCAGAATATAATCACCAAGTTTGTGTTGTATTTTGCAGCTGTGATCTTGCCCACAGTGTGACAGGACATTGGATGTTTCTTAGTAGGATCACTGTGAATATTTTGAATTGGATAGTTCTTTTTGGGCAGGATGCTCCCACGTACCGAAGGGCATTTGGTTCTCCTGGTCTCCAAACACTAAATACCAGTAGCACTGTCATTCTCTGAAATAAGAAAAATGCCCTCCCCTGCCCCTCCAATTTTTTTAGAGAACTATTAGATACCTTTCTCACAGCACCAAAAACATTGCACTTACTTATTTTCTTATTTATATCCTTCCATAAAACTATGAACCACATAAGAACATAGACCTTGTCTTAAATATAGTGGTTTTCTGGGGCGCTTGGGTGGTTCAGTCATTTAACTCATGGTTCGTGTGTTCTGGCCCCACATCAGGCTCTATGCAGACAGCATCGAGCCTGCTTCTGATTCTCTGTCATCTTCTCTCTCTGCTTCTCCCCTGCTCATGCCCTCTCTCTCAAAAATAAATAAATATTTTAAAAACCCAAAAGTTCAGATATATTTGTGTTCCACCGGCTGTCACAGTGTGTAACCCATTAGCATTTAATTTAATACATATTTATCAGATAAAATGTAATACTAACTTTAACATTTACATAATTACTTAAAATGTAGCATTTCCCTCAATTATTAAGCCATATTGTGAAATTAACCAGAGATATCCTGTCAAGAGCTTTATTTATCCATTTTATTATTCATCTGTTCATTTGTTTATACCTTGACTTCATGTAACAGACTTACAGAGTTGTTATTTAAAAAATGCACATCATCATAGAGCAGTGCTGTTCAAAAGAAGAGAGACACAAATGTGAGCTACATACGTAATTTAAAATTATAACCATGTTAGGAAAGGTAAAAAGAAAATGAAGTTAATTTTAATAATATGTCTTACCTAACCTGTCCTTTCTTAAATATCATTTCAGCATGTAATCAATATGAAAAGTCCCTGAGCTATTTTTTCATATCAACCTTTTGCAATCTGGCATGTATTTTACCCATAATGCTCATCTCAGTTCTAGCCAGCTGCATTTCCCATGCTCAGTAGCCACATGTGTGGCTCATGGTTAGTGTAGTGGACAGCACAGCCCTGGAAGACCTTTTCTATTGTCTCTTACTTCGTTTCATCCTTCCTGTGATGAGACATTCACCTGTAGTAGGATTGCCAGGATTGTTGAGAACTCTTTAGGAAGCAGAAGATGGTTATATAAGCAGAAGCTTATGAACTCTAATATTCCATTTATGAAACAAATATTTATATCTAAAAATGATTTATTTATTTTTTATTAAAAAAATTTAATGTTTATATTTAAGAGACACACAGAGCAAGTGGGGGAGAGGCAGAGAGAGACAGAGACAGAATCCAAAGCAGGCTCCAGGCTCTGAGCTGTCAGCACAGAGCCCCATGTGGGGCTCTAACCCCCAGCCATGAGATCATGACCTGAGCCAAGTCAGATGTTTAACTGACTGAGCCACACAGGTGTCCCAATCTAAAAAAATGATTAAGGCATCTTATGGGAAATACTATAGCCACAATACCAAAATATTAGAAAGGAAATTAGAAAGATATGTTGAAATGATTTGCATAGATTATAATCTTTGAATTTTTCTTTTTTTTTAATTTCTTTTAGAATCTTTGAATTTTTCAATTTTCTCTACATCTATTTGAAACAAATGGTAGAGAATATCATAGTTATTTATGCAGCTGAGTAGGAAAGATTAAAACATCAGAAGGAAGGACATTTCAAGATTTATTTGCCCTCTTTACCTACCTTAGAAAAAGTTTTATACATTTTTGCATAGTTTGCAGTAAAGAACTGGGAGAGTTATTAAATACAGAGTTTATTCTTTGGAGCACATAGGGCATGCAGTCTTTGGTTTAGATTGTAGAGCTTAGTAAATATTTTGCTCAAGTCAAGGTTTTTTCCATTCAGACTATGGAGTCTAAATTGCGTAGGCACTGTTTCGACTGTCTAAACCAAGTTGTTTGGCTCTAGCAGTTTGTTTTTCAAAACTTAACACCTGCTAATGAATTTGGAAAGGTTTTTATTAACTTCACAGAAAGTAAATGAAAAGGTACCTAATGTTTCTGAGTACCTACCACATGCTAAGCTCTGTGTTAGACATGTTATATAACTTCTCAGGTAATCTTTAATTTAAGGTAGATATTTTTATTCCTGATTTACTGATGAGAAAATTGAAACTATTAGAGGTTAAGTGACAAGCCCTTAGATCCATGGATAATGTAGAAGAGATTCCTTTGTAAAATGTGGCTTGACTGGAAGTGCAGGAATGACTATTTTTTTTTTTTATTCCCATTAAGCTATAGCCCATCTCTGTCATTCACTGCTCAGCGGCTTAGAGTAATTACTTTGTAACATAAATTATATCCTCTTATGCCCTACCTCAACCCTTTAGTGACTTGTGCACCCACGGGGAAAAAAATCCAAGCTTTTTTTTTTACCATGATTTCCAACATCCCTTCTGTTCTGGCTTCTTCCTGCGCTTCTGCTTCCTCCATTTCCCATCTCAACTTGATCATGAAGTTCTAGACACATTTTATCCTGGTCTTCTCTTTGGCCCTCTTACATGCCAAGCCCATTTCGTCCCCACTGCTTTCACGCCTGCTGTACCCCCCACCCCTTTTTCATTCCCCTGCACATATGGCTTTGGTCTCCTTCTGCTTTAGGTCTTAGCTTACTTAAATGTTCTCTCTTCAGACGGACCTTACCCAACCACCCTGAGTAGGTCCCTTCCTTTATTTCTGTCATTGCAGCCTGTCAATTTATTTTAAAGAGAATGTAAAACTAATCTTATTGGATATGCTCATTTATTTATTTATATCCTGTCTGTCCTTTCTGCTAAACTGTAAATTCCATAAGGCCAGTGACCAGATCTGTTGCTCTTGCTGTGGCAGGTGTACAGTTAATATTTGTTGGGAATAAATGTTTGCCTTATTATACCTGGCTTGCCATAATTGCATCCTAAAGCATTCAGCCTAAGTTCATTGTCTCACTTCTCTGTTTCATCTGCTAATGTTGCCAAATTGTAATGAATACTAATTGGATTGACTTTCTAGCCTCATATCCCCATCTTTGTTCTAGTGGACCGTATTTCCTGACCCACATGCATGGTGATATAACCAGGCTGACCTGGCCTGGTAGCTCAGTGCCCCCTCACCACAGGGATTGTTGCAAGAGATGTGATCCAATCTAGGCCATTTTGAGTGAAAATTTCAGACTCAGAATAGGAGAGGGAACCTTTTTTTATACTTCGAGCATGATATTGAAAGGTTATAAACCTTTTCTGTCAGAGATCATATTTCATGTAAGGAGGAAAAAAAACCAACCTGTGATAGCAGACAAATAAGCTAACACTCAGAGAAGAGCTAAAGATGTTGGGCAAATCCTAGGCTTGCCGGTGTCAAACCCTTGTACCCATTTGCCCTCATTTATGCCTCTGCCTTTTTTTTAAAAAATTTTTTAAAATGTTTATTTTTGAGAGACAGAGTGCAAGCGGGGGAGGGGCAGAGAGAGAGGGAGACACAGAATCCAAAGCAGGTGCCAGGCTTTGAGCTGTCAGCACAGAGCCCGACGCGGGGCTCGAACTCAAGAACTGTGAGATCATGACCTGAGCCGAAGTCAGACACCCCACCTACTGAGCCACCCAGTTTCCCCTATGCCTGTGCCCTTCCTGATCAGATGCTGTATTTTATTCTTTTTGACTTAAACTTAGTTAAACCTGTCCCTCCCTCCTCTTACAGAGTCTTGACAGATTAATGTACCCAGTCACATCCTTAACCACACAGCAGGGACTTTCAGGATCCATTTTTGTTTTCTTATGTTAAATAATACTTCCCAGTATCACTATAAGACCATGCTAAACAATTTCATTTAGTTTGGAAATGATAGTTCTACTTTTTCTGTTACTATGTATTTTCTGTTCAGAATCCTCTTCTTAATATTATTCCTTCAATTTCTGAAAACTTAGGTATTATGTATATATATCCTATATATATATATATAGATATCCTATATATGTATATCTATATATATATATATAGATATATATATAGGATATATATATAGGATATCTATATATATATATATCCTTTATATCATATGTCAAATATATATATCATATCAACATATACACACAATAATTATAACTTGTAGGCTGTATCACTTTGTTGCTAAAATTGTCTTTTTGTGCCATATAAATTTTGGATCCAATGAATCTAGTTTAATTTTTTTTAAGTCATCATTTTTTTAAACTAGAATTTAGAATTAAGTACAATGAGACTTTGTTGAAAAGGTGGAAGCAATATAAATACCAATGTGAAATTATCCCTATACTAAAATTAATGAATTGACAATAATTTGGACAGACTGTCCTTTATGTCAGTAAAGTCATTGCTGCTGGATTGTGTAAGATTTGTGGATATTATTCCAGTTTGATACACATGTTCAACTACACAGGAAAATAACAGGCTCACCATTTTGCTTTGATTAAGTCATGTGCAAATGAGGATTCAGTGATTCAGACTCTGAGAAGATTCATATGAAGTGACATATATAATTTATTTATTTTTAATGTTTATTTTTGAGAGAGAGTGAGGGAGGGGCAGAGAGAGAGGGAGACAGAGGATCTCAATCAGGCTTCACACCATCA
Source organism: Panthera onca (assembly GCF_046562875.1). Classification (NCBI taxonomy): domain Eukaryota; kingdom Metazoa; phylum Chordata; class Mammalia; order Carnivora; family Felidae; genus Panthera; species Panthera onca. The sequence continues at coordinate 124,401,358 of NC_138344.1, read as the reverse complement.
GCCTGGAGCCCATTGTGAGGCTCGAATTCACGAACTGTGAGATCATGACCTGAGCCTAAGTCAGACAAGAGTTCTAAAGAAATGAGTTCTAGGGGCGCCTGGGTGGCGCAGTCGGTTAGGCGTCCGACTTCAGCCGTGTCCGACTTCAGCCAGGTCACGATCTCGCGGTCCGTGAGTTCGAGCCCCGCGTCGGGCTCTGGGCTGATGGCTCGGAGCCTGGAGCCTGTTTCCGATTCTGTGTCTCCCTCTCTCTCTGCCCCTCCCCCGTTCATGCTCTGTCTCTCTCTGTCCCAAAAATAAATAAAAAACGTTGAAAAAAAAATTAAAAAAAAAAAAAAGAAATGAGTTCTAAATGTTATAGTCTGCTACATAAACTGAAGAAAATGGCACTTCCTTCTTGTTTCAAGGGTTTTATTTCTAGTACTTTCATTTATTCTTTAAAATAATTCAACTTCTGATTCTGCTAGTCACTATGTAAGGGACAAGTATCCTTCAAAGTGAGTTATGGGAAGAGTCTTTCCCTTTAAACTTACAAATTTTGTGAACTAACATGATATACTAGATTTGACCATTATTTTTTTCTCAATTAACTTTTGCTTTTTGCTTATGGTATTTTGCTTTGCCCATACAACTCAATAATGAAATGACTAATAATTCAATTAAAAAATGGGCAAAGGTCTTAATAGACAATTCTCCAGAGAAGATATAAAAATGGTTAATGAGCACATGAAAAGATGCTCGACATCATTAGCTATCAGGGAAATGCAAATCAAAACCACAATGTGATACCATTTTACACCCACCAGGACAGCTATAATCAAAAGGACAGATGATAACTGTTGGAGAGGATATGGAGATGTTGGAACACTTACACACTGCTGGTAAGAATGTAAAATAGTGCAGCCACTTTGGAAAATGGTCTGGCAGTTACTTAAACTTGGACTTACCATAATGCCCATGAGTTTTACTTATAGGTATATACCCAAGAGAAATGAAAACATAGTTTCATGCAAAACTTGTACATGGATAACGTAAATAATATTAACGCTAATGACGTAGTAAACTCACTTTACAATTTACCATGCCAAACATTGTTCTGAGTGCTAAAATGTTAACCCATCTTATCTTTGCCACAGCCCTGTGTGGTAGGTGCTGTTACTGTCTCCATTTTGGGAAAACTCAGGCACAGAGAAGTTAAGTAATTTGCCCAAGGTAATACAGCAACTAAATGACTGTCATGTGAAATAGATCAAGGAACCTCTTGGCTTAACATTCTCTAGTGAGAGAGAATCCCAAGGAGGCTTTGCCCCGTCAGTGCAGAGCCTGACACGGGGCTCAAACTCACAAAGCATGAGATCATGACCTGAGCCAAAACCAAGAGCCAGCCTAACTGACTGAGCCGCCCAAGCGCCCCCTTATCATTCTTGACATCTGTGTCACATCCACAGAAAAGCTGTCTTCAGTAATTCTAACTTGCTCTTACATTTTCATATATTTTCTTCATTGCTTTTATCAGTGTTTGAGGTTAACTTTTTATTTTTTAATTGTATATGTTTTGCTCTTGCCTAGTAGAACAGGCAGAAAACACATATATGTTTTCTGACTTACTGACTTGTGGGAGGGTAGGATTTTATATATTCTTCAAATTATGGTTTCATAGGATAAAATATGTGGTTTTTATGCCCTAATGACTCATGCTTTAAGGTGGGAACTGGCCTTTTGATAAATTTCTGACTGATTGGACAATACTGCTCTTCTTAAAATGTTCCATGTTTTTGAAGGTGTTGATTTGCTCATTCTACATGGTGGTTTTATTATTCTTAAGTGTGGGGTGTGGGTACAGTGTGTGAAAGGCCAGGAGAGCAGTTCTTAGTTATTGGTATTATGGGGACTTTGAAGTGATGTAGCTATAGTCAGCAGAGCAAATATGAAAGATCTTGGGTAATTTTCTAGATCCCTTCTTGCTGATACTAGTAGATTCTAGATTACCACTGTATCAGTCTTACTTTCTATCCTTTGATTGGACCAACACACATACATGTACTCATGTGTGCATGCACACATGTGCAGAAACACACCTTAATGCTCCATATATATAATGTCCTTTCAGCAATAGGCTTCCTTCTGTTATTTTTCTGTTGCCTTTCCCATGTCAGAATGGTGGTGCTTATATTCCCAGTGAGAGAAATAGCTGTGTGTGTGTGTGTGTGTGCGCGTGCGTGTGTGTATGAAGGGTGTTGCAATCCATGTACAAATTTTAAAATTCTGAATTTATACATACATCCTAAAGAAAACATGGACTTATTTAGGAAGGAGTATATTGTACAATTAGATGTCTGAGGTTTACATTTTGATATTTTGCTGGGCTCTGCTATATTGTAAAAGGATGCAATATTTAGTATTGTTACAAGTAGCTATATTTTTCAGAATATTAAAATTGGGTCCCATGTAAACAAATAATATTCATTGAATTGAATTCTCTACTTTTTCACCACTCAGCAGAGCAAGAGAGTAAACACTAGGTGCTGAAAAACAAAATAGGAAACTGCAGCCCTGAATGGCTAGGCTCCAGTTGCTTTTACATAGTTTCTAATAACCAAGATTTTCCATGCAACTGACTCTTGATTCTCTGTGCAAGTAGGCTACTTGCAGAATGACTAATACAATCTAGATAAAATTAGAAGCAAAATCACTAACGCCATTTTCAACCTTCTCTTTCATCCAGTACTTACAAGGGACGCTGAACAGAAGTTACTGTATTTAAAAACATTGTATGCTTTAAATACATACACAAAAATAAACCTATTGCGCATGACTGGGAAGATTCAAAGAATAGCAAAACCATGTCCCTCCCCTAGAGGAGATTATAGCCCACTAGTCCATGGATTCATTTCAATGCCCCATTGTATATACGGCTGTAGGTAATAATAAAGTGCTTATACACATGTAACAAGGGTACTACCTCTACCTGAAAGGGTCAGAGAACTGAAAAGTATTTCAGTTCAATTCTGAAGTTTAAATACAGATTTGCCAGGTGAAGAAGGAACCAAAGGAAACAGCCTACACAGAGTCTTAGAATTCTGAAAAGGCCATGTTTGCCCAGGAATAGGATGAAATTCAGGAAGGCACAAATAGAAAACAGTTTCCTTAGATGAGAAGCAGGAGTAAATTTCAGCAGATGAAGAGTGGGAGAGGAAGAATAAAATAAGATGAAATGTGTTTGATGCTAGTTTATGAGGAATGTTTTATATCAACAACCAGATGTTTTCTAGTATGTGAGTATGATGATTCCTTTTACTTATTTGTAGGCTAATGCTAGCAGTAATGGGGAAACTGCTCTTTACCTGTAATACCATACATAAAGTGTTCTTCTGGAGAGCTGGTCTGTTATTAGTACTAACAAGGGTCTACAGTATTATTCAGCCCGCTAGTATGCCTGTGTCTACCTCAACTACCCCGTTGATGTGTTTAAATTTAACTTTGGTATTCTTTCCAGATAGGTCAGGGCAAAAGATGGAGTTAGGTCAACCTCACATTTTCAGTTTAGAGTTTGTACATTAGGTGAAATTTGGAAGTAGTCTGCGGTCCAGCTGGAGCTGGATCTAATGGGGAATGCGAGGCGCAGGGAAAGTACAGCCTGGTCAATGACATGGTTGTCATTTCAGAATATTAATGATGGGATAGCTGATAGGTTCCTGACTGCGATAGGTTGATTGGCAGAATTTTAAGAAGGTTTCTAACTGAACAGGTATATAAGTATTGATGATTATTGTGTTCTCCAACTGCCCTTTAAGGATACGTCTGAGTGCCTGCCTTGGGCCTTGTGTGTTAGATCATCCTTCTATGGGATAAGGAGCATATGGGGGCATGGAAACATGACTAACCACTCATAGCTATATTATCTCCTTTTTCTAGACCCTGCTCTGGCTACTAGACTCCAGAATTCCCTGTTAAAATTGCCAGGCCTGTTCAAGTTTCAGGCCCCCTTTTCTAGACACATCTTCTTAAGGACAGTGTGAATACCTCTAGGCCCAAAAGGTGGTTGAAAAGTAGCTGTTGGATGTGTGCAGTGCTTTCCACATTCATGGCTGAATCCCCTTGGCACTAGATGGAGTCGGGTGGAACAGGAAAGCCATGGGCCTCCTTTTAAATTCCTGAAAGTGTTAAGAACAGCCTATCAGATCTGATAGAATCAGTTGGGAATGCAGAAGTTAAAATGATCAAGAGGCTACAATATAGAATTGTATATGTCAACTGTCATATGTATACAATATGTCAACATGTCAACTGAGCTCTTTAGAGAAGGTGTACGCTACTCTTAAAATTATCTGTCTCAAACTCCTTGCTGTGCTGGAGACAGATCTTAACACTAGTGTTTGTATTTCCAAACTTTTCTACCTTCTTATATTCAATTTTTTTAAGTTGCAAAGTAAAAAGTTTCTAAAGAGGATTATTGAATTATGCTCTTATACACTAATTCCTTAGGATGGCCAGGTATAGTCACTGGACTTAGAATGAGCAAATTAATTTCATGTACTTATATTTGAAGTAGAACAAGATAATCAAAAGTGAATTGGCATGAAAATACTTAAATAAGTAAATACCACTAGGCCTGTGGAATTATTTTCACTCCATTTTAAAAAACAAATATATTAGTATTACAATTTCATTGTTTTCTCTTTTACTGGCTTCTCACTAGTATAATACATACAAAATAATAATTTTTTATGATTATGTATTTGATGTTATGTAAGTATCATATTAGGATGAAAAAACAATATACATAAACACACACATACACACACATAGGTGTATACATACACATACACACACACACACTGTATGTGTGTGCATATATATGGCCTAGTCTCATATGTCAATCTTCAGACCATACTTTAAAGGGAGTGTTCTTTTTCCTTCATTAGAAAAAGAGTAAGTAGGGACGCCTGAGTGGCTCAGTCTGTTAAGCGGCCGACTTCAGCTCAGGTCATGATCTCTCCGTCCATGAGTTCTAGCCCCGCCTCAGGCTCTGTGCTGACAGCTCAGAGCCTGGAGCCTGTTTCAGATTCTGTGTCTCCCTCTCTCTGACCCTCCCCCGTTCATGCTCTGTCTCTCCCTGTCTCAAAAATAAATAAAACGTTTAAAAAAAAAAAAAAAAAGAGAGAACAAGTAATAAGGGCCTGATTTTGAATAGGAAAGGTGCCCTAAGTGAATTTATTGGCTTTGTAACTCAATCTTCAGAAAGTAAAAACCATTTCTGGAGATCAGAAAAACAAAATTAGATAGCTTTTCATGCAAGCCTGAAGGACTGTTTTGTTTTTGGGTGCCATACTTTGTTTTCTAAAGAGGATGGATGTTTGTTACATTTGGGGAGTTATCAAGATTTCCTTTAATGCTCCAGAGTGTGCAAGTTAATGATTTTAGCCTATAATTTTTTATATCATTTTAAAGAAGAAAAACTGTTGGACAATTTGGATATCAGATGGTTTATTTCCAAAATCATATTATGGTCTTAAAATTGTTCTGTGTAAATGTTTTGTGTAGTTTGCATGTGCCAGTTCTATTTATTCTAAATCACTGTTGATTTTTTTTATTCCGTTCAAGAAAATATCCAATTAAAGTCAATGGAATATACATGCTGTAAAATTCCTGAGTAGTTATGGGGAATTTGGGCAGGTAGATGTTTACCCTAACTTTAAATTATAAGTGACTTGCTTTATTTTATATTCAGTTGAGTACTACTTAATGAAAGTATGTAAATGGAAGTCTCTATTCCTTTCATATGCACAATATTCCAAAATAACTTGTGGAAAAGAAAGTACTAGAAATTAGGTTTAAATTTTTTTTTTTTTATGTTTATTTATTTTTGAGAGACAAAGTGTGAACAGGGGAGGGGCAGAGACAGCGGGAGACCCAGAATCTGAAGCAGGCTCCATGCTCTGAGCTGTCAGCACAGAACCTGTGGGGCTAGGACTCACAAACTGCGAGATCATGACCTGACCCAAAGTCGGACACTTAACTGACTCAGCCACTCAGGTGCCCCTGGGTTTTATGATATAGACAAGTTACTGTTACTTTTTACAACAGTATTTTTTTTACTGGTACTTTGGTAGCTTGTGCAGAGATATGTATGAATCCAGTTGACTCTGAAATAGATGGGAATAAGTATATATTGTTTCTTTTCTGAGTGTCTAATCAGAATTTAACTTTTCTTCTATGCTATGCTAACATGATATACCGAATTCATGCTACAGTTGTGGGATTTCACATGAGAAAATAAACTCAATAAGATATATTGCCTAGTAACTAATCATTAAAGTATGTCTGATAAGAACATAAAAACTGTTTAGCCTATGTTTAAAACCCTTTGGTGATGGAGATTATTTCTGCACCGGTTTACCATATGAGTTCATCATTCTGAGATTATCCATACTTGTCCCCAACAAAGAGCTGTTTTTTTGTAAGTAGCTGTTATTTTGTAAGCAGCTGTATGTAGAATATATGTTTCTTCCACTCAAAGGTCAGGATTCAAAACTAGTTATTAGCCTAGATTTAATTGCTGTGCTGACTACTTCTTTTTCCCAAGAGAATTCCTATTTCAGCCAATCTCTTGGTCTTCATCTTCCACTTTTTACATTTCCCATATTGCTCTACTACAGTATGTAACAGAAAGATGACAATCTATTTGTGGTTTTTGTGAATTGATTATAGGAGCAAATGAGAAATGTGTATTGATCCCATCACAAACTTCTTCCAGCTCCAGATTATGCTTTACTTCTTTTTTTAAATTTTTTTTTAATGTTTATTTATTTTTGAGAGAGAGAGAGAGGCAGAGCGTGAGCAGGGGAGGGGCAGAGAGAGAGGGAGACACAGAATCTGAAGCAGGCTCCAGGCTCTGAGCTGTCAGCACAGAGCCCGACACGGGGCTCGAACTCACAAACCGTGAGACCAGGACTTGAGCCAAAGTCCGATGCTTAATCAACTGAGCCACCCAGGTGCCCCAATTATGCTTTACTTCTTAATGAGCTGTCTCCAATTAGAGGACACTCCATAGATCAGGTAGTATCTCTGAGGAAGGCAGATGTTCCTTGTGACATTTTATTTGCAAACTATCAAAGTTGTTGATAGTAAGAAACTGAACCATTCAGAAAAAAAATTCAGTCAGTAAAAGAGAAGTGAAGACGGCACTTATTTATCGAAAAAGAAAACAAAATACCTAGGTATAACTAACCTTAAAAAGAAATGTCAAAAAACACATGCAGAGAAATGAAGAACACACCTAAAAGACATAGAAGTAAACTAGGAGAAGTGAATACTGGAAGAAAGTATCCATTTTCTTGGCTAGGAACACTCAAATATCATAAAGGTATCATTTATTCTTAATTTATGAATTTAATGCAGTCTTATATGCATACAATCTCTCTCTCTCTCTCTCTCTCTCTCTCTTGGCATTTGGTTCTCTTTTTTAAAACTGGTGCTTTAGGGGCACCTGGTGGCTCAGTCAGTTAAGCGTTTGACTCTGGCTTAGGTCATGATCTCGCAGTTTGTGGGTTTGATCCCCACGTCAGGCTCTGTGCTGACAGCTCAGAGCCTGGAGCCTGCTTGGAATTTTGTGTCTCCTTCTCTTTCTGTCCCTCCCCCACTTGAGCTTTGTCTCTTTCTCTCTCATTCTTTTAAAAATAAACATTAATAATTTTTTTTGAAAAACTAGTGCTCTATATAACTGATTGGAAAAATCATTTGGAAGAATGAAAAAGCCAGAATATCCAGCAAAATCCTGTAAAAGAAGAACATGAGAAAAGGTGGTTCTAAACCTTTGTAATATATATATATATATATATATATGGGGTTTTTTTTGTTTTTTTTACTAGACAGCCCAGTGGAACAGAATAGAAAATTCAGGAAAGATCCAGAAGTTTGAAAAAGTTTAGTCTACAGTAATGCTGACATTTTAAATCAGTGGAATGGATAGACTTTTTAATAACTGTGCTGGGATAACTGGATATCTATATGGAAAAAGATAAAAAGTTAGATCCATTTCTGACACCATCTACCAGATTACTTTTAAAATGGATCAGAGATTTCAATGTTAAACATGAGATTATGGAAATACTAGAAAAAACCTGGGCAAATGCTTCTATAGTCTGACAGTAAGCAAAAGTTACCTAATACTAACTAAAATGCAGAAGCATTAAGGAATCAAGTGATGGATAAATTTGGTTGCACAGAAATTTTTGTAAATGGCTGAAAACCCCCACCGTAAGCAAATTGCTGACTGGGAAAGAAAATTTGCAAGTCTTATGATAGACAAGAGGTGTTATCCCTGATAGATAAACAATTATTAAGAAGTCCAAATGTGTGCGAATGTCTCTGAATCTGGGAACTATGAGGAAACAAGCCTTTCATACATGGCTTATGGAATGCAACATGTTACGACTCCTTTGAAGGTGACTTTGAATCTAGTTGATTTTCATAAGCATTTACTTTTAACAACTCCTCGGTCCTACTTCTAGCAATCTATGTCAAAGATACAGTGGCAACAATACAAAAAGCCCAATCCATAGCACTACTTATCACAGCATTACTTTTTTTGGGGGGTGGGTAGGGAGGGTAGGGGCAAAGGGACAGGGGAAGAAGGAGAATCTGAAGCAGGCTCCATGGACAGCATGCAGGAGACAAAAGCTTAAGCGACTGAGCTGCTAGTATTACTTTTAATAGCAAAAGACTGGAAATAATGCTATGCCCATCAGGAGGGAGCTAGTTGAAGAAAGGGTGGCGCATTCAAAATGCAGGAATATGCAGCACGGAAGAGAAGTGTCCTTTTCACTGTCTGGTGTATGGGCTGGAATGACTTGAAGACTAATCGCCTACAAGGAATCACCACGTGACCCTGTTTCCTCACAGCCTGGCAGCCTCAGGGCTCCAAGCAGGTGTCCTAGGGAATTGTGCAGAAGCTGCATTGCCTTCTAATCTCCAAGGGGACACAGCATCACCTCCCTGCATGGGGTTGGTTACAAGCTAGTCACAAGCTTGTCTACGTTCATAGAGTGGGACTGTGCCTCCTCCACAGCCCCCCATGTCTCCCACTTCTCACTGGGTAAATGTTAAATATTTCTTTTTTAACTTTTTTTTTTTTTTTTTTAAGAAAGACAGAGACAGAGGATGAGCATGGGAGGGGCAGAGAGAGAGGGAGGCACAAGATCTGAAGCAGGCTCCAGGCTCTGAGCTGTCAGCACAGAGCCCGACGCGGGGCTCAAACCCACAAACAGTGAGATCATGACCTGATCCGATGTCAGACGCCCAACCGACTGAGCCACCCAGGTGCCCCAAACCAAAGGGAAGTGTTAAATATTTTGAGATGTTTCCAGAACCACATGCTGTTGACTCTTTATGAAATAATCTTGCCCCTTTCTCTCACACATGTATACACAGAACCCAATCCGATCAAGGCTGTAGATCTAATTACTGACTTATAGTAAATGCAGAGGAATAATTTCAATCAGCAGAATTCAGACAGTGGGAACTTTACAGGACAAAAGATCTGCTTTCTTCAACAACAACAAAAAGTATATGGAGAGTAAACTAGCTGGAGGGAGAAACTATAGATTAAAAGGCACTGAAGGGGCCCATCTGTCAGTGTAATGAGTGAAATTGCATTGCACGACCCTGATTCAAACGAACAAACATGGAAAAAAAAAAAAGGGAAATGTGAACACTGACTGCCTGATAGTATTTGAATATGCTATTAAAATTATTAATTTTTTAGATATGATAAGGGTTATAACAGTTATCTTTAAAAGACAAATATAATTTTATTTTCAAATAACTAAATCCTAAATTTCATTTAACATATGTTACCTCTTTTTTTCCTCTTAGAAAATTTAGTTTGAATATTCTTTTGGCTAAAATGTTAACTTTTTGGCTGAAATGTTTGCCCTATGGCTTTCTTCATTCTTCAAATGAATACTGGTTGCTTAAATCCCAGTGTAATCTTTGTAAAAATCTTCTAATGATATAGGGCTACATATTTAAATTAATTCCCAGAGATACTGTCATTCTAAATTTAATTGTGCGGTAAGAAATAAAGGTGTTATTTTTAGTGTGTTTTTCCCATTGCATAAGCATCTGTCTTGGTAATCTAAATAGTTTCTTAATTCTGTAGTTTAAGGTTTTATCAATAATCCTTTTGTGGGTTGAATCTAAATTAAGATGCTATTGCCCAAACAATTTTCTTTGGTTTTCTCTTATTTTAAAAGAAAACAGAGGGACGCCTGGGTGGCTCAGTTGGGTAAGCATCTGACTTTTGATTTCGGCTCAGGTCATGATCCCATGGTTCGTGAGATGGAGTCCTGTGTGGGGCTCTGCTGGGCATGGAGCCTGCTTAGGATTTTCTCTCTCTCTCTCTCTCTCTCTCTCTCTCTTCACCCTCCTTCCTCCCCAACACCTCCCCCATTCATGCTCTCTAGTGTGCTCTCTCTCAAAAAAAAAGAAAGAAAAAGGAAAAAATAAGAAAACAGGGTGTAGCTGTGACTATAAAAGGGTAGGATGAGGGATCTTTATGCAGGACCTGTCCTGTGTGTTGACTATGTTGGTGTTGATGTTTACATAGATCTGCACATACGCTAAAATGATAAAATTGCATGGAATTAAATATACCACATACTCACCCATAACGCATGCATACACACAGACGAGTATAGGTAAAAATTGGTGAAATCTGGATAAAGTCTGTGGGCTGTATCCCAAGCTCAGCTTCCTGGTAGCGATAGTGAATGTTCGTTTTGCCAAATGGTACCGTTGGAGGAAACTGGGCAAAGAGTATAAGACATCACTCTCTATAATTTCTTACAGCTGCATGTGAGCCTATAATTATCTCACAATAAAAAGCTGAAAAGTAGATTACATTGACTTTACTATTTTTGAATGGGAAATTACTGTTATAAGAAAATCAGACATCAAATCTAGTTAGAATAGTAAACACAGTTTTTTTCTGATTTCCTAGTTTATAGCTTTTGATTTTTTTTTAGCTTTTGATTTTTAAAATTTTAATTAGAATAGGACCTGAATAAAGTCTTAAAAACTGATATTGCTCAGCAAAAACATTTTTAAATATGCTATGACAAACACAGAGTCCTCTGGAAATCTTCAGTAACTGAAGGCATGCTAACGGTTGGGATGCTACAGAGAATGCGGTCTCTTGGTAGATGCTGGGGAACTTACGCACACAACTTAATTTAGACTTAGAGACAGCCACAGTTTTGAGAACCAGGAGGGTCCCTTTATACCTTCTTGTTTATAACTATCTTTATTACAAATGAAAGACTGAACCCAGAAAGGTTAAGAGATTTTCCAAGGTTCTACACTAGAATGTGTTTTAACACATTAAATGTGTTTAAACACACTAAAATGTGTTTTAACACATTAGTGATTGATTTTGCTTACCTTTTTATCTCTGGCCATCTTTTTCTTGCTTCATGTGTCAATCCATACATTTTTACTCTCTATTTTAATAACTTTTCCTTTAGTTCTATTCATCTAAGTTACCATAAGCATAGTAGAGACAAATGAACAAACAAATGATCATTTGAGTGTACATTTTTTGAGTGTACATTTTTAAGTGGTGACATTTATGTGATTAAAAACCCCTGTTGTGTGTAGATATTTTGTTAGTGGTTTGCCTTATGTATTTGTATTCCTATACCTCTCTGAGACTTTTTTTTTGCTTGATTTAAAAGAAATACCTCTTAATATGGTGTGGAAAATAAGGGGCAGTGGGGTTGCTGCAGGGTATCCAGGCAACCTATGCAAATGCATGAGCCCTATGCAAATGTGTGAGCCCTATGGAAATACATGAGCCCTATGCAAATGAATGACTATAGGATGCAGTTAAGAACATGGGCCCTGAAGTCTCACTGCCTAGGTTCTACCACACTGTGACCTTGGGAAACTTTCCCAACCTCTCTGTTCCTTAGTTGCCTCATTTGTTAAGTTGCATTGATAATACTGTCCAGCTGGTAGGATTGTTGTATCAAATGTGCTGATACATGAAAAATTGATTCAAACAGCAGCTAGGAAGTATTGAGTAAATGTTAGCTGCTATATTTAAATGCCGCTCATAGTTTTGATTTTACTCTTATTAGACATCAGTTAGTCCTGGAGCTGCACTGGGGAATGTGGGAAAGGCGACAATAAGAATATGGTCAGGAGTATGTATATGATGAAGAATCAATAAATCACCTTTGAGCACCTGTAATGTCAAGGGCAAATGGATGTATGAGAAAAAAGGTGGGTTCTTTAATTTGGTCCATAATCTGGTTTTCCTCTTGAATCTTATACCTTTGGTTAATCAACCATTTACCAAGTATTTGTTGAGTGCCTGCTTGTAATGCTGGTTGTTGTTGGCTTGGAACTAGAGATACGGCAGTGAATAAAATACACAGAAATCCCCACAGCTGTATTGGTTACATTTTACTGGCAGGAGACAGGCAATAGACAAAAACAAATTAAGTAAATTATGGAGTACGTTAGATGGTAATAATTGCCATGGGAAAAGGCATACAAAAGAGGCTTAGAGGGCTAACGGATGCTAGTAAAGGAAAAGTGTAATTTTAAGTAAGATCATCAGGGTAGGCTTCATTGAGAAAGTGCTGTTGGAACAAACAATGAAAGAAAATGTACGTGCATATGGGAGAAGAGCATCCAGGCAGAGGGAGGCATTAGTGCAAAGGCCCTGAGGCAGCAGTATGTTCAGCTTATTTGAGGAGCTGCAAAGAAGCCAGTGTGATAAGAGTAGAGTGGGCAAAGGGGAGTGTGAGTGTAGTTGGGAAATTTGAGAAAAAGAGGGGAGTCAAAGATGATATTGAAGATTTTAGCCTGAACAGCTGAAACATCAGACTCTCCAAGTCTGAGGTGGGAAGGCCCATGGTGGAGCAGGAAGAAAATTAGTGGGAAAGAGTGAACTAAATGGCAGATAGGGTTTAAAATTTAAAATAGTCCTTTTCAGTCTGTCTTAGGCCAGGAAAGCTAAGTCTCTCAGATCACCTCTTCAGCATCAGGGAGAGGTCAACTTAGGTATCTTTGAGGCAGAAGAGAAGCCTGCCTCCCCTGGCTCCTCTGTCCCTGAGTGAAGTTCTTCATCCATTTGGTTGGTGCTTCCCTGCTGGCGTTTATTTGATGGCTGGAGTCTGTAGCTGGTGTAACTTGTCATCTGCTGCATTTCATCTCGGGCAGCGTTTCCTGTAGCACTGGCCAACCTGACCTCCCGTCCCCTCCTGCTGCTGCCCTCAGTTCCTCTGAGACCTGGATATGTGTCCACTTTGATTCCACGGAACCATCTGCTTTGTAGCCTCCCTTCATTATGGCAGCCTCTCAGAGGTAGGTGCCCCCACCAGACTGTCAGAGGCTTCTGCTTTCTTCTCGACAATGCAAGAGCCAAAGGCTAATCGGCAGATTAAACCTTGGGTCCCCCTGCTACCTGACAGTGCTCTCCTGCCAAGGCGCTGTGTCTTTGCTGTCTAGGGCAGCCTGAGAGGCAGTCACTTTTCAGAGTCTTGAACAGAAACCAAGAATCGAGAGCCCTGTGCTCCCCTCAGTTTTACCCTTGCTAATCTAATGAGCTGCTGCTTCTCTAGACAGAGAACCGAGAAGGGAAAATCAGTTCATATGTGAGACAGTCTTGTTTGTTTTCCTCTCTCTTCCCTGCCCTCTTTTAAGCCATAAAAGGAACCGACTCTCCAGTTTATCATGTCCTGTTACTTTTGGATCTCCGTTATTTTAAAGCTATATGGTCAGCTCAATGAGCTTGTCCCTTGGTTTGCTAAAATGGGAGACAGTATTTTCTTTCAAATTGATATCTAGCTCCAGAAATCCTATTTTGCATGAAAGAAGATGAACATTACATTGTTCTTTCTCCTTGTATTTTTTGTTTTATTTTGAGAGAGAGAGAGAGAGAATGAACATGCCAGGGAGGGGCAGAGAGAGAGGGAGAGAGAGAGAATCCCATGCAGGCTCCCCACCATCAGCACAGAGGCCGATGTGGGGCTCAAACCCATGAACTAGGAGATCATGACCTGACACCAAGAATCGGAAGCTTAACTGACCCAGTTACCCAGGTGCCCTGTTCTTTCTCTTTGAATCCCTGAAGTCCCTAAGTCCTAAATTACTAAGTCAAAGCAAAACCCTTAGTTACTAATTGTAACCTCCACTCAGATAGATGCTTTGGACTGACCAGGACAAAGCCCATATTCCTCAGAAAGACAAGTTAAAAACTAATAATTTTAAACATCTATAGCTAGAATACCTATGGTCTCTAATATATATACATTTTTCCTTTTTGTAAACGCAAGTACACAAGTCCTATGAAATAGCTTTGCTTATTTTAGATGACATAATAATGATATTTCCCAAAATGTTGAAGTGTGTCTGATTTTCATCTTTTGCCATACTCACTCTTTGTTCAATGAATCTTCTTATGATCTTCCCTGAACTCTTGTTTAATAAAATAAAACAAAGCACATTCGAAATCTGATTTAGCATATCTTCACATTTGAGGTAAGCAGATAGAACAGATGTTAGAGCATAACTTCCTCTGTATTTCTATTTAAAAATGTTAGCCTGTTTTCTATTCAGCATTTTCCAAGTTAGCATGAGTTATTAAAAACAAAATGCAAGCACAGACAAAAAAGAAAATGGCTGTGCCTTCTTATTTTAAGAATAAAATCAATTAAATAAGGTTTTTCAAATGTGATCTTAATAGTAATAAGTTTAGAGAGGGAAAAATAGATAATTTAGATAGTATTTCATTAAAAATTCCTAATCTCAGATGTTTCAAAAGATGTGTTTGAAGACATTCAGTTGAATGACGGTTAGATACATTTTGGAAGATACAATTATGGCATGAAAATAGAAAATCCATTACCTACTCTTTAGTACCTCTAAATTATTTTTATTGTATAAGGAGGCCTACCATTATACTTCTAGTTCATCAGTAAGATCTTTTATAGTAAAGCTAAAATAAGGGAAGGAAGTCTTGTATCCCTGAAAAGTCAAATTGATGTATAGAGTTCCTTACTTTTGATGTTTGGAAAACTTTTTTATTTCTTAAATTTCAGATATTGGCATTTGGTAATTTGATACGACCTAAATATACATAAGCAGCTAGTATCAAGAAGTTATGTCTTAGGTTTAACCCAGATAATATGCACAGTCTTCTGACAGGATTCCGCTTGAAAAGCAGCCTTCTTTCTCTGCCCCGAATCAATATCTCCCACCTCAGTTATTTTCTCTCTTTTCTGTGTTTTGCACCCATTTTCTGTAATGTTTGCTTTCCTTCAGTATATTAATGTGTTTAAGTCTGCTCTGTCAAAAAAAACAACCCTCTCTGAATTTTATGCCTCATCTAGGTACAACTTAATTTTATTCTCATTCGAAGGCCTGTGAGGAACCATCTCGCTCATTACGTTTTGCAGCTCCTCCATTCTTTCATCGAACTACTGAAATCTGATTTCTCATCTTACTTCACTGAGGTCAGGGCTGATATCCTAATGGTGAAATCCAAAGGCCCCTTTTCAGGGGACTTGTCATTTCATCTCTGTGTAGCACTTGACATTGATGGCCACTTTTTTCTCAGTGAACGCTTGCCACCACTCTTCTCTGCTTGCTGAGTGCATTTCTGAGCATGTTCCAAGCTCCTCTAGCAGCTCCTTTTACTCTATTCATTCCTTAAATTTTGGTGTTTCCTAAATATGGATTCTAGACCCTCTTATCTTTTCATACCTCATGTGCTCTTGGGAAGATGTAGTCTCCTGTCATGATTTAAACATCCAAATGCTCATGACTTCTAGCCAGCCTCTTCCTCAGTTTTCCAACTTGGGTATCTTACAGCCTTTCAAATACATATTTGCTTGGATCTCCTACAAGTAGCTCACATGCATTATATCTGAATATTCACCAACCATGTTCTTTCATGTACAACTTGTCTTCCTTTATTCCCTGTCTACCCACTCAACCAATCTAGAACCCTCCAGGTCTTTTCAATATCCTGCAACACCCCTCATATCCCAATAACCAAGCTGTCACTAAGTAGTCCTCATTTACCTTTCTCATAGTTTGAAAATCAGTACACCACACCGCCCTCCACCACCACTTTCTGTTGTTGTTTTTTCCCAGTGACTATTGTACTGTGGTTCAGACTTTCCACATTCTGTTCATGGAACATCCCCTATCTCTTAAGTCTTTCCACCATCCAGTCTATTCTCTATAATACCAGAGTGTTTCATCCACAAAGAAATCTGGAGATGTTTACCTTTGTTTAATCCTTTCCACAGTATTTTGTTATATAAGGGATACACTATATGAACCTTAAAGTTTTTCATGGACCCTTTAAATCTATTAATACTCTTACTCTCCCAGGCACTTTGCCCTCCAGCAACACCATTTGACATTATTTGAGCACATTCCACCATTTCATATCTTGGCCCTTCGGATATGCTTTTTTTTTTTTTTTTTTTCTGTTTCAAATTCCATCTTCAACTGCTGGTGAACTAATTCTTTCTCAAAGCTCAACGCATGTGTCACCTGCTCTCTGCAACATCGTCTGCCCTTTTTCCAACTTCTGTCAAGACCAGTGAAGACAATTCTGACCAATGATTCCCCAACCCTATTTTCTCCCGCATGAGGTCATGTATTTGTGTGCTTTCCACTTTGTCTGTCTTGCACTTTACATTTCCCACGATAGGCAGTCTCTTTCTCGGAGGCACAGAGGTAACCCCTGCAACAAATTTTCTTCTCCTCTTTCTTTTCCAAGGTTTGCCTCCAGAAGCATATCTACTCCCTTTCCTTTTTATTGTCCCATTCGTAAACTGCAAATAATATGATTAGCTTAATAGTTTAAAAAACAAAATATCCTTAGTTGTGATTAATGTATAGAAACCATGCAAATGAAGAGTTCTGTCTTCCGAGAAAAAGTTAAAGTCTTGAATTGAAGTCATGTATCAGAGTCTAAAGCATTTGTGGGAGGAAACAGAAATCTCTGCTACTTCCCTCCTCATCCTCAAACATCCTTTGTGAAACACTAACATCTAAGGTAAATTGAAAATGATTTCTTATTCAATTGCAGTATTTTCCTTTTCTTATTTTTTCAAATGCATATTTTGGCAATGCGAACCCAATATTTTAAACAAATTCCTACTTTATGCATTGTGATCTGTCCTAGGGACAACACCATTTTTAAATGGGAAATTATGGTCTAAATTTCAAACAACTGACTTATTGATATAGTTAAACATATTCATAAGTATGGAGCTGCCTTTTTGTAATATTTTTGATTTTTAGATATCATAACTTAGCAATGAGCTCTTTCTCTCTCTCTCTCTTTCTCTCTCTCTCTCTCTCTTT
The DNA here is from genome assembly GCF_046562875.1 of Panthera onca. Classification (NCBI taxonomy): domain Eukaryota; kingdom Metazoa; phylum Chordata; class Mammalia; order Carnivora; family Felidae; genus Panthera; species Panthera onca. The sequence continues at coordinate 124,383,964 of NC_138344.1, read as the reverse complement.
TTAAATCAACAAGTATGGCCTCTAATTCTTGTCTTGTAGAGCACCTTTAAAACACTTGATGATTTTTTTCCCCCCAAACAAAAATAATGATACCAGCTGATTCTTAATGATCAAAAATAAACTCCCTGAAGAAAAAATTGGATTTCAATTAAGTTTTGAAAGAGTACTTTATGTCTTGTTAAGGGCTAAAGTGAATTGTGAATAAACCCTAAGATCAACACTATTGCTTCTGACCTAGAACATAACTGTTTATAACTTGTATTTTCTGAGAACTGCATAAATGACATGTAGATGTAGGTTCCTTTCTATTATGGACCTAAAATGAAATATTAGCATTGAATGGAAATTCTGTCTTTATTACAGGGGACTTGATAGTAAGTTGAACTGGTAAATAGGCTTTAGATTTGATCTAGAATATAAATATCTTGAGCTGTTGCTGTGCAGACTTTAAGCAATCTGGGGTAGGCTGCTGCTGCTGCCTAAACCATTGATACCTCCAGAGTTAGCACAGACCTTTTTGCTGCTCCTGGTATGGTCCATGGACCAGCATCATTTACATTACCTGAGATTTTGTTAGCAATGTAGGATCTCATTCCCCATCCTGGATCTTCTAAATTCAAATCTGCATTTTAAGATATCCACGTTATTAAAATACACATTAAGCTAAGGGAAGCACTGCCTTAGACTGGTGGAATATTATGTTCCCTCACTGGAGAAAGATGGAAAGCCTTCTTATGCAAAGAGACCAGACTTCTGTCTCTACTCTTTAGCTCACTCCACCACCTCTCACAGGTCCTGTATTGCTCCTTTGCATTTCATAACAGGCTTATGCCTCCTCCTTGCTGGATTCTACACCTTGACCTTTGCTGATAACTAGTGAGAGTTTTTCCATTTCAGTGAACTGTCAAACCCCCAAGTCCAGTTTTTACCTTTCCAAAAATCCCTCAATGTGGGTGATCAGTTAAAAGAATTCATCTTTTGGGGATCCCTTTGCACCCACTCTATGCCCCAGAGTCGATGGTACTTATTGTGTGTTTCACATTTTAATTACCTTTAATCTTGTCAAGATTTCTGTATATTTTTTGATTGCTCTCCTTGATTCGGTACAGTTACAAAACCTTATTAAATATTTCTGGGGGTGCCTGGGTGACTCGGTCAGTTGAGTGTCCCATTCTCGATTTTGGCTGAGGTCATGATCTCACAGTTTGTGAGGGATTCTTTCCCCCTCTCTCTCTGCCCCTCCCCAGCTCGTGCACACGTGCTCTTTCTCAAAATAAATAAACATTAAAAAAAATATTACTGAATGTGGAATATTTTAAAATCATACTATCTTGGCAATAAATGTAAGGTATTAAATTTTTCATTTACTTAGAATTATCATGTCCTGATTTTTAATGTTCTTGGAACTTAGTTTGAGCGGTGGTCACCTACAAAACTGCAGTTTCATTTCAGTGCTAGAGGTACGCAGTTAGTCCTTTATTGGTGAAGATTTAGTGAACAGCTTATCTTTTTTTCTTTTTTTGGGGGGAGGGGTGGGATAATATTTTTTAAGTTGGAATTGTATAAATCTAAAAAGGTCTGGATTGTTTGTGAGAGAATTAAACAGTTTGCTCTCCTCTGTTCCTGCCAGGCAGTCAGCCCCAGTCATCTGTTCAGTTGCGGAGGCCTGTGGATAAGCTGAGGGTGTTCTGGGTCCTTTTGTCACTTTGGACATGGTTATTCCTCCCCTGAGAATCTGACCCCAGAGAAGATTGTGGTTAAATGGCGATTTGGGATTGCCTATGACATTGTCTTCTTTCCCGGCACCTGCATGACTGCTGTTATTTATTACTAACCGGAAAGCATTGACACCACTGCTTAAAATCATTTGCCTTTGTCAGCTTGTAGTAAGTTTTGAAGTAAATTTTGCCCATTTAAAGAAGAAAAAAAAATTCTTAAGGTATTGGGGAAGGCCAGGAGTTTAAGATGAGTTTGTATCTATATTTGTTGCTCTGTGGATTTTACTACAAAATTTCTGTGTTAATGGTTTCAAAATGAGATGATAATACATGTACTTATAGGTCACAATACATGTTCTAGTTGAACATACAAAAGTTGTGGCATTATTTATTACTTTACTGTTAGAGTAGATTTGTGTTGTAATGGAGAAATAGGAAAACCATTACAAGACTGTCATTTTTTCACATTAAGAATACCATAATGTGAAATAATATATTGCACATCTATTAAAAATGTCTGTTTTAAAATTCTGTGGCAAATATTTAAACTAAATATGTATTCCTAACATTAGCTATTTATTTTTAATGAATAAAAAAATGCAAGAAAAAAATGTCTGACCCACTAAATCATCATATTTCACATCTTTCATTTAATAACAATGCAGTATTTCAGGATACTATATATGAAATTATTTTGAGTTTCTTTTTCTTTTTTGGGGGGGGGAGAGAGAGAGAGAGAGGCACCACAAGTGGGGGAAGGGCAGAGAGGGTGAGAGAGAGACAGACTCTGAAGCAGGCTCCATTCTCTGAGCTGTCAGCACAGAGCCCAACATGGGTCTCAAACCCACGAACTCTGAGATCATGGCCTGAGCTGAAGTAGGACACTTAACCAACGAGCCACTCAGGTACCCCTGTTTTGAGTTTCAAAGTAGATCATGGTAAAGAGACCTCAGGATAGTAAAGGGTTGCAGGAAAGTCACAAATGGGTAGTTATTTAGTAAGGTATTAAGTATGATATTGATAGTTAGGTTTTGGAATTGCACCGTGTTGAAATTGCACACACGTAAAAAGGCATATGTATTTTTCTGATACCCAGGTTTATGTCATGATTTAGAGCTTTTTTTGTTACACTTACTTTTAAATATCTTAGACAAAGTGTGTTTGCAATGATTTTTATCTATACCTGGGCCAACTAATCTGAGAAATTTAATTTCCTGAAGATTGAAGCTACTTAGCATCCAGCTCTCTTCCTGAGTAACTTAAGTGAAAATGTATGTCTGCCAGACTGTGCTTTCTATCAATCATAAATATAAAACACTATAAAACAGTGAACCTAATTTGCTGATGCAATAGCAAGTGGAGCGGGTTAGAACAGAATGGATGGTTGATATTTTCAAGATCACTCTGTCTTGTACTCAGTAACATAGTCTGGTTTTGTTACTTCGGTATGTTTGTTCCTCTTGTCCTTTTCCTCATGTTACTATATGATTTTTTTAAAAAGGGATATAGTTTAGGCAGTTACCAAAATCAAACTATAATCATTCGACTCTATGATTATATAAATTTTAATTTGTGAATACATCAGAACGCTTTCACTTTAAAATATTTTAAGATATTATCCATATTAGAAAAGAACTTCCTTGGCCTGTAATATAAGAAGTCTGTTATGTTATATATAAAGTTTATATAAGTATATGTGTATATGTATATAAATGCACACACAACCCCCCCATAGTGCCCTAATATTGTTTAAGCTTCTCAAAACTAAAAGTCTTTAATGTATGTATTCTAAGAATCTAACATATATTCAGCATGTTTTTGAGCAATTGAGTTATTAAGTAAGTTAGTAGTCTCCATGTCCAGCATGGGACTCAAACTCAGGACCCTGAGTTCAAGAGTAACATGCTCTACCTCCTGAGCCAGCCAAGCACCCCAAGCAATTGTGTTATTTAAATATAGTTGCATCTTCTATGTAGATGATTGGAACTTGGGGATAATGCTTAAATACGTAGCAGTTCGGGTAACCTAGAAATCTCGCCACTGTTCTTGCCGTCTTTAATTCCAGCTCTGTCCTCTCCTATTTAACATCACTATAAATTCACCTGCTCATTTGCTTTCAGTGATGCCTCCAAATTGTACCTTAATGTAGTTTGGTCTCCTCCTACTTAGACTGTGAACAGGTTGAGGGTAACAAGCATTTCTTACCCATCATTGTATCTCTGGTGCTTGGCGTATTGTGAGGTTTCATAGCAATTTCTTGATGAATGTTTTGGAATAATTATGTATGCTGAGAAAATTTCTGCTTTATGATTCTTTTCTCTTTAACTCTTGGTCTTTTTTGTTGCATCCATCTAATGTCTGCCCTCAAAAGGGTTTGATATAATTCAACCTTGATGGTGAGGAAACATACAGATTTAATTATAATAAGGTAACATGTTTTCGAGTTTTAATAAATTTACTAAAGCTATCTGATTTAGTTACTCCGAAGCTTTATAAAGCAAAGTCTCCTCTCATGTATGTATTTATTTATTTATTTTACAGAAATAGAGACAGAATGGTCATTTTGCTATTTCTAAACTACCTTTGGGAAATATTTCCAATATTTTAATATTTCCAATATTTCTATTTCCTTTCATCAACTAATAAGAATGGAGGACTCCCATGAGCCTCCTATGCGATGCCTTAATCTGATCTAACAATTGGGGAAAAAAAACAGGAAACAAACATGAAAATTTGTTTAGTGCAAAAACATTAGTTATCTATGTGTAAGAACTTTTGCAAAGAGCTTCTTGCTAAAGCTGATGCCATTTATTCAGAGTGATGAATGTTGATTTCATTTATTTTTATTACATGGATATAGTATAGCCTAGTGAATAATTGAGTTTATGCATTCTTTATTATTGTTGGCAAGGCTGTTTTTACAGTCAAGACAAAGTAGCTGACAATTAAGGTCATATGGATTCTGGACCAAATGAAACCAGCGAGCATAAGGATTGGAAGAAATTAAGACCTCGTAAAGGAGTTACTGATCATCTAGAAACATTTTTGTTGTTGTTTTAAGTTAAATTAATATAATATTTAACACTTATTCTAACCAGCATAGAGTTTAGGGAAGCATGTATTTTGGTAGAGGGTAAAATATTTAATGATGTTAAATTGAAATAGTGGCTCTTTTTATAAAAGAGCTGGTTAGAGGACTAGACATAGGTAATCAGATGGAGACTTAGTCTATAAAAAGTCAAGCCAGAATAAGATAAAGCAATGATCAGAAAGAGGAAAAGGAGGTAAATAAATGCTTGAAGACTTTACTTGGAGGAATAAAAAATAGTTCTTGTTAATTCCTGGTCTATATATTTTATCTGTCTCAGGGAAAAAAGTCTATTACATACTTATGTTTTTAAAGAATAGGGCACATCATCAGGTGATAGTTAGCATCCAGGGGTCAGATGTTCATTTTCAAGCATGAGTAGAATCTCATTTCTGGGGAGAGTTTACTCGTAACTTTTCAGCTCCAAACTGGTTAACCTCATACATATTTAGAGTTTGATTTTTTTCTTCCTCTTTTTCTTTAAGGAATGGAGTTAGAACATTTTACAGTAAGCAATGTAAAAGTGTTTTTGATATTTTTGATAGATAATATTTTATGTGAAAGTAGCATTTGTGTTTATTTTCTTTCACAGCAGGATTACAGATTATCCCCAGTGACTGTATCTAAGAAAAAAGTGATGGAAAGTCTGGGTCTACTATATACATGCTGTTCCATTTCATTTTAATTGAATTGGGGCTCTTAGATCACCTGCGGGAATGTGTGCTTAACTGATGGGCAGTTCTTCATGTCTTCAACTGCTGTGTAATTTTCCCTTGAGCATATATATCTCTTAAACATTAACGGTCCATGATGAAAATAGAGGGTGGATAGCAATTGACAAACAGCCCTTTCTTAAGCCAAGAAAATCTGAAAAATACAGATTAGCGTATGCTAGCTTTCTATATTAAGGACTCTAGTATGTAATCCTAAAACATATGAAAGATGTCTCTTACGTTTTTGAGCATCCCAACATTTTTCGCGCTATAAAGTTCCTAAATTATTTCTTGTTTTAATCCAATATAAAACCCCAATTCCAATGAAGGTTTTGTGGTTTTTGTGTATTGTAAGGTACATAGATATCATTTTATTTTAAGATTGTAGTTTTAAGTGATTTTTCTATCCAATGTGGGGCTCGAACTTACAATCCTGAGATCAAGAGTCACATGCTCTGCTGACTGAGCCAGTCATGTGCCCCTAGATATTTATATTCTAATATCTTTACCTTTAATTTTTTAATTGAGCTCAACACAGTTGGGCAAGTTATGCTTTTCATTATCTTTAGCTTGTTACTTGAGGAAGAATACTCTCTTTTAAATATGCAAAGGATGCTAGTTTTTGTATAGGTAAAATAGCTTCCTTAAATTGTTTTTTTTTCTTGATCTAAATAACATTAATTTCTTTTACTCTTCATTGCATATTTTTGGTTAAAGTTGCCTTTTCTATAGATAAGGAATAGGTAGGTTATCAATAGAGAAGAAGCAGACAGATACACAAACATTCAAACATTCACACATTCCAAAATTTGAAGAAATGTTGAAGTAAACTATAGGTAATTTATTGACAGGACAACTTACCATATAAAATCTGTATTTTAAATGCATACATTTTGATATTAAATTCAGGAAATGAGTATAAGAAAAGAGTAATGTAGTCCTTTCACTCATTTCATTTAAACGCAAATGTCTGGGGAGGGGGGGTTGCGCCTGGGGGGCTCAGTCAGTTAAGCTGCTGACTTGGGCTTGGGTCATGATCTCATGGTTCCTGAGTTTGAGCCCTGTGTCAGGCTCTGTGCTGACAGCTCAAAGCCTGGAGCCTGCTTCAGATTCTGTGTCTCCCTCTCTCTCCACCCCTCCTCTGCTTGTGTTCTCTCTCTCTCTCTCTCTCTCTCTCTCTCTCTCTCTCTCAAAAATAAACATTAAAAAAATTAAACACAAATATCTAATATTATTTAAAAAAAGAAAATATATACTGGTCAAGTTGGCTTTGTCCCAGAACTGGAATAGTTTAATATTAGAAAATATCTAACTATTATTTGCCAAATTAAATGATCAGATGGAAAAAACACATTATCAATAATGTGTTGATAGTTGCAGAAAAAAATGTATTTGGTTAATTTCTGCACAAATACATATTGCAAAAAATTGTTAGCAAATTAAGGGTACATTTATTTATTTTTACTTTTTTATTTTAGAGAGCAAGAGAGCATAGGCAGGGGTGAGGGGCAGAGAGGGGAGAGACAGAAAGGAGAGAGAGAGACACACAGAGACAGAGAGAGAGAGAGAATATCAAGCAGTCTCCACACTCAGCACAGAGCCCAATGTGGGACTTGATCCCACGACCCTGGAATCATGACCAGAGCCAAAATCAAGAGTCGGATGCTTAATTACTGAGCCACCCAAGTACCCCAGCAAATTAGGGCATTTTAAAATTTGAAATAAAATATCTACGGAAAAGTCTTTTAAAAACATCATCTTAGGGGCACCTGGGTCATGATTTCACAGTTCATGAGTTGGAACCCCAAATTAGCTCCTGGTGTCAGTGTAGAGGAGCCTGCTTGGGATTCTCTCTCCCTCTCTCTCTCTGCCCCTCCTGTGAGTACTCTCTCTTGCTCTCTAAAAATAATCCTAAAAAAATAAATATTAAAAAAATCATTTTAAATAGGAAGATACTATTAAGATACTATTAAGAAAATAGGTATAAGAAATTATGCTCATTTTTACCAATTTCATTCAATTTTATACTAGTATGAGCTGCTAGTTTTGTCAGTGCAATAAAAGAAGAAAAATAAATTTATGGTAAAAGGATGGGAAAGGATAAAACAAAACTGCCATGATTTATAGATAAATGTGATTATTAAGAGAAAAATAATCTACAAATTATTAGAAATTATACAAGAAGTTAAGCATCTGGATATAAAATTCAATATGTAAAATCAATTCTTATTTATTAACGATGACCAAGTAGGAAATATAGTTTTTAAGATTCCATTCACAAAAGTAATACAATTATAATATACTTTGGAATATATCTATTAAGAGATGTATAAAATGTACACATACACATTGTAAAACTTTACTGAACTCCTTTAATAATAGATAAATGATAAACTATCTCGTATTTATGAAAAGGAAAACTTTTATATCAAAAGATGTTTAGTTTTTTCCAAATTAACCTAGAGATTCACTAATATTCTAATTCTCATTTAATTATATTCTGATTTCATATATGGAGTATATATAAAAACTTTACAACATAACTTTACATGAAATTTTAGGGGAAAATGGAGGACTATTCAAAATGTAGGAGAAAATGTTTAATCCATATGAAAAAAATTAGAATCCTCTTATTCACTGATAGCTTTGACTACCTTAAAATTAAGTACTTCTCATCAAAAGATACTTAAAAAATAAACTACGGATTAAGACATAGTTGTTGTAAAATTAAACCTGCCTAGGATTAATATTAAGGATAAATGAGGGTCACCTGGGTGGCTTAGTCAATTGTACATCCAAATCTTGATTTTGGTTCGTGTCATGATCTTGGAGTCATGAGATTGAGCCCTTTGTTGGGCTCTGCACTGAGCGTGGAGCCTACTTAAAATTCTCTCCCTCTCCCTCTCCCTCTCCCTCTCCCTCTCCCTCTCCCTCTCCCTCTCCCTCTCCCTCCCCCTCCCCCTCTCCCTCCCCCTCCCCCTCCCCCACTCCCTCCCTCTCTTTCCCTCTCCCCCCCCCACTCCTCCCCTGCCCCTGTCCTCCACTCACACATGCTGCCTCTCTGTTAGAAGAAAAGAAAAAAAAAAGAATAAATGAACTCCTAGAAATCAATAAGAAAAGGCAACAACTTAATCAAAAATGGGCAAAAGAAATGAACAAATATTTAATAGAAGAAAGTCATGTAGGTCCAGTTACCATGAAGAAATGAGATAATAGCAGGTTGCTAGTTCAATAAAATCCCACTTTCATTTAGCATAAATTTAAATCTAGTAACTTTAAGTGTTGGAAGGGATATGGATCACCAGCGTCTTATGAATTGTTTGGTGTAGTATAAACTGGTATAACTTCTCTTGAAAAAAAATGTATTCTAGAACTTAGCACTCACAAATTGTATGTTTCGATAATATTACTCATGAGAGTTTACCCAAGAGAACTTCTTGCCTATGTCTAACAGGTAGTATGTTCAAGAATATTCATAGAGATTGGAAGAATAAATATTGTTAAAATGTCAATACTACCCAAAGCAATCTACACATTCAATGCAATCCCAATCAAAATTGCACCAGCATTCTTCTTGAAGCTAGAACAAGCAATCCTAAAATTTGTGTGGAATCACAAAAGACCAAATAGCCAAAGTAATACTGAAGAAGACCAAAGTGGGAGGCATCATACAATCCCAGACTCTAGCCTCTACTACAAAGCTGTAATCATCAAGACAGCATGGTATTGGCACAGAAACAGACACATAGACCAATGGAATAGAATAGAGAACCCAGAATTGGACCCACAAAAGCATGGCCAACTAATCTTTGACAAAGCAGGAAAGAATATCCAATGGAAAAAAGACAGTCTCTTTAACAACTGGTGCTGGGAGAACTGGGCAGCAACATACAGAAAAATGATACTAGACCACTTTCTTACACCATTGACAACAATAAACTCAAAATGGGTAAAGGACCTGAATGTGAGACAGGAAACCATCAAAACCCTAGAGGAGAAAGCAGGAAAAAACCTCTCTGACCTCAGCCACAGCAATTTCTTACTTGACACATCTCCAAAGGCAAGGGAATTAAAAGCAAAAGTGAACTATTGGGACCTCATGAAGATAAAAACCATCTGCACTGCAAAGGAAACAATCAACAAAACTAAAAGGCATCCGATGGAATGGGAAAAGATATTTGCAAATGACATATCGGACAAAGGGCTAGTATCCAAAATCTATAAAGAACTCACCAAACTCCACACCCGAAAAACAAATAATCCAGTGAAGAAATGGGCAGAAACATGAATAGACACTTCTCTAAAGAAGACATCCGGATGGCCAACAGGCACATGAAAAGATGCTCAACGTTGCTCCTCATCAGGGAAATACAAATCAAAACCACACTGAGATACCACCTCACGCCAGTCACAGTGGCTACAATGAACAAATCAGGAGATTATAGATGCTGGGGAGGATGTGGAGAAATGGGAACCCTCTTGCACTGTTGGTGGGAATGCAAACTGGTGCAGCCGCTCTGGAAAACGGTGTGGAGGTTCCTCAAAAAATTAAAAGTAGATCTACCCTTTAACCCAGCAATAGCAATCCTAGGAATTTACCCAAGGGATACAGGAGTGCTGACGCATAGGGGCACTTGTACCCCAATGTTTATAGCAGCACTTTCAACAATAGCCAAATTATGGGAAGAGCCTAAATGTCCATCAACTGATGAATGGATAAAGAAGTTGTGGTTTATATACACAATGGAATACTACTTGGCAATGAGAAAGAATGAAATATGGCCTTTTGTAGCAATGTGGATGGAACTGGAGAGTGTTATGCTAAGTGAAATAAGTCCTACAGAGAAAGACAGATACCATATGTTTTCACTCTTATGTCGATCCTGAGAAACTTAACAGAAGACCATGGGGGGAGAGGAAGGGGAAAAAAAAAAGTTAGAGAGGGAGGGAGGCAAACCATAAGAGACTCTTAAAAACTGAGAATAAACTGAAGGTTGATGGGGGGTGGGTGGGAAGGAGGGGAAAGTGGGTGATGGGCATTGAGGAAGGGATGAACACTGGGTGTTGTATGGAAACCAATTTGACAATAAATTTCATATTAAAAAAAAAGAATGTTCATAGAATCACTGATAAGAATAGAAAACAATTCATAGAATCATTGTTTACAATGGCAGAAAGAACTCAAATGTTCATCATCACACCTTGAATAGCAAGGCATTGTAAATATACTATTTTTGTGTGTATTTGAAATTTTCTGTAAATGAGGAAGAATGAATGAATGACGAAATAGAAAGGATCACATACGGGAGCAGGAGAGAGTGAAAAGGAGTGGGAGTGATTGTGAGATTAAAGCAAAGTGCCTGTAATTAATGGTTTCATGAAAGTCAATGGGTGTTCCATTTGAGCTTTACAACAGTTCTGTATCTTAAACAAGAAGTAATGTGCTCCATGAACCCCAATGTGTATAGCAGCACTATCAACAATACCCAAAGTATGGAAAGAGCCCAAATGTCCATCGATGAATGAATGGATAAAGATGATGTTGTGTATATATACAATGGAGTATTACTCAGCAATCAAAAAGAATGAAATCTTGCCATTTGCAACTACGTGGATGGAACTAGAGGGTATTAATGCTAAGCAAAATTAGTCAGAGAAAGACAAATATCATATGACTTCACTCATATGAGGACTTTAAGATACAAAACAGATGAACATAAGGGAAGGGAAGCAACAATAATATAAAAACAGGGAGGGGGACAAAACATAAGAGACTCTTAAATATAGAGAACAAAGAGGGTTATTGGAGGGGTTGTGGGAGGGAGTCGGCTAAATGGGTAAGGGGCATTAAGGAATTTACTTCTGAAATCTTTGTTGCACTATATGGTAACTAACTTGGATGTAAATTTAAAAAATAAAAAAAAAAAGTAATATGCTCCATGAGTAGTGTCCTTATGGGTTAATAGGGAATTGTATCTGTATATCACTTTTATGTAATGTGACAAGGTATTTGGGTCACTTAACAGGGGAAAATATGAAATTAAGCTTTCTGGTGGTTAAGCCAGTTGTGACTATTGTACCTTAATATCTTCCTTTCTCTATAATAGAGCTATGTGGGAGGCAGTATATATGGTGTAAATAAAGCAAGTTAGTATTAAATATAGCTCTATTTCCTATCTCATTCACACATAATACTGGTATATATGCATATATGTACATATATATATATATGTAATATATGTACACACATTTTGAGTCATACTTTTTCTTCATTTGAAACGATAGAGCTTTGTAAAAGTCAATAATGAAATTTTCTTATAAGCAGAAAATTGAGCCCTTAAACATTTTTTTACCTGTTTTAAAATATGTTTTGCATTTAACTTTGAGTATTTCAGAACATGACATTTTATGGAAATCATGGGATGTGTCACAGACTGAGTATTTTGAGATCATTTGTCAGCAGAAGTGGAAAATTTATTTGTATTTTATTTTTTTTGGGGGGAGTGGAAAATTTTTATAGTGATGTGATCTCCAAAATATCTGCAAGGATGGTGATGATAGTAATTACAGGAACAATTATTATAAAACACCATTCACAGACTGCTTATTGAACACTAAGCATAGTGTTAATTGTTTTTAATCATCATGTCAATTGTTCTTTGATTTAGATATTGTTATCCTCTCAGGTTCAGAGATCACACAATTGAAGTGTCAAAGCTAGGCTTGGAACCCATGTATTTGGATTAAAATCTGTTAGCTCTTTACCAGTTCTCTAATACCAAAAATGTGTACATTTTTCAAAGTGGAAAAAAATAGTATTTAATAAGCTTTTTAAAAGATTCTTTTGTGTAGGGAAAGAAAATGGACCCCTTTTTCATAATCCTATTTATGCGATTATTTATTTTATGTTTTCTGCTGAATTATTTCGAAATTTGCCAATCAGAAGCACTGTCAATTTCCTATAAAGGACCAGTGGTTCAAAATCCTTTATTTATAGTTTTTGCTGTGAAGATAGCACATCCTTGGATTTATTAATTAATATCCAGGAGTTTATGGAAGCTTATCTTTTCTAGAGTTCTGATGCTTAAAAGGAAAGTAAAGAAAGGCATACATATCTCCTTCCGGAAAACCAAAAGTAGGCCAGGATTATAGGTTGTAAGCAGTTTTTCATTTCTGAATGTGATATTCCTTTCGTTTAATGCATTTTAAAAAATGCTTATCAGCTCATTAATGAAACAATGGTTTTAGTGAAGCAAGAAATGATAATATATTTCTTTCAATGGATATTCTGGCTTCCTTTAATTGTGCAAACAAATACCACAAAGAGTTTCTTTATAATTTCAGGATGGAGTTGTTTTAAAATGGTTTATAATTATGTAAATCTTCTAGTAGAATGGTAATTTTAAATTTTTGCTCAGACTGTAAATTTCCCTGTTATTATTAATCCTGGTCCTGAAATAGATTTCAGGGGGCAAAAAAACATCCAAAATATGGGAAGTGCTATTATATAGGTCATATTATACATAGATGCTTATCTCTCTTTTCTAAAAAGATTTCTAGCCATTACACCTTTTTTTTTTCTTTTAACCTCAAATATTTTAGAGACAAAGTTTGGAACTTTGAACTTCAGAACAGATTATTTGGAGGGGATAAAGACAGATAAGAATTAAATTGCAACTGATAAGTTTTCACTTAATTTACTAATTTCACAAGCTTCAATGGAATTATTATGCAGAATAGTATTATCTTTTGATTTTGCTTAATTTTCATGTGATATATGATATTTACCCCGGATGCTATAGTACTTTCCAATTAGAAAATATATTTCTGAAATAGAAAGCATAGGCTGTTCTTCTGAAATGAAATTAATCAATTGATTTAGGGATCCAGTGAAATTTTAGAAGAAATGGAAACATAAACTGTACTACAGATGTGCCTTTAATGGGCACAAATGTCTATAATTGACAGTGAAAAATAAGAGGCCAAGTAAAGTGTTAAAAACATTGGAACTTGGTTCAGAATTGTTATGGTTCCCTCCCCATTCCTTACTCCCTGTGTTTTGTAGGTGAATATTTTTCATTTTACCTAAAAATCTTAGCTATGTTGGATTTGTTAATTTGAATGTTGGTTATCTCTGTAGTTCCTTTTCATAGAACCTAAATTCAACAAGTATTTTAATATACTGACTGTAGTGTCATCAATTCTGTGATAGTGTATGTTTTAAAAACACTTTTTGTGTTTATTTTCATTGCACTTTCTTTTGTTGCTTAATATGTATTTCAAAATTTGTTTAATGATAATGTCAGGTTAATTTCACAGGTGAACAGAAGACTTCTGTGCTTTTTGTGAGGATTATTTTAAACAGTATTTCTTTCCAGTTTGAATTTTTTAATTCCTAATAAATGGTATAGACTTGTTTATTTTATAGTCAGTAACTAGCTCATATGTTGTATTTGGATTGCCAGAAAAATATGCTTAGAAATATAAGAAACTTATAATTGGCAGGCCGCTGGGATTCAAGGTCAGTTTATACGTGTCGTCTGTTTGGTGTAAATCTCTTGTTTTTGTTTTTACTAAATTGGAATTGTGAAAGGTGCTTTTAAACTTCAAGGGCCTGTCAGTTTTGATATGTGAGGATAATTTTGAAGATGTAAAATTCTCCCCAACCTGTCCCCTCTGTTTTTTCCAAAAAGCAAGAAGGAGAGAACAGATTACTGTATATAGACAATACAATAAGGAGATCAGTGATTTGTGAACAGTAAACCATAAAGCAACATCCCCTATAATCAATCAGTCCTTCTCCATGGCTCATTAAAATAAAGCATCCAATTTGTTCAGCTTGCAAAAAGAGTGGTGAATTTCAGTTCGTACTATTCACATACCCAAACTTTTTTCGGTCAGTTATCAGTCAATCACCTGCTTATAATTCTGTTCATAGTTCTGTAGTTTGTCTTTGGCACAGAAAGGAGGTTTTTAACCTTCTAATTATAAGATACAGAAAAGATCTATGGGTCCTGTTTTCATTGTAGACACAGTGATTGTGTTGTGTTCTGGTTTGACATGACACAACGTTTGAGAATGGCTAAATTGATCTTAGATTTAGTTTTGATACTCTTCCCCAGAAATCTGCCTTGCGATATTTTTGTTATTGATGAGCCATATGTTAGTAATGGAGAAGTCTGTCAAAGAACTTGGCATTTGTTAAAGATTATTTGATACCATCAGTACCTTACCTACAGTCCAAGGGCATTTAACTTATAGAGCTGTGGTTTCTAGTTCTTACTGCTTATTTTTAATTCAAGAAGACAATCAGCTTTTATTCTTTTCAGTATCAGCTTACTGAAGCTGATAGACAGCTTCAGTATCAGCTTACTGTCTTTTATAAATCTATTTGCTTTAATACCCCTAATGGAAGTATTTAGCCTTGTAACTTTTCAGTGTGTTATATTTGAGAACTTGCTGTCTGATAAAATGCTGGAAGCTGTTGTCTATGACAAACTCCTATACTCTTTCTGGGTCTGTGTTTCATGTGATTACCTACAACATTCTAAAGAGCTACCTTATGCATCTAGTTATTCCTCTGATGACCTGTTGATTTAAGTAAGGATTCTCTGATTTAGTAGAAGTTAAAGGTAAGATAGTAAAAAAAAAAAAAAAAAAAAAAAAAAAAAAGCAAATAAATGTGATAATTCTCTTATGGCTCAAGATAGCTGTCGGTGAGTCAAATGTATATTTAAAAAGTCAAGTATAGAATCTTTCTCACTGATAAAAATCTTTTTCAATAATAATCTTAAGGTTATATTATTTTTAAAAAATGGTGATAGGTCTTTATAAAAATGAACTGAAAATTGGAGGTGAGTGTATGTATAAGTGGCTGATGAATGAAGAGTGATGGCTTTAGGTTTTAGAAATATTGATCTGTTATAGTACTAGTGAATATCTGGGATTTTGGTATCATCTCACATTTGTAGGTTAGACACACTGAAAGATTTAGTCCTGTGCGCTTTTATTAACTTCATAGTGAAATTAGATAATCATGTGCTATAACCATGTTCTTCCAAATTTTCTGTGTCTGTTTTAAAGTATTTTTTATTGGGGTGCCTGGGTGGCTCAATTGGTTAAGGATCTGACATCAGCTCAGGTCATGATCTCACAGTTCATGAGTTTGAGCCCCGCGTCGGGATCTGTGCTGATGGCTGAGAGCCTGGGACCTGATTCGCATTCTGTGTCTCCTCCTCTGTCTGCCCTTTACCTGCTCATTCTCTGTGTCTCTCTCTCAAAAAATGAATAAACATTAAGAAAGTTATAAAAAAGAACTTTTTATTGATAAAAATCTGTGTACCAGGCAACGGTCAAAGCAGGGAAAACCTGGGCAAAAGGGAGACCAATGTTAAGTTCTATTTAAGAGCAGTACCAAGATGATATCTTTTTTCCTCAAAAAACAAAGCTTCCAACAAAACAATACAGTAACACCATGGTAGCACAGAATAGAAGCATACAGTTTCCAGTTTTGCTGGAGTGAGTGACACTTTTTATAAATGTAATAGCATTGATCACATTAATTAGATATACATTTATTTACAGTTGTTTCCAAAATCTTTTCTTTTAAAATTTTCCTGAGTCCCTCAGACTTGTAACAAACATCTAGACAATGCGTGTGCATTTTCTCTTAAACTCCTCATTGCCATTTTGAAGATAGGTTATTATTTTTTTCCTTTTAATTATTTGCAACTTGGAGTTCTTACAAATAATAATGATTTGTTGTGATAATTTGTTTTCATTATATTGAAGATACAGTAAGAAGCTGAATTATTTTTTTCTGGATTTGGATGTTTTTAGGTTGGAGCTAGTAAAGCTTTAATGCTTAGATTTGAATTATAATAAAATAGGAACAAATCAATAATTGAGTTGAATTCAGTTCATCGTCTCAGTGTTCCCAAAATAAATCTTCAAAAAGCACCAGTTTTTAAATTATCAATAGGTTTTCCCGCCAAAGATGGTGGTCAAGCCAGGGTTGCAATTCTTTAGAGAAGGAGAGGTTTGAAATAATAATTTATATACACTTCTGTATTTTCTTCATCTGTAAAGAATACCTGAGCCTCTGAGAAAATTTTTCTAGTACTATAATTTTTTCAAATTAAAATTGCAGTAAGTTAAATGTTTTTTCAAAACAGTTCAAAAAAAAAAAAAAGGTATACCCAAATAAAATGACTGAATGTATTAGGATTTGTGAGGGTTGTGAAGTAACAGAAAATGTAAGGCACACTTACGTTTAATGAGGGGACTTCCTTAACCTGTGTATATTAGTTTTCTTGGGATGCCGTGACAAAGTACCACAGATTAGGTGGTTTAAACAACAGAAATTTATTTGATCACAATTCTGGAGGCTAGAAGTCTAACATTAACCTGTAAACAGGGTTGGTTAAATTCTATCTCCTTGGCTTGTAGAGGACACCAGTCATGTTGGATTAGGGTCCACCCTAGTAACCTCATTTTACCTTAATTACTTTTTTACGGGACCTGTCTCCAAGTGCAGTTATATTCTTAAGTACTGGGTGTTAGGACTTCATCATATGAATTTTGAGGGAACACAGTTTAGCCCATAATAGAAGGTATGGGACTTGCATGAATATTGGGTCTTCTATCTTTGATGCTATTCAATTTGTCCTCTATATGTTTTCTTTAACTAGATTTAGCACATGTTTTTCCATTTTGTTGCCCTTCAGAAAAATAAAACAGCTTTGGGTTTTACTTACTTACTATTCTTTTTAAAGAAGTCAGTTGATTCCTCTCTAACCTATTTACTACTCTTTCCCAATTCCATTATTTTTTCTGAAAAGAGAGAAACCTAGAAGGAACCACTATTTTGATTTGGTGTTTATTGTTACCAAACATGTTAGGTACTTTTATTACCAAATATTATTTATCAACAAAATATATATACTATTTGTTGTAGGTTTTTAAGCTTTATGCAGATGACTTTTTTCCATATAATAATTTTGTTTTTAATTTTTACTCTTTTGACCATATAGTGCTGTTTCATTTCATTCATTTTAACTACAGCTGTACTATAATTCATTTTTCCCATTTTTGTGAACATTTAGGTTGCTTCCACTTTCTTTTAAAGCAGTTTCTGTACTGAGCATCCTTGCATAGATCTCCTTGTACGTATGTGAGATACCTTCTTCAAGGTTGATACCTAGGAGTGGGGTTCTTGCATCATAGCCAAGCTGTAGGCACAACCCATCTTATTATCAAATTGCAGTCCAAGTGGCTCTTTGATATGTATTTCCATCATTCTTTTGATTTGTATTTTTATATAATACTGGCATTTGGAGACTTTTTACTTTCAGGAAATCAGATGGCTGGGTAATGGTATCTGATTACTGTTTTACTTGTATTTTAATGGTTACCAGTGAAACAACATTTTCATGTGTCCATTTTTCTTTCTTTTGCCCATTTTTAAAAATTATATCTTTTGTGTTTATTTTACATACTATTTAACATACTATTTAACATACTGTTTAATTTGGTTATGGCTTTATTGACCAAAAGTGTGTGTGGCTCAGGGTCATGATCTCACGGTTGGTGAGTTCAAGCCCCATGTCAGGCTCTGTGCTGGCAGCTCAGAGCCTGGAACCTGCTTCCAATTCTGTGTCTCCCTCTCTCTCTGCCCGTCTCCTGCTTGTGCTGTGTTTCTCCCTCTGTCTCAAAGATAAACATTTTTAAAACGGGGGGTCTAGGGGCACCTGGGTGGCTCAGTCGGTTAAGCGGCCGACTTCGGCTCAGGTCATGATTTCACGGTCCGTGAGTTCGAGCCCCGCGTTGGGCTCTGTGCTGACAGCTTGGAGCCTGGAGCCTGTTTCAGATTCTGTGTCCCCCTCTCTCTGACCCTCCCCCGTTCATGCTCTGTCTCTCTCTGTCTCAAAAATAAATAAACGTTTAAAAAAATAAAATAAAAAAGGGGGGGGGGTCTATGTTAAATTCATTTTACTCTAAGGTCATGATGATCGTCTTCTATATTTTCTAATGAAATTAAAATTTTTTGCTTCTCACATTATGAGGTTTATTTCTTCAGGATTACATATTTATATGTTGTGAAGTAAACATCTGCCAAATAATTTTCCATTTTGATGATCTTTAAAAGTTACTTTTGGAAACATGTCATGTATATTTAAAATATATACATGCGCATTATTATTTCTGCCTGTAGAATTAAGGAGTTTGTATATCTACTAGATTTCTCTTATTAGTTTTAGTGTTAGAATCCTTTCTATTTTTTTTTATTTGCTCAATCTATCAGCTTAGAATAGAGGTATGATGAAATATCGAGTAGCAGTATAGATGGCTGTGTTTCTCACTGCAGTTCTGACAGTTTTGCTTTTAATATTTTCACTTGTTGTTGCAAGGAGCATACAAAGTCAAATGCTATATCTTCTTGGTGACTGGTATTCTACTTAAAAAAAAAAATGTTATCTCTTTATCCATGCCAAAGTTCAGTACAAATTTGTTTGATATAAAAATGCCACAATGGCTCTTTTGTGGTTTGTTATTGTCTGAGGTATTTTTTTCTTACCAGTTGAATTTCACTCTTCTGTGTTGCCTTAGGTGAGATTTTTGAGAAGGAGCAGTTTTTTGTTTGTTTTTGAAAATTTAAGTTTGTATATTCACTTGGAGAGAGAGCTCAAGCAAGATGTGAACAAGGGAGAGGCAGAGAGAGAGAGGGAGAGTGAGAATCCCAAGCAGGCTCTGCACTGTCAGCACAAGGCTCGAACTCACCAACTGTGACATCATGACCTAAGCTGGAATCAAGGGTCAGATGCTTAACCGACAGCCATTCAGGTGCCCCTGTGTGTTTGTTTTTAAGTAGTATGTCTTTAATAGGTGAGTTGATTCCATCTGAATGTATTGTGTATAATAATATATTTGGACTTCTGCCATTTTTTTTGGTGTGATGTTTGTTTATTCTTCACTTTTTCTAACTTTTGTTTTTGACCTGAGTTATACTGGTAACATTTTCTGTATTTACTCTTTCCCCTCATTGATGCTTTTGAAGGTACAGATTTTATTCTAGTTTTATCTTTGAAGAAGAATCACACGAAAAGCGTTTTTGTGGGGTGTTTTTAGGACTCAGTAGTTAATTCCAGTTTCTTTTTCAATTTTAAGCTATATCTCTTTCTATATCACTTTTCCCTTGTTTTCTTTTTCTATGTGCTGAAATAGATACTTTATCTTAGTCTGTGTATGTCAAGAGATATCTTTATTTTGCCTTTTTGTTGGACCTTGTAAAGCAAAAGCTTATTTTCTTATGTTAATATGTTCATTATAGGTCAGCTGCTGGTGTCTGCTCATTTTGGGAATCTGACTAGAGTAGCCCTAGTTTGCAATATGTCATTTTTGTACCATGGATGAAAGACCAAGACAACTCCAAACTATGTTTCTTAAAGCTTTTGCACAGAGGGGGCACATATCAGTTCCCCTCCCATTGCATTGGCCAAGGTAAATCTTAAGGCCTTTTGTCACGGGGATGAGGGCGTATAATTCTTTTATGAGAAAGGACAGTATATAATATGAGTCAATGATAAAAACTCGGTTGAATACTAAATTCTAGTTTATTTTTTCTCTTAGTTCTTTAAAATATTATCCCATTTTCTCTTGGGGTTATTGTTGCCAAAGAGAAACCTCCTATCCGTCTAGTCTTTTTTTTTTTTTTTTTCCTTCACATTATCTTTCTCTTCTTTGTAGCTTTTCAGATTGTCACTTTTTTGTTAACGTTCATGATTTCACTCTGATGACCCCACCTTGTATTTCTGAGAATTCACATCTTTCTTCAGTTCTTAAGATTGTCAGCCATTATTTTTTTCCACATTATATCTAACATCCCTTTTATCTCCCTCAGGAACGCCTAATAACCAATTATTGGAACCTCTCAATCTATCCTTCATGAGACATAATTGCTCTTTCATATTATTTTTAACGATCTCTTGTCTGCATTCTTATCTCTGTGCTGTGCTTTGAATGAATTCCCTGGAAGTTTTCATTTCTAATTCTCTACTTTGTCCAGTCCAGAATTTATCACATATATTTAATTTTTATTTGCACGACTGTGTGTTCATTTCTTAATATTTCACTTTGGTAATTCTTTATATCCCAAAATCCTTGTTTCATTTCTGCTTCATTGTGTTTCATAATCTCTTGTTCTTTTAAAGGGATTTTCAATACTTTTTACTCCTTCAGAAAAACTGGTGTAGTTAAATTCATAGGTTCTGGAGGCAGCCTGCTTGGGTTTGAATTCCAGCTTTTCATATAACAGCTGTGTTTCTTTAGGCAAGTTAGGTACTTAACTAGACCATGCCTCAGTTTCCTCATCAATGGAATCAGGGTAATGCAAATATATATTTTAAGTTATTTTGAGGATGCATGGAGTTGCCTTATGTAAGGGCTCCTGGGTGGCTCAGCCAGTTGGGCGTTCGACTGGCTCAGGTCATGATCTCACAGTTTGTGGGTTCAAGCTGTGCTGTGCTGACAGCTCACAGCTCAAGCCTGAAGCCTGCTTCAGATTTTGTGTCTCCCCGCCGGCCCCTTGCCCACTCTCACTCTGTCTCTCTCTCTCTCTCTCTCTCAAAAATAAATAAATATAAAAATAAAAAGTTACTTTATGTAAGATGTTTAGAGCAATGCCTAGCACATAGTACGTTTTCAATTGCTGTTAGCTCTCATCGGTACTGATTTGTCATTGGCACCAGCACCATCATAATAACCTTTATCACTAATATTATTATCATGATTTTATTATCAATATTAATATCACTAATATTATTATCATGATAATATTGTCACTGATATTATTATCATGAGCACGATAAATGTTGTTACTTTAAAGTCTTTGTCGGGGCGCCTGGGTGGCTCAGTCGGTTAAGCGGCTGACTTCAGCTCAGGTCATGATCTCGCGGTCTGTGAGTTCGAGCCCCGCATCGGGCTCTGTGCTGACAGCTCACAGCCTGGAGCCTGCTTTGATTCTGTGCCTCCCTCTCTCTCTGACCCTCCCCCGTTCATGCTCTGTCTCTCTCTGTCTCCAAAATAAATAAATGTTAAAAAAAAAAATTAAAAAAAAAATAAAGTCTTTGTCAAAACACACTATAAAATCCATTTAATCTGAAAGAAATTCATATTCTGTGTGTTGATTTTGTTGGTCAGCTTTATCCCTATAGACTTTCTTCAAGAGTTTTAAATTTGGGCTTGAAAACTCATGTTGATTGGTTGATTATTGCTACTGTTGTCTCACTCTCCGCCTCTGGATTCCCATTCCCTAACAGTTTTATAGTTTTCTCTATCCAACATTCTGAAATCATGTCTGATAATTGAGTCTCAGTTCCTGCCCTGGGAACATATGGGCTGAATCTACATCCAGTTATTGAGCCCCTCAGCCTCTCCTTTGTCTCCACTTGCAGTGTGTGTCAGTGTCCTTGCTTCAGGAGCCATAAGAGCATCAGGCAGCATTTTTCATTAGCTTCCTTTCTAATGTCTGTAGCCCCACCCCAAGTTTTGGCTTCAAACAGAGATCCTGGGCCCGTTTCTTGAATGAGCACGCTGGGTCTCCCTTATCCTGACCTCCCCATCCACAACCTGCTTTCATGATCTGGAACCAAGCAGGCCTCATTGATCTGTAAGGCCTTGTCTTCATGGAGATAGTTGCTTTGTTTGGGGTCCTGGAAATAGCTGATTGCTTGTTTTTATATATTACTCATCACTGGTGTATGTGTGGAACAAAGGGGAGCAGAACTTCGTGTGCTATCCTGACTGGAAGCTTTTTAGTGCCTACTTTTATCTATATTATTTCTTCTCTTTTATCTTTTGTGAGGTTAACTTTGTTATTAGTCACTTGCTACTTCCTGTTTCTCTACCCTACTTTAATTCTCCTGGGACTCATAATATATTGTATTTATATGTTTTGGGGTTTTTTTTTTGGATATTTTTACACCCCCCCGCCAGAATGTATGTTCCATGAGGACAGTATTTTGTTTTGTTCCCTGCTATATTCTTAAGATCTTAAGATCTTAAGAAGTTCCTGTTACTTATGCAGTAGGTACTTAAACATTTGTAGAATCGGTGAGTAAAAGTTGGTGTTTTTTCCTGAAATGTTACATCAACTCTAATGGATTTCTGTTTAATGTGTATTGTAAGTCTGTTGACTTTTCAGAGAATAGTGGTTCTGATTGGAGGAGAGAGACAGGCCATATGACCAGAGGACTGTTAGTGTTGCTGATTTCCTGAGAATTAAGTCTTTCCGGCTTCCTGGGAGACATAAATTACCAAGATCTGTCTTATTTCTCCTGCCCCACAATCAAATCTGTGAGACTGTGGTGTCTGAACTCCATTTCTGAAAAGGCAACCCAATGCTTTGTCCTTGGCCCATTAACTGGAGTCAGGTATTTCCTTCCTTTATTTCTTCTTCCAGTGTCAGCAGAACTTGGATATTTAATCTGCGCTTGTCCTTTTTCTTCCTTGTCATGCTATTGTTTTATTTATTCTAATTTTATTTTCAAAACTAAGATTGAATTTATTTAACTAAAAAAAAAAAACAGAGTGCACCCATTTTTCCCACACACCACCACACCCCACCCCAGGTAACCATCAATCTGTTCTACCTATGAGCTTGTTTTTTATTTGTTTTTGGATTCCACATTTAAGAGAAATCATAAGGTATTTGTCCTTTGTCTGATTTATTTCACTTAGCATAATGCCCTGTAGGTCCATCTACACGCTGTAGCAAATGACATGATTTCATTCTTTTCTATGGCTGAATAATATTCTATTTTACATATACAAAGAAATTTATATTATATATATATATATATATATACACACACACACATACACACACACACTATATCTCCATTGATGGACACTTAGGTTGTTTCCATATCTTGGCCATTGTAAATAATGATGCAGTGAACATCGGGATGCAGATATGTTTTTGATTTAGTGTTTTTATTTACTTTGGATAAATATCCACAAGTGGATTTATTGGACCATATGGTAGTTCTGTTTCTAATTTTTTGAGGAAACCACATCATGTTTTCCATAGTGACTGCACCAATTTACATTCCCACCAATAGTGCACGAATGTTCCCTTTTCTCCACATCCTGGCCAGTGCTTGTTATTTCTTACCTTTTTGATGATAGCCAATCTAACAGGTGTGAAGTGAGATCTCATTGTGGTTTTAATTTGCACTTCCCTAATGGTTAATGATGTTGAACATCTTTTCACATACCTGTTGATCATCTGTATGTCTTCTTTGGAAAAATGTTCAGATTGTCTGCCCATTTTTTAATTGGGTTGTTGGTTTGGTTGTTTTTTGTTGTTGTTTTTGTGTTTGCTATTGAGTTATAGGAGTTCATTATGTATTTTGAATAGTAGCTCCTTATCAGATATGTAATTTGCAGATATTTTCTCCCATTCTGTAGGTTGCCTTTGCATTTTATTATGCAAAGCTTTTTGGTTTAATGTAATCTCCCTTGTTCATTTTTTATTTTGTCGCTTTTACTTTTGGTGTCGGTTTCAAAAAACATTATTGCCAAGATTTATGTCAAAGAACTTACCCTCTGTGTTTTCTTGTAGGAGTTTTGTAGTTTGAGGTCTTACATTACGTTCACGTTTTTAATCCATTTTGGATTAACTTTTGTGTACACTATTAAGATAGTGTTTGAGTTTCATTCTTTTGCATGTAGTTGTCCTGTTTTCTAAGCACCATTTATTGACAAAATTGTCCTTTCTCTGCTGTATATTCTTGGGCCCTTTGTCATAAATAAATTGACCATATATATGTGGGGTTATATCTGGGCTTTCTATTCTGTTCTATTGATCTATGTGTCTATTTTATGCCGCTATCATATAGTTTTAATTACTATAGCTTTGTAATAGAGTTTAAAAGCAGGGAGCGTGATGCCTCCAGCTTTCTTTTTCTTTCTGAGGATTGCTATTGATTCATTTAAAAGGATTACTTAGGGTTTTATCCTTGGGGCACATATCACTCCCTCCGCTGTTCATTATAAGCAAACTTGATGGAATCAGTTCAGTGGGGTTGTAACATTAACTAAGCTGGTGGTCCTCTCTTGATTCTTTAATAAGTTTTACTCTGATTGGAAAAGCCCTGGAATTGCTAATACCCAGAAAGTGATTTTCTCCTGTCCTTCGGATGATAATATTTCCTTCTTTCTTCTTTCTCTGGTATTCCAATTCCTTCCACTTTAAAATGTTGCAGTAATTGCTCATGTTCCGGTCAGCCTGTGGTATACTCTCTGCTTTCTAGTGCTGGTACACTGGTATACCTTTATCTTTCTTTTTTATTTATTTCATTTCACAGCTGTCATTTTATGATGTGGGGCCTGGGGTGGAGACATGTGCACTTTCCTCAGCTATTGATTCAATTTTCCTAATTTTTTTTTCATTTGTTTAAGGAAAGAATCTTTCTATATTTAATATAAGCCACCTGCATTTGTTAACTTTTTCTGAGGTGAGATTAGGGAATAAAGAGCTATTATTTAGACAGTGACTCTGGTTATTTGGAAGATGGGAATTGCTTATACTCTGTCATGTTTTCTTCATGCTTAACCTGTAGATTATCTCCTTTTAATGGAGTTTGAAACTTTTGCTTTTCTACTTGCTGCATAGAGTTTAAAATGATAGCATGAGTTTGATTTTTCCCTTATCACAAGCCATAGTACCTTACAATAAGGGGGTGAGAGCACAAACTAAGAGAGTCCATTGAATCTGGAGTTGCCTCTTTTCCCCTTTCAGGCTCTGCCTTTTGCCTTTTCTCCCAAGTTAATTAACTTCTGTGTCTCCTGGCCATCACCAATTAATTAGATGCCTTTCCAAATTTTAGTCTCCTCATGTTAGTTTTAACTTGGTGCTACTAGGAGATGCTCATTTATTTGTTTTAAAATATGGAAACGTTTCCGTGCTGTACCAAATACTCAGCTGACATCCAACTAATGAAAGCAGACCTGCCCCTGACCTACCTGCACAAAGTAGGTATATTTCATTGACATTTGGAGTTGATTTTTGTGTGCTATTTAATAGAGCAAATCCATTCTGAGATTGTAGATTCTTACCTACACTGTTTCTCTGGTTTTAAGCCTTTATTACTGGCAGAGATGTTAGCTCATTTGTTTCTACTTGTTAGAATAAACATACTTTAAGGTTTGGCTAAGTCACTGATTACATTAAAGAAATATACTGCAATCACAATGCAGTCAGATCTCCATCACCCACACTCATGAAGGGAAAGTTGAAAATGGAGAATGATGTATTTGTCTTTTCAGTCAGTTTTGACATCTGAGAAAGGAAATTTGCCATAGGAAACAGTTTCTTAACATCAAATCAGCTGATAAGCTCTGGTACTCATTTTAGGCATGCCTAAACTGGCAGTCATGTACTTTTACTTTCTAAAAATTATACTGATGTTGGCAGTTAAGAACCTCTCCTCAAAATCAGATAGACCTAAGTTTGAAATGAATCACTTATACTTTGTGGCTGGGGCAGTGAATGTATCCTCTCATTGCCTTGGTTTCCTCTTGTGTAGAATGAAGATAAATAATGCGTGCATCCAAGAGCTGTCGTAAGCAGTTGTTCGGCGCACGTCTAATGGGATCAATAATTAATGTAGTGTATTTTCTTTGCCTCATTTCCTTATTCTGCTTTGTATTTTTAAAAGGTTTATGTATTTATTTTTGAGAGAGAGAAAGAGATGGGGCGAAGAGAGAGAATCCCAAGCAGGCCCCACACTGTCAGCGCAGAGCTCGACTCCAGGCTCAAACTCACAAACCGTGAGATCATGACCTGACCCAAAACCAGGAGTCAGACGCTTAACTGACTGAGCCACCCAGGTACCCCTCCTTATTCTGCTTGCTAACTCATCATGTAGCCAGAGCATCAGCTGACTGCCTACATCCCTCTGATGATGGCTCCTTCTCAGCTTGCTTGTTGTTTAATTGCCTAAGTTGGTGAATTTTCTGATACTATTATTTCCTTAGACTCTTAACTCAGTTATTTTCAAGCCCTCTGAAGGATGATTTTGACCTGAACTCTTATCTATCCCTTCTGACACCTGCTGTTATTAGGCCTTGGGGCCATCCTCTCACCATTTTTCTAGAACATCTAGACTGGA
The DNA here is from genome assembly GCF_046562875.1 of Panthera onca. Classification (NCBI taxonomy): domain Eukaryota; kingdom Metazoa; phylum Chordata; class Mammalia; order Carnivora; family Felidae; genus Panthera; species Panthera onca. Next base: position 124,357,272 of record NC_138344.1, on the reverse strand, counting down.
GGACACCTCCAATTTCCAAGTGTTAGGTACTATATAGTACCTAACAGGGAGACACAGAATCCGAAGGGAGACACAGAATCCGAAGCAGGCTTCAGGCTCTGAGCTGTCAGCACAGAGCCCAACATGGGGCTGGAACTCACAGACTGTGAGATCACGACCTGAGCTGAAGTCGGACGCTTAACCAACTGAGCCACCCATGGTGCCCCATGAATGGCTTTATATTGGTGAGTGGACAAGGTAGAATGTTCCTTGATTGTCCATCTGGATTCTTCCAAAGGCTTAAGGTCAAAATGAGTAATAATTCAGTATTATATCAGTAGTAGTATATCAGCAGTGTTGTATATTGCTTAGGGATAAATTTAATTATAGAGCTTGAGATTTAATGTTTGAAAGTATGCTTAATAATTTCTATTTCATAGAGAAATAATCAGAGTCACCATTATGGCACATACGTCAGCCACCGTCCATGGCACAAACTACTGTTTTTTTATGTTTGTTTCTTTTGAGAGAGAGAAAGAGCACAAGCTCGCGCACACACACAAACACAAGCAGAGGGGAGGGGCGGAGAGGGAGGGAGGGAGAGAGAGAGAAAGAGAATCCTAAGATGTGGGACTGGATCTGCTGGACCACGAGATCATGACCCAAGCTGAAATCAAGAATCCGATGCTTAATCGACTGAGACACCCAGGTGCCCCCCAAGGCCCAAACTAGACTACCTTCTTAAACATGTTAGGGCCTACAAGTGATACACATACCCATTCTTCATTGATTAGTTGTGGAGTGTTTCAGCAAATGTTGTCCTATGATTTTGGGGTCACTTGAAATAGTGTTTCTGCTGTTTCTCATGCATTCAACTCAGATCAAGTTGCCCTTACCTAAAAATCGTATAGTTCTACGAAAACTGGAAAGAGGATTTGTCTAAGCATCCAGAAAACTTCTGTGTCTGCTGATGGAAGATTTGATAGAAACTGAGTGCTATTGTTTCAGCCCAATGTATTCTGTACAGTTAAGCAATTGATGTTCTTTAGTCCATTAAGCAATTTTATCTACCCTTCCCCAAACTACTTTGAATTCATATTTTGTTGGTTATTCTGATCATTTCTTAAATCTCATTAATTAGAGTTGAGAAGCAACATTAGCAAAAAATTTGAACTCTAAAGCTTAAAGCATCTCAGAAAAAAATACTTAAATTGCTTAATACATATAGTTATTTGAAGTCAAATCACCTAGGAAAAACGTTTGATGAAAAGATAACATTACAATTCACAGTATCTTTTTAAGGAACATTATTGACCTGCATCTAGGTAAAAAGTGCATCTGAAGTTCTTGCAAACAGTTTAGTCTCTCAATTATATAAATATTCCCCTTGACAACAATTTGCACTACTTTTGTTATGTTTAAGCGGGAGACTTCAGTTTAGCCCCTATCACAAGTGGAAGCATATCTACAGTTAAAGATTCATGACTTAAGATCATTAGGCAGAACAACTTCTTGCTTCTCTGGTTGTCCCAGGACCCCTCATATCTTTGAAGCATATTGATGGTGACTCTAAGATCTTGGAGTGGTCCTAGGAATAACAGGTATTAGCACAACAGGCCAGTAGACTCTTTAAACACTTGGAAATAATGCCATAGCACTGTTAACAATGGGGCAGAAAAGGAGGAAAGACTGATGCTATTGCTAGTGGGGAAGTACTTTTAATTTAATTATACTAGTTTATTATTAATTATTTAATTATACTAGTCCCATTTCTTTTTTTTTTCCTAAGTTTATTTTGAGAGAGAGAGAGAGCGCAAGTGGGGGAGAGGCAGAGAAGCTGGGGGAGAGAGAGATCCCAAGCAGGCTCTGCATTACCAGTGCAGAGCCAGACACAGGGCTCCAACCTACAAAACCGCAAGATCATGATCTGAGCCAAAACCAGACGCTTATCCAACTGAGCCACCCACACACCCTGTTACTAGTTCCATTTCTTAATATCATATTTTGATTTCACTGGGTGGCTGAGCCTGTGTTCAGGCAAATGAACCTTCATTCAGCAAATAAGCCTTCATTGAAACTTGCTTGGTGTTAGCACTGCCCTGGATTTTGTGGGATTCCTAGTACACATGTTAAAGTGTCTGTAGAAGGACATGGATAAGTCAGTAAGTAAGAATACAGATTTTCAAAAAAAAAAAAAAAAAAAAAAAAAAAGGAGATCAATGAAACCAGAAGCTGGTTTTTTGAAAGAATTAACAAAATTGATAAACCACTAGCCAATTTGATCGAGAAGAAAAAGGAAAGGACCCAAATAAGTAAAATCAAGAATGGAAGAGGAGAAATCACAACCAACACAACAGAAATAAAAACAAAATAGGAGAATATTATGAGCAATTATATGCCAACAAAATGGGCAATCTGGAAGAAATGGACAAATTCCTAGAAACATACACATTACCAAAACTGAAACAGGAAGAAATAGAAAATTGGAACAGACCTATAACCAGTAAGGAAATCGAGTTAGTAATCAAAAATCTGCCAAAAAAACAAGAGTCCAGGGTTAGATGGCTTTCCAGGGGAATTCTACCAAACATTTAAGGAAGAGTTAACACCTATTCTCTTGAAACTGTTCCAAAAAATAGGAATGGAAGGAAAACTTCCAAACTGTTTCTGTGAAGCCAGCATTACCCTGATCCCAAAACCAGACAGAGACCCCACTAAAAAGGAGGACTATAGACCAATTTCCCTGAAATGGATGCAAAAATCCTCAACAAGGTACTAGCCAACTGGATCCAACAATACATTAAAAAAATTATTCACCATGACCAATACGTGGGATGCAGGTCTCATTCAATATCTGCAAAACAACAACGTGATTCATCACATCAATAAAAGAAAGGACAAGAACTATATGATCCATCTCAATAGATGCAGAAAAAGCATTTGACAAAATACAGCATCCTTTCTTGATAAAAACCCTCAAGAAAGTAGGGATAGAAGGATCATACCTCAAGATGATAAAAGCCATATATGAGCAACCCAATGCTAATATCATCCTCAATGGGGAAAAACTGAGAGCTTTCCCCCTAAGGTCAGGAAAAAGACAGGGATGTCCACTCTCGCCACTATTATTCAACATAGTATTGGAAGTCTTAGCCTCTGCAATCAGACAACACAAAGAAATAAAAGGCATCCAAATCGGCCAGGAGGAGGTCAATCACTCTTTGCAGATGACATGATACTCTATATGGAAAACCCAAAAGATTCCACCAAAAAACTGCTAGAACTGATTCATGAATTCAGCAAAGTGGCAGGATATAAAATCAATGCATAGTAATTGGTTGCATTCCTATACACCAACAATGAAGCAACAGAAAAACAAATCAAGGAATTGATCCCATTTACAGTTGCACCAAAAACCATAAAATACCTAGGAATAAATCTAACCAAAGAGGTAAAAAATCTATACACTGAAAACTATAGAAAGCTTATAAAGAAATTGAAGAAGACACAAAGAAATGGAAAAAGATTCCATGCTCCTGGATAGGAAGAACAAATATTGTTAAAATGTCGATACTACCCAAAGCAATCTATATATTCAACGCGATCCCTATCAAAGTAACACCAGCATTCTTCACAGAGCCAGAGCAAATAATCCTAGAATTTGTATGGAACCAGAAAAGACCCTGAATAGCCAAAGCAATCTTGAAAAAGAAAACCAAAGCAGGAGGCATCACAATCCCAGACTTCAAGCTATACTACAAAGCTGTCATCATCAAACAGTATGGTACTGGCAGACACTCAGATCAATGGAATAGAATAGAGAACCCAGAAATGGACCCACAAACATATTGGCAACTAATCTTTGACAAAGCAGGAAAGAATATCTAATGGAATCAAGACAGTCTCTTCAGCAAGTGGTGCTGGGAAAACTGGACAGCAACATGCAGAAGAAGGAACCTGGACCACTTTCTTACAACAGACACAAAAATAAACTCAAAGTGGATGAAAGACCTCAATGTAAGACAGGAAGCCATCAAAATCTTCAAGGAGAAAGCAGGCAAAAACCTCTTTGATCTTGGCCGCAGCAACTTCTTACTCAACACGTCTCCGGAGGCAAGGGAAACAAAAGCAAAAATGAACTACTGGGACCTCATGAAATAAAAAGCTTCTGCACAGCAAAGGAAACAATCAGCAAAACTAAAAGGCAACCAACAGAATGGGAGAAGATATTTGCAAATGACATATTAGGTTAGTGTTAGTATCCAAAATCCATAAAGAACTTCTCAAACTCAACACCCAAAAAACAAGTAATCCAGTGAAGAAATGGGCAAAATACATGAATAGACACTTCTCCAAAGAAGACATCCAGATGGCCAACCAACACTTGAAAAAATGCTCAACATCACTCATCATCAGGGAAATACAAATGAAAACCACAATGAGATACCACCTCACACCTGTCAGAATGGCTAAAATTAACAACTCAGGCAACAACAGATGTTGGCGAGGATGCAGAGAAAGAGGATCTCTTTTGCATTGTTGGTGGGAATGCAAGTTGGTGCAGCCACTCTGGAAAACAGTATGGAGGTTCCTCAAAAAACTAAAAGTAGAACTACTCTACAACCCAGCAATTGTACTACTAGGCATTTATCCAAGGGATGCAGGTGTGCTGTTTCAAAGGGATACATGCACCCCAATGTTTATAGCAGTGCTATCAACAATAGCCAAAGTATGGAAAGAGCCCAAATGTCCATCGATGGATGAGTGGATAAAGAAATTGTGGTATATATATACAATGGAGTATTACTTGGCAATCAAAAAGAATGAAATCTTGTCATTTGCAACCACGTGGATGGAGCTGGAGAGTATGAGTCTAAGTGAAATTAGTCAGAGAAAGACAAATATCATATGACTTCACTCATATGAGGACTTTAAAAGACAAAACAGATGAACATAAGGGAAGGGAAACAAAAATAATATAAAAGCAGGGAGGGGGACAAAACAAAAGAGACTCATAAATATGGAGAACAAACTGAGGGTTGCTGGAGGGTTTGTGGGGAGAGGGGATAGGCTAAATGGGTAAGGGGCATTAAGGAATATACTGAAATCATTGCTTCACTATATACTAACTAATTTGGATTTAAATTTAAAAAAATAAAAAAGTTAAAAAAGAATACAGATTTTATTTTTTTTGAAGCAGTGATATAACTCAGCTACTGCTATTGGGCAGAACGTCTTTATAGGTGATAATTTATGTAAATCTTCTCTCTGTGTTTCAGTGTAATATGTATAAAATGTGCCAGGGATACAGAATAGCCAAATGGCTAAAGACACAGGCTCAGCTTTACTACTTTCTGTGTGACATTGGGAACGTTACATAACATTTCTGACCCTCACTTTCTTCTCATGCATAAAAATAATACCAAATAGCTCATAAGATTATTGTGAAGATTAACTATACTAATTAGGATAGTACCTAAAAATACCAAACATTCCATTAATGTTATTAATGGAATTAACTCTAGTCAACATGACAATGATCTGTTAATGCTTTTAAGTTTCCTTTTAGCATGTGTCTGTCTATACCTACATCTGATGCAGGTTCAATTTATGTTAGTGATGGGCTCTTCTAGATTTATCACTGCAATCATAAGATCTGATAGAAGAAGTAATTTTATGTTCTGTGTAATTGGCAAGTGTGTCTAATGTACAAAATGGCACATAACTCACTCAGGTTTAATAGCTATTGTGTGGGCGTCAGTTATTGCATTTGTATCTCAGGAGCTAATTGATATGGTCAATAAGCAAAGAATATTTTAACATATGATAAGATGACATGTTAATTCAGGTAATATGTACAAACTGAAGACTCTTAATTTTAGGAAGACAAAATATCGATGATGTATTTGAAGTGCTATGAGCCCCTTCCTGTTACTTAAACTTCTTCATATCTCAAAGTCAGATCCTGTGCTGTCTTTGAGGATTTAGAGTATGTGGGTAAAGAAGGGAAAGATGGGAAAAGAAACTATGGAGAGATTGAAAATGTTGTAATATTGATAATTCATAGTATCTTTAGTAGGCTTAAAAGACCCACCCATCCATTTATAAGCATTTGCCAAATATGTCAGATCTGCTATCTCTGATAAACACCACCTTTAGCATACACTTTCTGGCTCTAAGAACATTGCAATTAAAGGGGCCTGGGTTCTGGGAAAGTTTAGGGTTGTACTTCAATACAAGTCTAGTCAGAGTCCATCATAATAATTGAGGAATTGTAAGTATTGATTTGTCATGTAATTGCACATCTGACTTGGAAAAATAGGTGTCATTATTTATAATAATTTCACAGGAATTTTTAAAAAGCAAATGTTGCTAATGAAATACATACCTGATTCAGTAGTTTCCAGTTGGTCCTGGCCTGTTGTATTAGTTAAAATATAAATGTTGCCATCATGTTTCAGTAGTAAACCATAATTATTTAAATCAGCAAGTTCATTTTATTATTCTTGGTAATGATTGCAAAATTTTAAACTGGTAGAGCTCTCAACTGAGTGAACGGGGGGAATTGTAGCTATATCACATGCAGGAAAGCCATAAGTGATGGAGGTGCTGCTATGAGTAAGCTACTTGCGTACAAATGCACGTGGATCCTCATTCACTGAACACATATCTGCGTGCCCTTGTTATGTGCCACGGCCTCGGGAAGCTTACCTCCCAGACCCTGAGGCAGGTAATAATAATAAATTGTAATGCATGTTAAGATAAATTATTTTGATGGAGAGAGGGGCATTTTGGAATCTATATATTTCTTGACCCCTTTCTTGCTGTGGGGCAAAATTATTACCAAATCTTGCCACTTTGTCTCCAGAATGTCTTCTTCAAAAAACTTAACCCTACCCTATTTGTACTTTATGATTTTGTCTTTATTAGCAAAGCTTACTTTCATTGAGAAGGTCTGCCATTTCCTAGAAGGGATCAAAGTTCTTCAGTAACTCTGTCCTTTGAAATCTTTTTAACACTTGTCACAGTACTCTGTCCATTGTCTTTCCAAAAATGTCTTTCTAAAAATGTCTCTCAATTCATTTCCTCAAGTATTCACAGGCCATGTTTACATTTCATGTTCACGTAGGTCAGTTAATATGAAGACAGAAATTTTGCTGTGTAGTCTGGTTGTTTCTGTCCCCTGTCAGCGGTCTCATTACGTAACTAAATATTACCTTGGGAGCTGAGTTCTCATAAACATGATAGAAAATCTTCATAGCTAATGTGATTTTGCCCACGGTGTTACCAAATGAAAATAACTCTTGATATAACCAGGTTCTGTCAGTTGCTGTGCCTGTTTTAATTCTTGATAAGCCATACCTGTTCTCACAAGGGTACCACATCTTCTGTATTTGTTACAACCTTTAAAAAAAATTTTTTTTAACATTTATTTATCTTTGAGACAGAGAGAGACAGAGCATGAACAGGGGAGGGGCAGAGAGAGAGGGAGACACAGAATCTGAAACAGGCTCCAGGCTCTGAGCTGTCAGCACAGAGCCCGACGTGGGGCTCGAACTCACGGACCGCGAGATCATGACCTGAGCCGAAGTCGGACGCCTAACCGACCAAGCCACCCAGGCGCCCCTGTTACAACCTTTTAAAGAGGAATCTGCATCCATCTGTTTTAAGATGTTATAGACAGGGGTGCCTGGATGCCTAGTTGGTTGAGCATCTGACTCTTCATTTTGGCTAAGTTGTGATCTCACAGTCGTGTCATTGAGCCCCACGAGCCATCGGGCTCTGTGCTGACTGTGGAGCCTGCTTAAGATTCTCTTTCTCTCTCCCCACTCTCCCTTGCATATGTACCAGTTTCTCTCTCTCTCTCTCTCTCTCTCTCTTAAAAAAAAAAAAGAAAAAAAAAAGATGTTATGGACATTCTACATATATAGAGATGTTTAAAAAATTGAATTACTATTTGCTTTGAGCCTACAGATCTCAACAGTGATTATCCTACTTTTACAGTATTGTTGGAATGCAATAATAGTTAATCTAAAAATAAATAAATAAGGAGGCTGCCTGGGTCCAAGGGACACTGTGAGTATCTTAAAAAGTGGAAGCTGGGGGCTCTTCTGAAAATCAGATCATGTTACTGGGTTCAGAATTGCTTTCATATATTCTTTATTCACTAGGGACTATGGAAGAACAGCTGCCTTTTGAATGTAGCCAAGGGAAATTTGCTGACAAGCATAGATGTGAATAGGGCAATAAAGCTTGCAAAAAAACAACAACAACCAAAGAATGTTGATGCAAAACCTCTAAGAAGACTCAAAACCAATTTCCTCTCTCCATCATTTTGTATATCGCTTTCCATAATTCTTCTATAGTTGCTATGCCCATAAGCATTGTCAGATCAAAAGTGACAAATTACCTTTTTAAAACTTGTACTAGGTGAATTAAAAACCAATTAACTTAAATTTTTTCCATGTTCTTGGAAGGTCTGAATTATCAATCTAAAGTACTTTTCTTTGGTGATAGCTTTTGAAAATTTAAAGTATACATAGTAATAGGAGACAGGGTGTTCAGTGGGAGTTTCAACTTAAACTTTGCTTTGTCAAGAGTCCTTACCTTCAGAAAGGGTTTTTTAGAGGTACGTTTTATTGTCCTGATTAACATCAGTACTTGTCACCCGTTAGTCTTTTTGGTTGCAAAAGAATTCTTGCTCTTGCTCAAAACTGACCCTTGTCTGTCTTACCCAAGATTCAAACTTCTCTTATCCCCTCTCTTCCATAAGTTTTTTACATGTTTTCCTCTAGTGTTAATGGGATTTACATGTATAAAACACACACAGTAAGTAGAGCTACTTCTTTCTGTCATTTCCCTTGAAGAATCTTAATCTCCACTTAATGGCCACAAATATAAGACCAAAGTAGATTTCTCCCTTTTGAGAAAAATGAGATGCCACCATTAAAAAAAAAAAAAAAAAAAAAAAAGTTCAGGGGCGCCTGGGTGGCTCAGTTGGTTAAGTGTCTGACTCAGGCTCGGGTCATGATCTCACGGTCTGTGAGTTTGAGCCCTGTGTCAGTCTCTGTGCTGACAGCTCAGAGCCTGGAGCCTGTTTCAGATTCTGTGTTTTCCTCTCTCTGCCCCTCCCCCACTTGTGTTCTGTTTCTCTCTCTCAAAAAGAAATAAACATGAATTTTTTTTTAAGCAAGTTCAATTTATTCTTAGAAAATGAATGGATTTCCAACTAGTTAAACCTGACTGGGTGTTCTATTTGTCTATCTAGAGGTTCAGTTCTATTTACACCATTTGGGGTTAGGCCAGGACAGCTTGGAACAGGAAAGGTCTGTATGAGTGAACGTAGGTGGACCCAGGACCAGTGAAAAGCAATGGGAACCTGGATATTAGATGATGACCGGAGGAGGGGAATTTAGTAACACACTATAAATATTAATTCTGGTCTCTTTCTTGGTCACCAAAAATTAAATTTAGATATGGTTTTCTTTTGATTTTGTTCTAAGAATGCTTATTCACAAGTTCCCCATTAGATTTAGGTAGAATAGAGCTAAATTTAAGATTCTCCTGAGGCTACTTAGAACTTGTCACATTTAGTTTCTGAATAATTCCATGATTAAGAAAAGTAAGAAAAAGGAATCCCACCTTTTCAGCCCTATTTACTTTACCCAGTGCTCTAATATTCTATCAGATGGCATTTCCTGCTTTCAATAAAGTTGACGAAGTGCAGTCTGCAGCTTCAACTGTAGGAAAAAGAACGTTGAAAGCAGGGGAATGAGTTTCTTTCTATAAACTTGTGTTATTCAAAAAATACTTGAGCATACTTCACATTAGTATCGACCCCCGCCCCCTTACTCATGAAATCTCAGTGGAAAGCTTTATTGTAGAGAATTAACTTTGGACTTTGCCAAAAATGTAAAATTTCTTCTAAGGCTTGTGATAGGCTCCAGTTTTTTTCTAACTCTGAGACCAAAGGCGTGATGCTTGGAGTGGAGAAATAGCAGTATGCAACAGAGAAGAAGGATGAATAAAACAAAGTAGATTAGCAAACATTCCTTAAAGTAGCTATTGTGAGTAGCATACTTTCACCTGCAACAAAAGGAAGGCTCAAACCTGGCTTAAATCAAAAAACAAAACAAAAACTTCCATTGGTTTTGGTTCATGTGACCCAAAGGCCTAGCATAGGTCTGTTGTTAGAAATCTGTCTTCAACTGTCTTCCATTGTCTTTTGTGTTTCTTCCAAGTGGTGGCAAAGATAACCACTAGCATTCCCCGTCTTTCTACCAGCCAAATAACCATGATGGTTGGGTACCTCTTTCCTGAAAGTTATAACAAAAGTCCCCTACAGACACCTCCTTAATTCAGCTTCAATTAGCTATCTTCTGGGAACCAATCACTGTGGCCAGAAAGAAGTTGTTCCCTGAATGGCCAGGCCTGGTCATGTGTTTACCCCTGGAGCCCCTTAGGAGGATGCTAGGCAGACAAAGAAGGGGGTGGGAGGGAGAGAATAGGAGAATTACAAAAGATAGATGGGAGTATAGGGAAAGGCATATGGTGAGTGACTAGGCTAGAGTGGAAACAGTAGCCACATTGTGAACAGTCTTTCATATTAGCTAAGGATTTCACACCTCATTGTAAGAGCTCTAATTGAAGGATGCACAAGAAGTATGACATTACCAGGTATATACTTTAGGAAGATCACTCTGGTGGTTAGAAATAGGACGGATGAATGGATAGAGATAGAGATAGAGATATGGAAGTTATAATATTTTATTCCAAAATATAATCTTGTGTGTCTCCCATCTCTTTACCTGGATTTGGCATTTAAGGTCTAGATATGAGATATGAAATAATAAGAACTTAAACAGGGGTAGAAAAAATGCAAATACATTGATATGAGTAAATGTGAATATATATATATTTTAGTGTGGCTCCTCCTGGGAGACTTATTTCAAAATTGACTACCTCTTTTATAAAAATGACATTGAAAAATCAGTGATAATTATTTCTTTTATTTTGTCTGCATCAAAATTGTCATCATCTTTTTATATTCCATGAGAAGAAGGCAATCAAACTATTGATAGAAGTTTTTATTTGAGATATCTGCTTCCTTATAAAATTATCGTTGATATACTCATCAAAATCTGGATAGAGAATATACAACCAAAAATAAATGTTTCATTTTAATTAAATAAATAAGGCTGCCTCTTGCTTACCCTAATTTCCATGCCAACTCTTTTCTCCTTCATCTGAACTCCCACCGCATTTATCTGCTTCTCTTCTGATACCAGTCATGTTCCAATTAAAATTTTATGTGTCAGGTGCTTCTTTCCACAAAGTAGAACTTCCTTGGGGTGACACCTGTTTCTTTCTTATCTCAATAAGGGAAGAAAGTAAATGAGTATCTGTTGAACAAGTGAGCCTCACTGATGACACTTAAAACATTGAATTTGTCTCCATGTGTTCAACTGTAATTTTACAATGACTGTTGCCCATGTGGTCCATAATGACATGAAGGTTCCATGGCTATTTATACAGTCCTTCACCTTTCCTTGGGTTACTTTCTGCATAAAATATTTAGCTCACCTTGAATAGTGGTTCACATGATATCTGATTTTCATCTTTTTTTCTCACTTGTCCACATTTTCAGGTCAAAATCCTCTTTGCTGTTCTGATAAAAATCCCATCATTTTTTTTTTTTTTTTTCATGTAATGATGTGATGAATTTCTTTCCCTGCCAGAAGCCCATTTTGGCTTCATATCCTTGGTTTGGAAAACTAACTTCATTTTGTCTTCTACTGTCTAGGTATTTAGTTCTTCGCTTCCCATATTCCCCTTTCTATTTAAATGTCCTGACCTTCAACTAAAAGAAGAAATGAAAACTGTATCTCCTGAGCCCTTCTGCTTCCTATCGGGCTTCAGAGTCACTATACATATAGTCCATTTTTTTCTGACTATATTATTCATGGCCAAGTGAATCATAAATAATAAATACCAGCCAGTGGATTTGATAAACCTTGTCAGGTCATACATCTGATATTTGCTATAGGACAAGAGCACACTTTCTAATTTGTCATGTCAGGCCCATATAGCACACAGCAGGAAATCACCAATCACAAATGCTCATCTCTTCTTCCTGAAGTCAAGAACTGAATTCTGGCTACTGACTATAAATGTTTCTTATTGTCCCAAAACAGAGTGTCTCTCCCATTTATTTGACCCTGACCTTCCTTCAGAAATGTGTTCTGTCACTACCCGCTACATATGCATAGCAGTGGAAACCCACACGTGCACTGCACACATTTTTATGACTGAAAAGTATCATGAAACAATACTTTCCTTATGCCAGGATGTGATTTTGTTTCTTATATTGACTATGTATTCTGTGTCATTACAAAGTAAAGAAACTTATAAATGAATATAATGATCTCATGAGTCACCTTTCATAATTTGAAAAACTTCAGATGCTGAAATTTGGAAGATTGCTTTTAAATCGGTACTAGATTTACCATCGACTTCACTGGTTCTCAGAAGTTAATATACATAAATATTTGGGGGGCTTTTTTAAACACAGGTTTTTGAGACCCATCCCCAAAAGATCCTGTTTTGTAATTGCAAGGTGAGGCCCTAGAATAGGCCATTTAACATTGTCCCCAAGTAAGCTCCATACAAGTGTCCTACAGACCAGTCTGGAAGGCTTTAGAGTTAGAGTCTTCCTGAGGTTGCAGAGGTGCAGAGGTCCTGCTTCCCCTTCATCTCTTTGTGTCATTCATCTCAGCCATTGTTTTCACCAGGCCCACGTTTTCTCCACTGTGTTAGCATCTTTATTTAGTTTGCATTTCATTTTTGCATTATTTCTTTATGTTCTCTACATAAGACGTTGTTTGTTATAAGCCGGAAATTAAAGAAATGCTCTGTAGGCCTTTCCCCCTGCTTTTTACCTCTATCAGAGAGATTAGTATCAACTAGAATGAGTCAGATTATGGGTGACCTTACAGGACAGATGTAGGACCTGCATTTTTGAACCTGTCCATTGCAGGGGAGGGGTACTGTTAAAGAGGGTAGATACTTGGGGGTGCAATTTGAACCATTGTCCTTTGTGTTAGCCCTTTGAGCCCACCCACCTCACTTACCACATTTCCATCGCCCTACCCTTGCACATTTTCAGGAAACAGCTACAGCATCTTACCTGTTTGCCAGGTCTCTTTTTCCCTAAGTTCACGTTAACCTTATAATTAAGCTTTTCTACTTTTTATTTGTGCTGTCCCTGTGCTTCATGTCACATTTACAGTTTCTTGCATCAGCTAGATTTGCCTTTCAAACCCTTTCATAGAAATTCTAAGCTATGATGGAAACGCACTGGATACTATCTATACTTTACTTTGAAACAGCTTATAGTTTACTTTATCATTGTTGCCTATTTGCTGAAATTAGATTTTACCTTTTTCCTTGCACAAATGATGAGGCCCCAGAGGTAAGTAATATGTTATGTATTTCTCTTTGGTCCATGAGTCTTTAATACAATTTCATATTTAAATGAATACAAATATATTATTGAAGGGAAGAATGAGTACACAGATAAATGACACTCTGTACAGAGTACACTCTGATGTCATTCAGTTTTTAAGTTTACAAAAATGTAGATGCTTTTCTACAGACTTCTTTTATTAATTGGTGTTTTCATTAGCGTTCTTTTATTTTTATGTACCCATCTTAATGATTACTTTTAAGGAAAGGTTGAAATAGAAACTAGTGTAATAAAGTAATTGAAGAATAGCAAAGGAGGGTGGGTAATATTAATTTAGTTGAGTTGCATCCATTATTGCTGATAACTGAAAATCACTGTTTAGGGGTTTGAATCATTATCATGTATTAGTTGCAGCCTCTAATAAAGGTTCTTCCAACATCCTACCAAAATTCCTATCAAGCAGCTTACTGATACTAAAAACCAATTACCAAGCCTAACATGTAACCTAATGCTGAAATCTAGCATTGAATTCCATAAACATAAGGCAGGTGAACCTGAATTAAGGAAAATCAAATAAAACCTTACTTCATTAATTATAGACCCCCTGAAAAGAGGTAGGAAGACACTTTTACCTACTCACCCCCCAGCTTCTCTTGACTCAGAGTCTGAAATTCTTTGTCAACTGTTAACCAGCAACTCTTATTCTCCCTGATTTGGGGGTAGCCATTTTTCTGTGTCTCTTTAGAAGTACTAACTTCCAGAAAATAATTCATCAGTACAGTAAGGGGTGGACTGGTTGTGACAACTTGCATATTTTGACCCATATTCTCTACCAGGAAAACTTGGAAAAATGCTATAGTAAATTAAATTTGGGCAATAGGGAAATATAAATTTGTATATACTTCGCTAGTTTAGGGGACCTGAGAACCAAGCAATGAGAATCGGAACACATCCACCACAGCAGAACTGCATTATGTGAAGGAATACCTGCAAAAGATTCTGAATTAGACCAGAAGCAGTGAGGGTTCACAGAAGGTTCACAGTTCAGACTGGTCCTTGAACACAAGGTTTCTTAACCTAGGCACCATTCATATTTTGGAGTACATAATTCTTTTTTCTTTTAAGTTTATTTACTTATTCTGAGAGTGAGTGTGCAGGGCAGAGAGGGGGAGAGAGAATCACACGCAGGCTTGACATTGACACCACTAACACAGAGCTCGATGCAGGGCTCAAACTCAGGAACCATGAGATCATGACCCGAGCTGAAATCAAGAGTTGCACACTTAACCGACTGAGCCACTCAGGTGCCCCTGGATGTATAATTCTTTTCTTGGGGTGGGGAGGTTAGGTGGAGGTTAGGTCACCTTTACTCCACCTAACCTCCCCACCCCATTCTCAAGGAGTGTCAAGAAGTTAATACAAATAAGTTTAACTAGACAGTGACAGAGCTGGGGTTTTTCTCTAAGTGCAAAACTCACACTCTTAAATTTTTAGGAAGACAGGTAGGGAGGGAATAATAAGTTCAGATTTAGAGATGTTTGAGGTACCCTTGAAATATCTAGGTCAAGTCTTCTAATAGACCATTGGAATTTGGAACTTAAGCTCAGAAAAATGATGGGTCTTTTGGGTGGGCCAAAATGGGAGTTGTTTAAATACTGGGTACTTGTCAAAGCCACATACATATTTGTGATTGTCCAGGGGCAGAGTCTGGAGTAAGAAGAGAGCTTTATATGGAACCTTGGGAAGCATCAACATTTAAGGAAGTAGTAAAAGCAGCAGAACCAGGGAAGCATACAGAGAAGTGGGGATTCAGGAAGATAAAAGGAGAAAACATTGTGGAAGAAAAAACAGGAGAAAAATTTGAGGAAATGGTCCATAGTAGCCAGAGAAACAGGTCAAGTTAAGTTGTTCATCTGAAATATCCATTGAACTCAACATTGGGAGAGAATTGGTGGTGGTTTTAAAAAGAGGTGAGAGCCCCTTTGTAATAGCTTGAGAAATTAATAGATGGGGTAGGAAAAATAATATGAATGCACTGTCCTCCGTATATGAAAGTAGCAGTCTTTACCCATTATTAATAAGTCATGAAATTTGTTTCTTTAGCAGTAATGATAGCGGATAAAAAAGAAAGCTTATCATCCCTTTCTGGTTTGATCCCACCTGTCACTAAAGATATGCTTTATGATCTAGGAAAGGAAGAAGAGGGTACCTCCGGTGTACCTGAATTAGACTTAGACTTATTTGAATTGACTAATCACAGAGAGACCCTATCCCACTGGAAATAAGAATCTGTTACTGTCAATACCCTTTCAAGGTAAAATAACAAAGATGCTTCCGTATTCCAAAGGATGATGGTTAGAAACAATGTGTTGTTATTGAGGTTACTATAAATGTCATACAACAAGTGCTTTTGTTGGTCTTGGTCCATGGAAAAGTCACTTTCTATAAGAATGAATTTGATTATGTGTTACTTTCTTTTGTATAAAGTCAGAGAGGCTGAGTTAAACTTTGTTTTTTGTTCTTTGGTCCTGACAGCATGCGATGATCACTGTCAGTTCTTCTTACCTATTGTATTCTACAAACACAGTCCTCCATCAGAACAAACCATGGCTCACTGTGAGATTGTAAATGTACTCAAAGGAATAGCAAAGTTTGCATTATCTCCTCAACTCTTCCTTTTTACCTCACAAGATAGACTAGACATTACTGAAGGATGGTTGTCAGTTGTTTCTAAGGCATACAGACTAAGAATCTTATTTCCAGTAATGTGTTAATTTTAGACAAATTGTATTAGAATAAAAAGATTTGGGTGGTCCACAGATTTTCATTGTAAGAGATCTAATAAGTATCAACAATAAACATATTTAAGAAGGGCATACGATACTTTATTGTCTTTCTATTATAATAATACAATGAGTTTACTTCAGGCACACATTGCTGGGGAGAATTCCAGTTCTCGTAAGCTTGTATTTTACTCTTCTCTCACATTCTTCATTTGAATTGTATGTCAGTATCCTTCTTGCTCTCAGTGGAACATATTGGTGTTTTTTGCTTCAGCAATTCTTTTTTGGTAACTTATCCCATATGTTTGTTAGCCTTTGCATAAAACTGTTTTGTCTGAACACAGCTTCTGAACCACATCTTGTGTGTAGCTGTCAGAATGAGGATTGTTTGAGTTATTTTTGTACAGGTAACTTTGTAATCAGAAACATTTCGGCTATTTGAAGGTAAATGTAAATCTCATTTATGGAAATAGATAAAAGAGTATAATTTTAATATTGATTTGGTTTTTGGTTTAATACTATCTTCTATCAGAGCTCACTGACAAATGTTCAGTTTGTCGTTGCTAGCCATCGCATAGGGAATATAACCAACCATCCATACATTAGACAGTTGGGGGGCTGCCTTCCATAGTTTTTCCTTCACATTCAGCCTTCAGTTTCTGTAGAATGGGACAAAAAGACGGGGAAAAAAAAGGACTTGTTTTTTAACCTTTAAGTGGTTTTGCAATGGGTCATTGAGTCTCAGACATGCAGAAGAAACTGAATAAAGGGGCTATTGCAGTTGAAATTTGGGCCTTGGTTGAATTCACAGATAGTATTTCAAATATTATAGGAGCTACTATTTCAGTCACCTATGTTCAGATTAGTTTCATAAAGCTAATAAAAAGATTAATATTAGACAGTTCTTTACATTCATTCATTCATTCACTTATTATTTACTGAGTTGTTACTATGTGCTGGTCACTGTCCCAACCCTCCTGGGGCTCACTGTCTCATTGTGGAAGGAGAAGAGCCATCATAAACAAAAAATATATCAGAGTGTATGAAAAGGGTTGCAAAGAAAAATAGAGGAAGGAAGTAGAAGAACGGGAGGGAGGGGTGTTATTTCTAGATTGGGTAGTCAGATAAGGCCTCTCTTATCAGGTGACCGTGGAACATCTGAGTGAAGAGACCTGTTAAACCCTGTGAACATTTGGGAAGACAACATTTCAGGCCCATATGCCCATAAATTGGGCTTTGTGCACAGCCTGAGGGACACCAGGAAAAGTGAAATATTTCATTGTATCTGTGGGTTAATTAGAAAAATATACCAGTGGGTATATAAGTCCCAAATTGCAAAATTCTGTAGAATTTATCATCTCTACACACAGATGGGAGAGATTTACTTGGCCTTAAATATTCCAAGACCACTTTATGGAAGAAGTAACACTTGAAAGAACTATAGGATTTAGCTATTTATTGTTATTTATTTGCTGAACATTTATTGACACATGAAAATAAGGAAGTCAAGACTTGTGGCTGCATCCCTCCAATCTTTACCTCTGTTGTTACATTGTCTCCTCTACTTCTGTATGTTTCTCATCTTTCTCTGCCTTTCTTTTGTAAAGATACTTGTGATAACATTTAGGGCCCATCTGGATAATCTAGGATAATTTCCTTATCTCAGGATCCTTAACTCACTCACATCTCCTCATCTCAAAATCTTTCACTTTATTACATCTGCCAAAATGTTATCATATAATGTAACATTCACAGGTTCCAGATATTAGGCCTTGATATTTTTAGAGGACCACCATTCAACCCCCCCCCCCCCCCATAGAGAAGATAAGTATGTTTAACCATACAGAGCCCAATCTAACAAAAATACAGGAGTTTCTATCAAGAGTGTTTCCTTCATGTGTTTAGCAAATATTTAATGATTATCTTCAAGCATGTAGAAAATATTTACCCAATGTCTGCAATGGGCAGTGTGTAGGGCACAGTTGTAGACACAAGAGCAAACACAGACAGAACTTGACCTTATAGAATTTATACCTTACACAGGTGAAAGGGTAAAGTAGGGACATAAAACAGAAAGCCTTTAATAGTAGGATTAGGAATTACAGACTCATATATTTCTTGTCCAGATCCGCAACTTGCATGAGATGACTGTGATTTAAGAGCGAAGAACCTGAAGCCCAGAGGGATTTAACTAAATTGCCTAAAGACACTTAACTCAGGAAAGAAGTGGTGAAAGGGGAACTGCAATTTGCTTCACTGATGTACATCTGTGTAACTGCTCTCTATCCATGATCGGTTCCTGAAGTATGGTGAACTCTTAAATTGAGGAATCCTGTGCTTGGTAGTTTAGGAGATTTATGTCTAGGATTGGGGTATAGTGTTAGAAAGAGAAACACTGGAGCAGTAGTCCACTAGAGGGCGCTAGTCAGGGATTTGAGGGTACCTCTATGCTTGGCTGCATTCATTCAACAAATATTTATTTGGTCCTCTTTCTGTAGTCTCTGGGTTGCGTGCTTGTGACAGAATGGTGAAAAAAATAAGACACCATGTCTACCTCCATGGACTTTTCCATCTAGTTAGGGACATGGTATTATTAATCCAAAGATTGCAACAAATAAGTGTAAAAATTGAAGTCCCTGTGGCAGCAGAAAGCATGGTGCCTGTAAGGAGAGACTAGAAGAGGAGTGTTAGGTGGTATTGCAGCTTCCTACTGATGCTATCTCAAATTAGCACAAACTTAGATGCTCAAACAGTACAAATTTATTTCTTTAAAAAAAGAAATAGATCAGAAGTCTGTAGATCAGAAGCCCAAAGTAGGCTAAAATCAAGGTGTCAGCAGGCCTTTCTGGATGCTCTAGGGGAGAACCAGTTGCTTTTCCAACATGTGGAAGCTTCCCACGTTCCTTGACTCATAGTCCTGAGACTGGACAGAGTTCTCCTTGTATCACGGCACTCTGACAACCTTGATCCTGTCCTCACATATCCTCCTCTGACTCTTCCATTTCCTTCTTCTACATTGAAGCACCCTTCTGGCAACCCAGAATATTCTCCTTATTTTAACATCATCTGATTAACCTAATTTTGTCTGCAAATCTAATTCTCCTTTGCCATGTAGTCTAATATACTCATAGGTTCCTGGAATTGGGATGTGGGCACCTTTGGAGGCTGTTATTTTGTCAACCACAGGTAGGACAGACCACATAAAGCATTTTAGTTTTATCCTAATTGCACTAATAGTCCATCACTGGATTTTATGCAGGCTGGGGGCATATGGTCAGGTTTGTGTTTTGAAACGGTAATTCTAAGTGTGGAGAAGAGCTGGAGAGGCCACTTAAGAAGATACTCTAGTCCCAGGAAAAATATAATTAGCTTGGAGTAGTGGTAATAGAAATGCTGAGATGCAGCTGGACTTGAAAGAGACTGAATCAGAGAGGCCTTGTGTGAGATTAGAGGTGTGGGGTGCATTTGTGGCATGCAGAACCAAAAAAACTGTCTGGTACTATTCCCTGAAAGGGAGAACACTAGAAGAGGACAGGTTTTGGAGAAACAATAACATGCTTTTCTGCATAGCCTGGAGGCAACAATAGTAGAAGGGGAAGAAAAAAAAGCATGAAAATAGAGACTTTTTGGAGTGAGGATTGGCACGAGTTGATAACTGCATATGAAAAATAGAGAAGAAAGGGACTATGTCTGTATACTATAAAGCATAACCTGTGTTCCTGGAGAACCATAATGGTGGGCAGTGGGAATGGAGATGGGTGTTGGATTGGGAGGAGCATTCTTAATTATTTGAGTATTAGTAGCTCAGTAATTTCCTAATGTTCCATGCACCCATCTAGCAAGCAGTCACTGGCTACCATACGCACATACAGCTCCCATTCTATGGAGTAACATCGTAAAGGGAGAAGGCATAGACAGTCACAGAAAGAGTATTGCAGAAAACAAGAGGACAAATAAGTAGTACAAATGTGAAGATGCATTTTTATCCATTCAGGATTAAGTTCCTTTCCTTGCTGAAAAATCTGCATTACCTGAACCAATGCCTGACACATAGTGGGTACTCAGTAAATGGAAAGATTGATTCATTTATTGAAAAGCTAATGTTAGTCATTGCTGTTGCCTAGCATTGTATTCTCTTTATGTAACGATCAGACATTGTTCTTGCCTTCAAACTCTAACATTGTAGTCTTCGGGACTAACAAGTTAAGATGTGCAATAGCAGTCATGTTTGGGTTCTGTCAAGGGGGTGGAAAGGCCTAATCTGGAGCTGAAATTCTGTGAAGGGATGAGAGAATGCACAGAAGCAACGATTATGTCAAATCTTACTATAATGTGCGCTGGATTCAACATGTCGTATCTATCCTAGGTCCGAATCACAGCGAAATTCAATTAGCAAGTGTCTAATCTACAATTGAGTATGGGCTCCAAGGAGAACATTATAATGAATTTTCATTGACGGACTCAGTAAGCGATCAGAGTTGGAAGAATTAAACCAGAACGGTTATTTAAGGCTATCGAAAGGTAGACATTAGAGGTAGCTGGAATGAGCAAGCCAAATGATGGGATTGATCAGAGAGAATCAGCTTCTAGGAAAAGAGGAGATACTTAGAAAATACTGAGTTATGAATTTGAAGGGCTGGTGCTTGCGAGCAGGGTCACATGTCAGTGGCGAACCAAGCAATTTAAGGCAAAGGTAGACTGATAAACCAGGCTCTGGGAAGCCACTGGTGGTTCTTATAGAAGACAAAAAAAAAAAAAAAAAAAAAATCTTACGAATGTTGTGAAATTTCAGTGTTAGGAAAATTGGAGATTATCATGTTGACTGTGTTGGGGATATGCTGGAATAGAGAGAAAATGTAGATGCACTGTTTGCAGGCTTTTGTTATAATCCAAGCATCAGGAGATGGACCAAAGTGATAGCTGTGGAAATAAGCAATAAAAAAGAGAATAAGTCATGGGAGTGACTTTGTAGAAGATGGAATAGAGAAAAGAGAAAGAAATAAAAGATAACTAAGATTATGAGGTTGGCTTCTCTGGACTAGAAGTTAGGAAAAAATACTGGCTAGTACAAAGGGAGAGTAACAACTTTAGTTCCATTTTCTACTCTATACAATCTGGAAAAAAATACCTACCAAACTTAACTCACCAACTGAGAAAATATAAAAAAACTGAAAAGTTTCACAAATTACTACTTTTCATATCTTTTCTATTTGTGTCTTCGTGGAACTTCTATATTAATGTTAGTGCCACTTCCAGATCTTTTAAAGCAGTCATAAATGTCCTCAGAGATCATTTTCACTCCTTTAAAAATTTCCACCCAGAAATGCCCTTCGGGAATCTCTGGTATCACACTCCAAAAAGTGTTCCCAGGAGGAAAATATTAAAGATTCATTCATCTGTGAGAATCTAGTCAATGTAAAGTAAAAGTTGACATCTTGGGTTTCCAGCAAGAAACCTTGTTTCTCATCAGTTTTTCTCCTTCAAGCATCCTAAGAAGTTTATCTGAAATACCAAGTTAGTCATAATCGACCTAAGCTTAAATCTTGCAGTGGCAGCCATTTCCTGTAGGACAGAGTCTGAAGTCAGTAATGCAGCGTGCTGGACCCCCAGTGACCCACAGTTCTAGCCTCATCTCCTGACCCCTGCATATCTCCAGCCATGAAAATTTTTGAGGTTTCAAATATTAAAGAAGACACGTGTGTCACAAATACTTCCTGTTCTAGACATGCATCCCCAGGAAGGACTCCTTGATTCAAGAGGGCTCTGTAGGTCACTCTTAACCTTGATAAATTCAACATGGTCTAGAGTCTGATACTTAGACCTAAGGATGCGGATTTTTTCACACCAGGAGTGGAGGCCATTCTTAAGGAGCAGATTTATTTTACCTAGGAAAACATAATCATCCATTTTAGAATTTATTGAGGATTTCATTTGAACCAGTGAGCTAGACAAAGAAAAGAGGCGAATGAGGTAGATCTCATCTCCACCTTCACAAACCCTACTGTGCAGCTGGTGGATAGGAGCACATAGTGGGAAGTTTGGCTTGTCTGAGGTATAGGAGCAGGGATGCTTTAATCAGGAAAGAGTATGTTTGTATCTTAATACCCATAGGAGTATGTTTGTATCTTAATACCCATAGGAGACTTTATGGCACAACTTTTATAATGAAAAGTATTACTACTGACATAGCAGACCTCTTGTGCCAACATGTATTATCTCTCTGGAGGAAAATCATATAAAGAAGACTTCTTTTTTCTTTTAAAAAGGTTATCAAACTTAAAAAAAATCACAGTAACAAATGCGGTGCATACTACCAACAGTAGAACTTTCATTCGTTCTTCAGGCATACTTTATAAAGTGATGTAAGAACACTGGAAAATAGCTCAGCATTATTTTATAAAGTTGAGTGTATGCTTGCCACGCACGAGTCAGCAATTCCAGTCTTAGTCGTACACCCAGGAGAAACTCTTTGTGCTCCTGAACCAGATTATGTACATAAATATTCACCATTTGTAATTGCATACTACATGCCCACCCATAGAAGAAGAAAAAAAACAAACAAACCTGTGGCATTTTTATACAACAGGATACTGAAAACAGTTTAAGTAAATGTATTACGTGTATCGACTCACCAACATGGCAGTCTCAAGATTAGAAAGTCGAGTGAGAATAACAAGTCACAAAAGAACACATACGGTATAGTTATGTCAAAATACAGTAAAATGAAACATATTATTTAGAGGTATATGTACATAGACAACTATAAAGAACAATTCTGAATAATAGTGGTCATAGTATTTATTCTGGCTGTTTTCCTGTCTCTTCTGTGTTTATTACTGTGTAATGCACTTGCTATTATGTTTCAGATATATAATTTTATACATTTTAGAATAAGCCAATCTTTAACCTGAAGAGTGTTTGGTGAGGAGTCCGAATACCGGAGAGCTTAATAGCATACTGGCTAAGAATATGAACTTTTGAATCAGGCAAAACTTGTTCCAAGTTTTGCTCTCTCTTTTAGTAATTTTGAGATTGTTCTAAGTACTTGGGATATACCGCTGAGTAAAATGAGTGAAAATCCTTATCCTCATACTGGTTACACTCTTACTGTTGGAAATTAATGTTTATGAATGCTTCTTAAAATAGTGATCTCCCTGGAATACATGGTCTGTGTTTTATTCATCTTAGTGTATCTGGCACACAGTAGGCATGTTTATGGAATATGTTTATAGAATTGAACTAGATTGCATGAATAAGTGAACACGGTACTTCGTACTTCTATGGAACAAGAGAAGTACAAATTGTTCCAAGCTTTGTTGATCACAGCTGGAATCTCAAATCAAAGATCAACTTTCTAGAGCTTCCATCATTAATCTTAGCAGCCTCTGAATCATATATAGAATGATATCAGCAATGCTGTCTTTAAATACAAAAAACAGACATGAATAGACCTTAGTACATGAGCACCTTTGCAGTTCCTAATTTGTATTTTATCTGTCATCACTCTAAGTTCTTTAGACCAGTCATTGTAAGTACCAAATGAGCTGCATTTTCCCCTTTTTTGAAAACTTTACATTCTCTTCCTTCTATAATCCTTTAAGTTATTCCTATGTACACTAAAACTTTTACTGACTTCTTTTTTTTTTTTTTAATTTTTTTTTCAACGTTTTTTTATTTATTTTTGGGACAGAGAGAGACAGAGCATGAACGGGGGAGGGTCAGAGAGAGAGGGAGACAGAGAATCGGAAACAGGCTCCAGGCTCCGAGCCATCAGCCCAGAGCCTGATGCGGGGCTCGAACTCACGGACCGCGAGATTGTGACCTGGCTGAAGTCGGACGCTTAACCGACTGCGCCACCCAGGCGGCCCTTACTGACTTCTTTAATAGTTTTCAAGGTAGATGGCAATGCGGTGTTTATATTATGTTCAGTGTATGTGTATGCAAGTGCGTGTGTCTGTGTTATAGAAATAAGGCAAAGGTGTGTATTTCTGAAGTAAAGAATCCTTACTGTTCATCAGATTCTCAAAGGAGGTAATAACTATTGCCAGATATTAGGTCCTCTGGAAAATGGGGTTATTATAAGTAACAAGAGAATGATAATCTTTACACATACGTAATTCTATACATTTATGATTATTCTTTTAAGTAGAATTGCTGGATCAAAAAGGAATGAGTAATTTTAAGTGTCTTGGCATAAAAATTAAAAAAAAAAAATTATCCTTTAGTAAGTTGGCATTGCAGATTTTCTTTTACATTGGTCCATAAAGAATCAATAGAATTCCAAATAAAACATCTTATGGAAAATTGTTTGACACTGTAAGGTTATGTCTCTTGTAATCTTAATATTACCTTCTATTCACATTGTGTTAGATTGTGCCCTAACAGTAAACTTTTGTGATGCTAGATATTATAGACTTATATCTTTGTCTTTTTTGAATCTAGATTGAGTAACTTATTTTCATTACATTGATCAGTCCTTACAAAATAAAAACTTGCCTACATTCTGCCATGAAAACAAATCATTTGAATTTAATGGAAATATTTGTTTATTGGCTTAGTATGCTGGAGTTCTTTATTATCTATATAATTCAGAAGCAGTGTGTATATTATTGTAACTAGCCAACCTCTATTGTAACTTGTGTTTTTGCCATATGACTCAATTTTTTTTACAAAGGTAGATTTTGGGGTATTTCTTAAGAGCTTTGTTTTTATATGCTAAAGAATCTTTCATAATGTTAATTGTTAAGTTGATTACCCATACACTACTATCCTAATGAATTCATCTTACATCTAAGTTTAAACTCAAAAGCCTATAGAAAATTTAAACATTAACTATCATGACACATTACCATACTGTTTAATCCTGGTAATAACAAGTGTTCATTTCTAGTTGCTTACAGAATTCTATGATTTCTTCGAAATCACAGGTTAGGTAATTACAATGAATTGCTTTGAGCTTATAGAACTGAATTTTTTTGGAAACTTAATGTAAGAGAAGTGACCACTACAGTTGATTAAAATGTGTGAATATTTAAGACTAAGCTTTTAAACCACTGATGTACTGGTATGCTTATACTAACTTATATTATAAGCATATGCTTATATGCTTATGTATGCTTATATATGTACTGGTATGCTAGAGCAATGTTAAAGCAGACAGGACTCATCTGTGTCTAATATTACAGATTGGTTTTTCTTTTTAGGGTGGGTAATAGTTATATGAACATATCATCTAGGCTAGGTTTCAAGAATAAAAGGAATAATAAAATATCTTAAATTTTTATGCTAGCTGACGTGGCTTTAGAAATTTATAAGTTTGCTGAATTCGTTATGGAGTTTTATGATTGGTACAGTGAATAGCAAACCACATGATTAAAACACATTACATTCACTCTTAAATAGATTTGTCTACCTAAAACTAATTTAAGTTTTTTATCAGGATACCTAATTCTCATGTTGTTCTTGAATTATAGTATCTCAGGAATATGTGACTCAAAGTTACAGACACTTGGATTGAGTAAGTCCCTGATGGAAAAGAAAAGAAAAATAAACCAAAAGCCTCAGGCCGATTAGAATCAACAAACAATAAAACCACATAGAAAAACTTCTGCGCAAATCCTCGGTCTGTCTAGACTATATACCTCATCATGATGCACATTAGTAAGGCTTTTGTTTTTGTGAAAAATTTTTAGGAAATCCTTTATTATTTACCTATTTCTAGATTTTTGTTTCTTTTTATTTTAATTTTTTTTAGTGTTTGTTTATTTCTGAGACAGAGACAGAGCATGAGTGGGGGAGGGGCAGAGAGAGAAGGAGACACAGAATCCGAAGCAGGCTTCAGGCTCCAAGCTGTCAGCACAGAGCCCAACGCAGGGCTTGAGCTCACAAACCATGAGACCATGACTTGAGTCGAAGTCAGTCGCTCAATGGACTGAGCCACCCAGGCGCCCCGATTTTTGTTTCTTAGTTCCCCAATACAGGGTTGTCCCTACCTTAAAAAACAAAAACCCAAAAAACAGAAAACCCCCACATTTCTAATATATGTGTTAAGGATTACCTTGCCTTTTGAATTTCCGAACCCTATCTCAGAGGAACCTTTTAGTCATTTCATCATGAAAGGTAAAAAATAGAAAAATAAAATACATAAAAGCCCTTCAGTTTCTCAAAAAGGGAAAGGAAATACAATTTACCAAGTGTCCAGTCTGCGGGACATTGAGCACACTGTGCATTTAATCTTGCACACAACCTTGCAAGATACATATAAATAGATAAACCAGCCTCAGAGGACATAGCTTGTCAAAGACTATATGGGGCACATTGCTGATCCCAGGATTAGAACTCAAGGCCTCACTGGGGACTCAAAGCCCAATTCTTTTGATTGTTGGTAAATAATAAAATGTCAAAGTCCTTTGCGAAGAAAGTAGTGAATAGTAGGAGCTATTGTATTAATTAGTCAGGAATCTTGGTTGAAATGACATTTAATCTAGTTAAAAAATAAAAAACTGACTTAAGGACAAAAAGAAAAAGAAGGAGCTGGGATTACTTAGGTTGTTTACTGATGTAGGAACTATCAGTACAAATGTAGTCTAACTGTGGTACAAGAAAGTTCATTTGTGCCATCCAAAAATCTTACTGCATTGGTCTGTCAGTTTTTTTATTTGTGTGTGTGTGTGTGTGTGTGTGTGTGTGTGTGTGTGTATTAATGTTTGTTTATTTTGAGAGTGAGAGAGAGAATGCAAGCAAGAGAGGAGCAAAGAGAGAGAGGGAGAGAAGAAATCCCAAGCAGGCTCCATTCCCAGCACCGAGCCCCCTCTCCGTCCCATCCCCATGCAGGGTTCGATCTCAAGATGGCAAGATCATGACCTGAGCCAAAATCAAGTCAGCCTCTTAACCAGCTGAGCTAACTAGGTGCCCCAGCCTTTTTATATTTAATGCTTCCTTTTATGTTAACTTTTTTTCTCAGCTGGCCTCTTAGGTAATGACAACATGGTCCTAGTTAGCTGTAGGCTGACATTCCTACCATCTTAACAAGCAATAGCCAGCTAAAGCTTAATTTTCAGTAGTTCTCGTAAAAGTCTTGGGACTCGTGCTCTTTCACTTTGATTTACCTAACTATATATGCTACTCTTAAACCATTCCCAATAGATCTTACTGATCAGGTTTCAGTCACTTGTCCAAAGTTAAAATCAGACAGTGGGGTCAGCCCTGCTAGAACATTATACGGTGAGTGTGGGGAAGGGTGGTTGCCAAAGCAAAATCTGGGCATTCTCTTCAGGGAAAAGGAGAAAATGGATACTGGACAGGCAAAAACAATAGACATCCATTGCAGCTATATAATATATTAGGAATTGAGCCTATTGAATAAAGTCATGTCTCTTCCTATTTTGAAGTTGGTTTAAATATGTTGAAATACCTCTCTCTTCTCTAGCTTCTACTGCATGTATCCAATTTTGCAAAGTGCTTTTCCTAATTTGATACTTGATACTGTGTCTAAAGACATTCAATCAAGCTAAAGAAAATGTATATTATGTTGAAAATGCAAGAGAATACCAATAAACAGATATCTGTAGTGCTCCCAAGTGTGAGAAAGGAAAATCTTTATTGCCAACATTCACTATTTAGGATAGCAAGTGCATTAATCTGTGTTTCTAAATAAAACCTCAAGCACATGTTCATAATCATCTACTTACTATTCAGATGGAACGTTCCCTTTGGAGGTTAGTTTGATCTGTCAAACTAACAGATGGGTCTATAGCAGTATGAAGCTCTCTGAATTTTCTGTCCTTGCAACCTAGGCTTTCTCACTGGTATGCTTAACTTCTGAGAATAAACTACCTCCAATAGAGCAGTGCTGAGGAGATTTTGAACATGACTTAAACACACACACAGCCCGAGAGAGGTAAACGTGTTAGGTTTCTTGAAAAACCCTTAAGGGAAATCAAATGCAATCTCTGATATGGAACTTTCATTTTATAGCCTGGTGGGGTTATTGCTCTAGTTCTGTTAGGTATCACACCAACAATCCGAGTGAGCAGGCACTGGGCTCAACTTTATTAAGGCTTTTAAAAAATAAACTTCAAATGATTTTTCTAAGTATTTTCATTTCTCTTATTCTTTCTCCAAAGCTGCTCCTGAGCTAGATAATTTCTAAATATTTCTCTTAAATACAACCTTAAAATAAATATATAATTTATTGCAATTACTATCAACATATATACAATAAGTGAAAATCACTATTCATTCATGAATTTACCTATCAAATGGTAACTGAGCATCTACAAAGTTCTGCCAGCAGCATTAGGAGTGCTGTACATAGGAAAATGTTTCAGCTGATTGAAGCTTACTTCCTTAAGCATGAATAGTTGTTTTAATTGCATCTGAGGCTTTCACTAAAGGGCCTTCTAGTTCCTTGTTTTCCCTTACCTTCTTAAGGAGAATATATATGCCAAGCACTTATTTAGGACCTGGGCAGTTGTTCCCAGCCTGTGATTGTATTCTAACAAAATAATCCTCAGCATCAACTGAATGTATAATACTACTCTTTCTTCCTGTACCACACTCTATAACATTTCCTATGTGTCTTTCCTTCCTTATTCTGAGATATTGCTGCTTCCAGCAATCAGAGTGCATTCTTTTTATCAGTTCCCCAGAATTTCCATGTGCCCAAGTGTGATCATCTTCTTTAAATGTCCATTGGCCTAAAAATACCTGGTCAGGATTTTATGAAATATAAAAGTCCTTATGCTCCAAGGAAAGCCTTGAGAGTTTTACCTACAAATAAAATGTATGATGTTTTGGATGCATAGATTTGGGGGCATCTGTTTTGACTATTCAGTATTATTCCCCCTGCACCTCAAACTTGTATGCATATGTGTGGTGGGGGAAAGGTAAAATGGGATGTCTTTGGACGGAGTATATTGTTTTCATGACTGCACTCTAATAGTTGAGATCAGTAGGTATTTAGGGAAGGCATATGTTATTCTGATAAATGCTAAAGTTATTTTGTTTATATTTTGATAATTTCTAAAATTATTTTGTTTTTAGGTATTTTTCAGTATAAATTTGGAGACATAGCTTATTTGAAAGTTTTCATTAGCTATTCAACAAATTCATCTATAAGATTTGCTTTAGGCAGAGAAAAGTTGGTTGGCTTTACACCCTTTTATTTTCGTTGTGTTTTTGTATTTCTGTAGTTGTGAAACACATAAACATAAGATTCCAAATCAAATTGTCCGTATCCTTGTCTCCTAGAGACCGGAGATTAAACCCAATAAAAATTAAGGTGAAAAGGCGCGGGACCAGTTATTACCTTCTGGTGGAGGCAGGAATAAAGAGTTCCTGTATTAGTTTCGTACTGCTGCTATAACAAATTACCACTAACTTGGTGTCTTAAAACAACAGAACTCTAGGGGCGCCTGGGTGGCTCAGTCAGTTAAGCAGCCCACTTGGGCTCAGGTCATGATCTCCCCGGTCCATGAGTTTGAGCCCTGTGTTAGGATCTCTGCTGACAGCCTGGAGCCTGCTTTGCATTCTTTGTCTCCCTCTGTCTCTGCACCTCCCCTGTTCACATTCTGTCTGTCTGTCTCTCTCAAAAATAAATAAACATTAAAAAAAAAAATAAGCGGGGAGGGGGGTGGGTGCCTGGGTGGCTCAGTTGGTTAAGCAGTCACCTTAGGCTCAGGTCATGATCTCTTGATTCATGGGTTCGAGCCCCACATCAGGGTCTGTGCTGACAGCTCAGAGCCTGGAGACTGCTTCAGATTCTGTATCTCCCTCTCTTTCTACCCCTCCTCCACTTGTGCTCTGTTTCGCTCTGTCTCTCTCAAAAATAAAGAAATGTTAAAAAAAAAAAAATTAAAACACACACACACACACACACACACACACACACACATCTCTGTCCCCTTACAGTTTCGGAAGTCAGAAGTCGAAATCATTTGCTATGTTAGCATTAAGGTGCCCACAGAGCTAGTTCCTTCTGAAAGCTCTGAGGGGAAAATCCATTTCCTTGTCTTTTTCAGCTTGTAGTGGTTGCCCGTAGCTTGGCTTATGGCCCCTTTCTCCATTGTCAGAGTGCATCATTCCATCCCCTGCTCCTTTGTCACATAGCCTTCTCTTCTCCTGCAGTCAAATCTCCCTCTGCCTCCTCCTTTCTTCATAAGGACAGTTGTGATTACATTTAAGGCCCAGCTGGATAATCCAGGATAATAGCTTCACCTCAAGATCCTTAAAATCTACAGAATCTTTTTTGCCATGTAAAGTAACATGTTCACATGTTCTAAGAAATAGAATCCAGATATCTTTGGGGGCTTTTCGGCTTATCACAGTTCCTATGTAGTATTTTGTGGCTTTTAAGAGTAATACAGGCCCATTTGATTTTGATATGAATGAGAAAGCTAATTTCATACCGTTAAAAAAAAATCACTTCTAGAAGGAAATGATTTTTTTTTTAAATATGTGTTTCATTTAATACTAATGAGAATATCTAGCTTTTAGGTATTTGCTTTTTAAATGATACTGCTTTTGGGTATTGAAGAGTCAAAGAAATTGTAATAGGACCTATTAGCTAATCAGTTGCAATCTGCTAAATCATTGGTGTTTGAACCCACTGACCCCTTGAAAACTGATGAAAGCTCTACTGACTCAACATAAAAATGCATGTATAACAAATATTTACAACTTCAGAAATAAAAAAAAAAAATCAAGGAACCCCCAAAGATTAGCCATTAATTCTAAGTATAGATATATAGATCCCAGAGTAAGAGTTCTTGCCCTAGATGTATCCTCAGGTTTGTATTGTTATAAAATTCAACTCAAAGCAATGTATCTGCATTTTTAAGATGTGTGCTGCTTTCACCCACAGGTACATGAATCAAAGGTTACTAGTCTTTTGTGAAGCTACGCAAAAAGATACATGTGTAATTCCTTATATACTTTAAATGAATTTGCTCATGCTTTCGGTTTTTATCCACATTTCTTACTGTGCTCTATAATTTATTCCTGTATATTCCACTTGTAATTTTGAAGAATAAGATCAGATGGCTTATGAAATCACTAAACTCTCTTTTAGGGGTCCACAAACAATGACCCACAGGCCACCTCTGGCTCTCTGCCTGTTTTTGTGTGGCTGGTGAGTAAGAGTAGTTTTTACATTTTTAAAGGTCAAAAAAAAAATCAAAAGAAGAATAATATTTTGTGGCACATGAAAATTATATGAAATCCAAATTTCAGTGTTCATAAAGTTTTACTGGAATACAGCCACATTGATTTGTTTGTGTATCATCTAAAGCTCTTTTCCCACTCCAATGTCAGAGTTGAGTGTTTGAAGAGACCTGTGGCCTTCAAGCCTAAAATATTTATCTGATCATTTATAGAAAAAGTTTGTTGACCTCTGCTCTAGTTCATCATTGAGTTCACCAAATGTTTGTTGAGTGCCTCCTGTGTGCTGAGTCTGTAACATTCTAGTTTTCTATCCTTCTGCTTCATGACATTGGCAAATATATTTTGTTTTTGTTATATAAAATATGAATGTCAGTTGTAGCATTTTATATTTCAGACCAGAGCTGATGAAACCTGAAGCAGACAATGCTTTAAATCTTAATCAATGATAGTGGCAAGGGATAGGACAGCTTAGAGGTCCGTTTCAGTGAAAAGCAAGTATTTTGAAAGGATGCCATCTTTGTCTAAAGGCAAAAACAAACAAAAGACCAAACAAACAAAAAATCACTGCCAATAAGTATGCCTATTTTTAGCTGCATAAATAATGCCATAAAGAGCTTTCTGAAGTCTATCTCCACATCCGTGTGCACGTTTTTCTTTTACCCCATTGTACCTGTCAGCTTTAATTTTAAAAGCAAGGAAGGCAATTTCATTTCTCTGACTTCTGCCCTTATGCCGTTGCCTTATAAGAAATGAGCAGCTGGAGGGGGGAAAGGTCAAAGCATGCACATACCTGCCCAGAAACAAAGTGGAAGCCAAAAGGTCTAATTTTAGCCTTCATTCTCTTGGGAATAACCTAATAGTCAGTAACAGGAATTGTTGTGGAACTAATAAACATCATGCTGTAAGGTATGAGTCATTAAAAAAAAAAAAAAAGAAGCATGATTTTCATATGATGTTATGTGGAAATAGCAGAAGGATTGAGTTATGAGTGAAAAATGCTACAGTTAGGGTCTTTTGAAGTCAAAGTGAAAAAAGATATATACAGCAGATCTGGAGCTTGACTTTTGAGAAATAATAAAACTAATGAATTTCAAAGACTAGAATGCAACCTGTTTTTAGTCTTTCTGATTTTCTTATGTGTATGTTTTAAGTTGATTAGAATAGCACTATCACCCTTCAAGTAGTTTTACAAGAGTTTGGTTAATCTGTAGGATTTGCTTTAAATCCTATCTGTTACCATCTTTTATCCATTCATCTCCACTTCTCACCAGTGATGCAACCATCAGTAGAATATACCACATTTTGGTATATGTTTTTTTCATTATAAATTCTTCTATGATCAGAGAGTCTTAGACAAACCAAATAGAAATTCAAGAGGAAAAAGAATATATATAAAACATTTTTTAACCTGGTTTTCATTAGCCTGCTACCTGATAAGCCCACTCTGACTTCTTTTGGAAAGTAAATCCACAGTAATTGTTAACTTTCCAGTTAACTAAGTCTTTCTTACTATGTTGGATTAGCTAAACTTACTTGCTTTCTTAAATTAAAAAAATCATCACAAAATATTTTAACACATAGTATATAAAAATCAAAATGATGGACATTCTGTAACCGTAACCTAGATTTAGTGGATGGTAACATTTTGCCATATTCTTTTATGAAATAGTTGTGTATTGTTAGGATCCTAAACATATCTGTTTCCTTTTCATAGTCTTTAGTTGTGACCAGTACCTTGTATCATTCTGGTGGATATATCTATACTTTTACTATTTATGTATATATCCATAACTTATTCCAGTTTTCTTTGTATTTTTCATTTCTACGTGTTTGAAGTATTGCATCCTGTTTCTTTTACTTGGGTACATACTTTCAAAACCATAACATGTCTCCTTAAAGGCATGCAGTGACTAGTGTCTCTCTCTTTAGACATTAAAATATCTTTGTCTTCACTCACCCCATTTTACATGTTAGAATTTATCTAGTTCTAGTTACCTGTTGTTCTTAAACCATCTTAAGCTAATTATTGTTGGTAATTGTGATGCTTATTTAGATTTACCCACGTATTTACCATTTTCCTTGTGCATCATTGTCCCTGTAGCCCAATCTCTCCACCCCCACTGCACCCTTGGCTCACTTTTTTTCTTACTGAAAAGTATCATTTAGTAGTTCTTCCAGTGAGTGGTAAAGTCTCTTTGAAATGTTTGCTTTTTGTTGTTGTTGTTTTTTGTTTTAATTATTAAATGACTATTTGAGTAGAGAATTCTAGGCTGTCAGTTATGTTCTCTCAACCCTTAAAAGAGACTTTATTATCTTCCAGTCTCTGTTTTGCTATTATCTATCTCCTGTCAGCCAAATTGCACTTTCTTTACAAATGAATTGGCTTATCTTTTTCATCCCTGAAAGATGTTTTTTGCCAATATATTCTGCAGTTTTACTACTTTTCTATATTTGTTTTTTGTTGGTTTTGGGTTTTTTTTAAGGTGTTTATTTTGAGAGAGAGAGAGAGTGCACACACGCAAGTGGGGGAAGGGCAGAGAGAGAGAGAGAGAGAATCCCAAGGCACCATCTCAACCTACTGTGAGACCATAACCTGAGCTGAAATCAAGAGTCAGAAAAGAGCTTAACTGACTGAACCACCCAGACTCCCCTATTTTTTATATTTGTCATAAACTTATTTTTATTTATTCTTCTTGATTCTTTAATCCCATTATCCCAGTTCTAAGAGATTTTTAACCATCATATATTTTAAAATTGCTTCTCTTTTTAGCCAACTAACAAAACTCCTGTTAGCCACATGTTGGAATTTTTCATCCTAACCTTAATATACCTCACTGCTCGTTAGTATCTTCTCTTTCTATCCCCTGTGCTGCATTCTATGTAATTTCTTTACACAGCTTCTCCAGTTTACCAAAGCTTTTTTTCCACCAGTATCTCATCTAAAACCTATTTATTGAAATGCTAGTAGTAATGACTATTATTTTTCATTTCTACAAGTTCTTTTTTTTTTATGTTTTCTATTCCTGTGTGTGTCTTAAAATAATTGGAAATTTATAGGTTTTTTTCAATTCTATTAAATTGTGGGGGTGCTGATCTTCTAGGGTTTTTTAGGGGGGTTTTTTGACAGACACATTTCCTTATGTGTTTTGTAATTAGTCTTTGTGAGTTATTTAAATGGGAATTTTACATAATCTGGCTTGTGAAAGTTTTCCTACAAAGCAGGCTTATGTTTACTTCTTCATATGCCTCAGAGGAATCCCCCAACCCAAGACCAATTTGAAAATGTTAATTTCTTACATGTAGCACTCATATACTGTGTGGGTAGTACACGTTTTTATCCCAAACCTGTATACAAATGTATAAAATGTACAAACAGTATACATTTTTATTCCAAACCTGTATACAAACATGTTGTATACAAACATAGGAGCCCTGGTCAGAGATAAGCTTTCTTATCATCTCTCTGGGTCATGAAGGATCGTTTTCACTGGTGGTACACCCCTTAGGGCAGAGTTATTCAGAGTCTGGTCTGTGGACCAGCAGCTTGTGAGAGCTGGGAGCTTGTGAGAGATGCAGAATCCAAGACCTGCTGAGTCAGACTTTTTGGAAGTGGATTGAGGGTTCTAGGTTTTAATCAGCCCTCTAGGTGATCATGATGAATGCTGAAGTTTGGGAAGTATAGCCTTAGAGAGGATTCCAACTTCATGCAAGAATCTCAGTTCCAGCTTGCTTCCTCATTTAGGCAGGGCTCAAGACTTTGTTTCCTTTGTATTTTTCTTTTCTACATGTTTGAAGTATTGCATCCTGTTTCTTTTAGCTAATGGGCACTAAAACCTAAAGCTAGCTGTTAGTGCCTATCTGTGGGTTTGATAGACCTCCCCAGTCCTGTCCCCTCCTCAAGGTCTGTTGCAGCAACTTGTTAGCCCATCTCAGGTTGTCATTTTACTCTCTCTGCATGCTAGGACATCTCTTTTTTTTTTTTTTTTTTTCTTATGAACTCAACTGTGTTTTTGTTTTATTCAGAATTTCAAAATGTGTGCAGTGAGATGACTTCTAGCATAGCTAGAGTCACCTTGTTGCCAGAAGACTTAGCTCAATTGTTCATGTTGTATAATGAGGTTATCTTGAATAGTGAATACACATTGTGATTTGTTTTAAATTTGGATACTGGGAATAGATGTGTGGACCTCAATTTTCCTTATGTAATTACCTGATGATCACAGGTTCTTTAAATCTTCACACACACAAAAAAAGATACGGGAATAAAAATTGAAGCAAAGGTATTGACATAGTATCTTTTAGGAATATTGAATACTCAAAATTCTTGCATATTACAAAATGGAATCAATATGATTTTTCTCAAGAGCATTTAATATGGCTTAGGGTGTAATAAGCTAAGTGCTTTACATGTTTTATCTAACTAAATCCTTGGAAATAGTCCATTCCTGTTTTATAGATGAGAAAGTTAAAGCCTGGAGGGTACAGTTATCTGGCCCAAATCACATGGCTGTTAACTGAAGTGGGATTTGAACCCATACAACCCAACTGCAGAGCTGAGACTTTAACCAATGTACTGCATTTCCTTTTAGGCAAGAAAAGCAGCATTTTGATCAAACATGGTTTGTGTGTCACACTAAGTGCTTTCCCCCATTTCCTATTTAATTTTCACAACAATCCTACAAGTAGTTATTACCAGTCACCCCACCCTCTTATGGTTTTTAAGAGATGGAACTCACATATGTATTTTGCCCCAGTAAATCTGAGTTGAATTGGAACCTAAGTTTATTTCCTGCCAAAGCATCCTCCATATGGTAAGTAGGCTAGCTTACTTAGTTCAAAATTTGTTCTTCTGTCATTATAATTTAGTTTATTGACTGCAAAATTGCCGGCCCAAGCACCAGAAGTTTTTGTTTAGAGGACAAAGTAATTTCCAATCAGCCCTGTGATTAGCAGAAGGAATCATTAGACTAAGTAATCTAAAAGAAAGTAGTCTTATAAGTGACGAGGCAGTAGGGCCATTAATTATGTCCTGTTCTTCCTGGGTTTCAGTTTTCTCTTGTTTGTTTTTCTTAATGTTTATTTATTTGTTTATTTGAGAGAGAGAGAGAGAGCACACTGGTGAGGTGCAGAGAAAGAGGGGGACTGAGGATCTGAAGTGGGCTCTGTGCTGACCACTGACAACAGAGAACCCTGATGCAGGGCTCACACTCTCAAACCAACCTGTGAGATCATGACCTGAGCTGAAATTGTACACTTAAATAATTGAGCCACCCAGACGCCCCTCACCTGTTTGTTTTTAAACTACATCATCTCTAAATGTTTTTGTAGCTTTGATATTCTAATTAAATACCAGTAGTTCATAATAATTTAGTTTTTTAAACTGCAGACAGTTAAGTCTAAATGATGCAGTCTTACTTTGCCACTCTTTCCTCAGTGAGAGTCCACATAGTACTTTGTGATGTGTAGCCGTGTGAATTTGAAACATTCGCGAGTGATGTGGGGAGAACTAAAGTAAACTTGGGCATCTTACATAACCCTCCTGCTCTTTGCTTCTTAAGAGTCTCATCAGCAGCTGTCATCATGACTGAAATGTAAACACTTGACTCTTAAAATACTTATATCACAGAAAGTAGTCATTTGAATTTGGGTAATTTAGCGTAACAGAGAAAAGTGCAGATTCTAAGTCCATCTTGGATTAGAGGGCCAGCCTTGCTAATTCCCAGTCGTGAAGGGGAGTTTTTCTTCCCGCCTGTTTTCTCCTCTGTGAAATGGGGAAAATAACCGTCTCTGCATAATTGGGTGAGGATTAAGTGGGCAAAGGCATGAACACCTTTAGTGCAGTATCTGGAGCACAGTAAGCACTCATAAATTTTAGCTATTCTTATTGTCATTGTCACTATGATGATTCCTATTAAGAATCTTTCCTTCATATTATAGCTCTCACTGAATGAACTACCAGGGAAGTAAAAATGTAATACTGAAATTGATGCAGATTTTTTCGTTGTGTTAAATAATTATTTCAGTCTGGTAGTGACACCGTTCTCATCAGCAGGAGTAAAATTGCATGGGCCACAGGAGACCCATTCTATGCAAACCACATTTGTAGTTAGTCCCATTTGGCTATAGCAGTTGCTGTGATTGCTGATACAGTTGACCCTTGAACAGCATGGGTCCATGTATACATGGATTTTTTTTTTTATCAGTACCATAGTATATATACATTTTCTCTTCCTTATGATTTTCTCAATATTTTCTATCATCTAGCTTAGTTTGTTATAAAAATGAAGTGCACAATACATATAACATACACAATATATGTTAATCAACTATTTATGCTATCTGTCAGGCTTCTGGTCAACAGGTTTTATGTTTTGGTGGAGTCAGAAGTTCTATGTGGCGTTTGGACTGTGCAGGGGTCAGAGCCTCTAACCCCTTGTGTTGTTCACAGGTCAACTGCATAGCCTCTCCGTATTTAAGCTTGTGCTGTCTTGCCTCCCAAGCTGCAGACTGTTCTTACATAAATTGAGACACTCTGTCTCTCAGTCCTGTATACCAGTGGACCCCTCTGCTGCTGTCACTTCTAAGCACCTGACTCATGGAGTTGTGCTTTTGTGGCCCTGTAACATTTCTCCTGGCCTCCTTTCCCACATCCACTCACCATGGGGCAGATGGGTAGCCGGTCCATTTTCATCAATCCTTTCAACATGTTCAGTGCTAAGAAGCCAAGCTGTTTAGCAGCTGAGGCTGATTGCATATCCCTGGGTTTTACTCTTAGAGATCTTCTGTGACTGACCCCGTAACTGGCTCACCCAGAATACCATGTGTTGACAAAAGTGATATTTGATGGACCCTGATCTTCCCCTGGATTTTGATGCCAAGCTCTCTGTATTTTGGGGTTCCTGGCAAGGTGATTGTGTAACTTCATATTTTTTGAATTGCAAATTTCAGCTCTATGCTATTGCTAGTTTATGTGACTGGAGAGGTTGTCCGTTAATAAGTGATACTTGATCTTTGTATCTAAAATCTGATTTTTGGATCATAACACAGGATGATTTCTTGCAATGATTAATATGCTCCAAACCTGATTAATGTCCTTTATTACTATTTATCATATATTTATTATTTATTATCCACTAATCACAGAGGATGCAAGTTCAATAAGATATATGACCTTTCTGGGACTGGTTACAGCAGGTGTACACTTGGTGATAATTCCTTGAACTTTTTGATAGCCTTTTCTATGTGCACTTTATACTTATTAGTAAAAAAGTTAAAAAAAAAAATGTGGTCTGACCTCAAGGAATGTATCGTCTAGTAGGAAAGCAGACACGTAAATTAGTGATTTTTAAGTTGTGATGAGTACTATTACATGAACAGATATCTGTGGAAGCACAGAGAAAAGTAACCTTATACTAGGGATTTATGAGAAAATTCTTAGAAGAGATGACACTATACCATAGTTTTAAAGGTTAAGTTGTAGTTACCATGCAAAGGAAGGCATTCAGAAGACAAGGAGCAGCATTATGAAAACAAGATCTCATGGAGCAACCTACCTGGATGGTTGGAGGTGGGTCATGGGAGGTGAAATTAGGCTACTCACATTGTTGAACCAGATCTGCAGAGGCCCTGGATATTAACCTAAGGAGTTTAAGGACAGAACGATTAAATAGTAATAAGTAAGGTTTAGCCATGGGAAGGGGAATTCTCAAAAGCTACTGAGAGTGCGTGACAAAAGGCTTAGGAAGGACCTCTGGAGATCTGTGTCACATGAGCCAAAGAAAGGGTAAGTCTCCAGGATGGGAATGTGGTCAGAACGGTCAGATGCTGCAGAGACCCCAGATAAGATAGGAATAGAAATGTCCATTGGCTTCAGCACTGTATGGAGGTTATGTAACAGTAATAGAATTATATAGAACAAAATAAACTAGACTATTTCTGAGTAAGTCATTTTATTACTTGTCCTTTTTTTTTTTTAACATTTTTAACCACCTCAATTTTTTTCTTCCCATTTTATTTATCTTTTGTGTATCTTACTCATTAATTCTTGTATCTTTCCCTTTATCTATAACTCTTTCCCCCGTCATTTAGAAACCTTATCTTGTTAAATATGAAAGAGATTATTTTATTTATGAAAACTTATGTATAAAATATTTTCTGTAATCACTTTTTCTTAAGTGAGATTAGCTTGTTATGGAAATAACCAAATGGTTTCCTTGTACTCGTGATGATGATAAAGAGGAACATTTGCATTTGCAAATGTTGTATCTCAACTTTCCCATCATAAAGAACTCTGTTTCCTGAAAGGTCCTTTTGCCGTCTTCTACTCAGTGTTCTATTCTAGTCCTTTCCCTGGGTCCCTATGCTATCTTAATTCATAGTAATCAAAATATAATGAAGCTGTTTAGAAATATGTTATACATTACATACGTACATATACACACGCATGCATAGAGAGCAAGACAGATCATCTCTTGTAAAAGGTCATTTGGATAATGATTTTGGAAAATATTTTTTTAAGTGCTTTCTTTTGTTTCAGAATAGTTTTGAAGCAAACAGCAGTTACTCTATGTAGTGGTTTGTGCTACACATAAGATCACAGCCATCATTACCTAGCAGCTATTTTTATTTCTGAGCCTTTAAGAACAGCATTTCTGATTTCCCTGATATTTAGGGATTTTAGAAATTACTTTCAAAATGTAATTGGATCTATTAAGCTTTCCTGATTTCAGTTGAATTCAGTGTCGCCAACAGTAACTCTGGATGTGTTATTTTATTTTCATGACTATTCTTCAGGTATCTGAATTCTACTAGGTCCATTTTTCCTCTTCAGGCTAGTTTTGATATACCGTTTTGCTTTCAGTTTTCAAGGTAGAGTATTATTAAGTAAGTCACAGACTCAAAGAATATGATTACCTTTTGGTATTTTTGAAATTGAAATTCTGGTTATATCTCAAATGAAAATTCATGGCACTTTTTAAGTAGCTACGAATCATAATGTTCTGATCTAGTAACATCTAATGTGGTAATCGCCAAGGACGCTATACATAACAAGAGAAGTACATGATCAAATTAATATGATTCTTCTATTTGTTCATGCTGTTCCCAATCTTAGAATTTAACATTCTTCCTTTTCATTCTTTCGTTGTGTATGTCTACATAACTCTGTATTTTCTTTGTTTAATCTTATGCTTCTT
Source organism: Panthera onca (assembly GCF_046562875.1). NCBI lineage: Eukaryota > Metazoa > Chordata > Mammalia > Carnivora > Felidae > Panthera > Panthera onca. Next base: position 124,316,689 of record NC_138344.1, on the reverse strand, counting down.
TTACCAAGTCATTTTGGGATTTGTGAGATGACTTTATCATAACTTTATCAAAACCAGTAAAACAACTATGAAGTCCATCAAGCATATTGGACAAGAAATGATTACCATTGTTTCAAAGTAGTTAAAACTCAGATCATACTTTTGTGGCTCACACCACATAAAAAAGCAAGATCGTAGCCAATATCATGCTAGCAGTTACTTTCATTTGTTTTAATTTTTATATGTTTTGTGAGTGGGGGGAGAGAGAGAGCAGGGGAGGGACATAGAGAGAGAGAGAATTCCAAGCAGGGTCTGCATGGACAGCACCGTCTTGATCCCACCAACTGGGAGATCATGACATGAGTCAAAACCAAGAGTCAGACACTTAACAGAGTGAACCACCCAGGCACCCCATAGCAGGTACTTTTATATCTAAGTTTTTAAGAGCAGTATTTACTGATTTTTCTTATATTAAAATGTTTATACTTTAAAAGAACCATAATCTAAGATGCTATGACATTAGTGTTAAGTTGAATTATCCATATATTATATTGAGGCACTTTTCACTAGATTTCACTGTTGACTTACTTTGCCGTAATTTATAATGGAATGGACTTTCTTTCTCATTCCAAGCTAAATTTACTTTAGATAAAAATTATTCACTTTTTTTTTTTTTTTTTGGTTGCTTAGTGCTGGTAGGTAGGTATTTCTCCCTTTTTTTCCCCCTCAATAATGCATGGCAATGTAAAGTTGTTAATATTTTCTCTTTAGTCTTTTAATATTTAATAAAGATGAATTGAATAAATTTAATAACAAAAGTGAAAATTTCATATGATTCTTATAATAGGTTTTCAATACTTTACCATTGATTCCAAGGTTTAAAACTAAAATGATACATTAGAAGATATATTTTAAAAATCTTACCATCAGTGCTGTTCCTTTGCTACACATTTGCACACCCCGTTTTGTTATGTATTCTTCCAAGAACAACTTATGCATATATAAGCAAATAAAATATATATTATTTTTTTATTTTTACTTAGCTGACATGCTGCAGACTGCTCAACATCATGCTTTTCACTTAGCATGCTTTGAAGATCTTTCTGTATCAATGTATGATGAATTTCTTCATTCTTTTTTAGCAACTGTGTAGAAATTCCACTGTGTGAATATACTTCTTTTCCAAGTTTTCCTGCTGATATGAATTTAATATAGTCTCAGCTTTTGCTGTAACACTGCAATGATTAAAAACATACATATGTCATTTGCACAAGTAAAAGTATAGCTGTTGAATAAATTTCCAAAAGTAGAATTGTTAAGTCAAAGGGTATGTGGATTGATCATTTTGGTAGTATTTGTATAATTTCTTTCCATAGGGTTATACCAATTTATATTCCCACTAGGAATCAATGAAAGTATGTGCTTTCCCATGCATATAGCAATAATGTGTTCATGCTTTTTACTTGATTGTTACACCAAAGGTTTTTTCCCTATTTTCTATGTAAATACTGAGATTCAGGGTTGATGAAAGTACCCCGTGAATTATAGTTTATGGTATTCATAACACAATGCCCCATCTACCATTCTATATCACCTACCACATAATTCGTTGTTAGATTCTTATACCACTTCTGAGTTATTAAAACACAAATCAACATTAAATTAATGGTAGTAGTAAATGACCATGCAAACAGATTATAGGAACAGCAGTGTTCCTGGATATATGCTCAAATATATACAGAGTTTAGTTCCCAAAAAGATTTCATTTCAAACAAGTAGGTAAAATTTCGGTAATTTTATAAATGGTTTTAAGTCAACTAGCCATTTATCTTTAAAAAAAAATAAAAAGATTATGAACCATACCACACTTTTTTCAATGAAATTAATGCCAAGTAGATCAAAGATTTACACATTAAAAAACACATTTAAAAAGTATATATATACTTGCAACATTTGTTAAAAAAAAAACAAAGAGAGGACTGTGCACATATACACACACATCACATACGAACATGCTAATACAATGAGTTGGAAATGAAATTTAGAAAGTGGTAATAGAAGTTGGCTTGTGGTTACCTAAGAGATGGGGAGTCAATATTTGAGTATTGGGGAATGAAGGTTACTTTTGAAAATATGTTAGGGCAGTTTCAATTCACAGCAAAATTGATACAAAGGTACAGAGATTTCCTGTATTCCTTCTGCCCCCACACAAGCCTCCTGCATTATCAACCTCCCTTAACAGAGTGGTACATTTTTACATTTGATGGACCTACACTGACACATCATAATCACGCAAAACCCATATTTTATATTAGGGTTCACCCTTGGTATTGTACATTCTGTGAGTTTGGACAAGTTTATAATAACACGTATCAATTACTATAATACCATACAGAGTATATTCAGTGCCTTAAAAATCCTCTGTGCTCTGCCTTTTTTTCCCTCTCCACCCACAGTCCGCTGGCACCATTGATCTTTTCACAGCCTCCATAGTTTTTACCTTTTCCAGAATGTCATATGGTCTAAATCATGCAGTATGTAACCTTTTTAGATTGGCTTTTTTTTTTTTTTACTTTGGTAATATGCATTTACGGTTCTTCTATGTCTTTCTGTGGCTTGATAGCTCATTTCTTTTCAGTGCTGAGTAATATTTCATTGTCTGGATGGACCACAGTTGATCAATTCACCTACTGAAGGGCATCTTGGTTACTTCCAAGTTTTGACAATAATGAATAAAGCTGCTATAAACATCCATGTGCATATTTTTGTGTGGACATAACTTTTCATCTTTTTTGGGGGTCAATACCAAGGAGCACTATCATTGAACTACATGGTAAGAGTTTGTTTAGTTTTGTAAGAAACTGCCAAACTGTCGTCAAAAGCTGCTGTACCATTTTGCATTCCCACCAGCAATTCATTACCATTCCTACGGCTCCACATCCTTGCCAGCATTTGCTGTTGTCAGTATTCCAGATTTTGGTTGTTCAAGTAGATATGCATTGGAATATCACATCATTGTTTTTATTTGTGTTTCCTTGATGGCATATTATATGAAGTATCTTTCCATATGCTCTATATCTTCTTTGGTGAGATATCTTTTAAGGTCTTTGGCCCATTTCTAAATCATGTTTGTTTTCTCATTGTGAGTTTTAAGAGTTCTTTATATATTTCACGTAACAGTCCTCTGTCAGATATCTTTTGCAGATATTTTCTCCCGGTCTGTGCTTGTCTTCTGATTCTCTTGATGTTGTCTGTCACAGAGAAGTTTTTAATTTTAATAAAGTCCATCATATCAATTATTAATTTCATGAGTCATGTCTTTGGTATTGTATCTAAAAAAAAAAAAATCATTGTATCCAAGGTTATCTAGATTTTCTCCTATATGTTATCTTCTAGGAATTTTATAGTGTTTTATTTTACATGTAGGTCCGTGATCCGTTTTGAGTTCACTTTTGTGCAGGATGTGAGGTCTGTGTTTAGATACACCTTTTGCGTGTAAAAATTCCAGTTGTTGAAGTGCCATTTGCTGAAGAGACTATCTTTGTTCCATTATTGTCTTTTCTCCCTTATCAAAGACGAGTTGACTATATTTATGTGGGTTATTTCTCAGTTTAAGATTTTATGGATCTAATCTTGCACCAATAACACACTGCCCTGATTACTTTAGCTTTATAGTAAGTCTTGAAGTCAGGAAGCATCAGTCTTCTGACTTTGTTCTCCTTCAATATTGTGTTGACTATTCTGGATCTTTTGCTTCTTCATAGGAACTGTAGAATCAGTTTGTCAGTGTCCATAAAATAAATACTGTTGCTGGGATTTAACTGGGATTTCACTGAATCTATAGATAAAGTTGGGAAGAACTGACATCTTGACAATTTGAACCTTTCTATCTGTGAACATGTAATATTTCTCCATTGATCTAGTTTTTCTTTGATTTTGCTCATCAGAGTTTTATCATTTTCCTCAAATTGATCTTGTATATCTTTCATTAAATTTATACCTTAGTATTTCATTTTGGGGATGCTAATGTAAACAGTATTATGTTTTAAATTTCAAATTCAATTTGTTCATTGATGGTATATAGGAAAGCAGTTGATCTTTGTATAATAACCTTGTATCCTTGCAACCTTGCCTATAGTTATTTATTAGTTCCCGGAGATAGATAGATAGATATAGATATATAGATATACATATCTAGATAGATATAGATATAGATATAGATATATAGATATATAGATATATAGATATATAGATATATAGATATATATATCTATATATCTATATCTATATATATATTGTTTTTCTTGTATATTCTTTCAGATTTTCTACATATGTGATCTTCTCATCTATTAATAAAGACAGTTGTTTTTTTTTTTACTTCTTCCTTCCCCAATCTGCATAACTTTTCTTTTTCTTGTCTGCTTGCATTAGCAAAGATCCAAAATGATATAGAAAAGTAATGGTTATGGTGTCTGGGTGGCTTAGTTAGTTAAGCATCCGACTCTTGATTTTAGCTTAAATCATGATCTCACAGTTCGTGGGATTGAGCCCCATGATGGGCTCTGAGATAACTGTGGAACCTGCTTGGGATTCTCTCTCTCTCCCCTCTGTTTGCCTCTCCCTTGCTTGTGTGTTTTCACTCGCTCTCTCTCACTCTCTCTCTCTCTCTCTCCATCTCTCTCAAAATAAATAAATAGACATTAAGAAAAAAAAGAAAGAAAAGGAATGATGAGAGGGAACATCCTAAGTGGGAAAGCTTCAAGTTTCTCACCAGTACGGATGACATTAGCTATAATTTTTTTTGTATCAGGTTGAGAAAAAAAAATCCACTCTATTCCTGTTTTTCTCAGAATTTTTCATGAGCAGGTATTAGATTTTGTCAAGTGCTTTTTGTTATCTATTGATGTGATCATGTTATTTTTCTTTTTTAGTCTGTTGATGTGATGGCTTACATTAGTTGATTTTTAAATGTTAAACCAGCCATACATACCTGGTATGAATCTCACTTGGTTGTGGTATAAGATTCTTTTTATACATTATTGGATTCATTTTCTGAATATTTTGTTGGAAGTTTTTGCGTCTGTGTTCATAAGATATTGATCTGTAGTTTTCTTGTAATTATTTGCTACTCTCAGTATTAGAATCTTATGGTCTCATGAGTTACGAAGTACTCCCTCTGCTTTTATCCTCTGAAAGAGATTATATAAAGTTGGTATAATTTCTTCCTTATAATTAAATTCACCTGTGAACTCATCTGGGCCTGGTGCTTTATGTTCTGGGGGTGGGGTTTATTATTATCCATTGAATTTCTTTTAAAGGTCTAGACTTATTTATATTATCTATTCTTGTGTGAGTTTGGGTAGATTTTATTTCTTAAGGAACTGTTCTGTTTCACCTATAGGTTCTCAAATTTGGGGGCATAGAGCTACTTACAGTATTTCTTTATCCTTTTTATTTCTCTGGGATAAAAGTGATGGAAATAGTGATGCCTCCTCTTTCATTTCCAATGTTAGTAATTTGTGCCCTATTTTTCTTAGTTAACCTGTCTAGAAGCTTTTCAATTTTATTGATCTTTATTGAGAACCAGCTTTTGGTTTCATTGATTTTTTTTTTCTCTATTGATTCCCTGTTTTCAATTTCATTGGTATCTGCTCTAGTTCTTATTATTTCTTTTCTTATGCTTACTTCGAGTTTAATTTGCTTCTCTTTTTCTAGTTTTCTAAGGTAGAAAGTTAAATTACTGATTTTTTTGATCCTCCTTTGCTAATATATGCATTCAATACTATAAATTTTCCTGTAAGCAGTGCTTTCACAGCATCCCAGAAATTTTGATAAGTGCTACTTTTATTTTTACTTAATTCAAAATATTTCCTAATTTCTCTTCATATTTTTCCTTTGATCCATGTGTTATTTAGAAGTATGTTGTTTTATATCCACATATTGGGGATTTTCAAGTTAGCTTTCTACTACTGGTTTCTAGTTTAATTCCCATTATGGTCTGAGGACAGACATTGTATGTTCTAATCTTTTAAATTTGTTAAGATATCATTTATGGCCCAGAATGTGGTCTATCCTGGTGAGTGTTCTATGTGAGCTTGAGAAGATTATGTGTTCTGCTGTTGTTGGATGAAGTAGTTTATTGATGTCAACTATATCCAGTTCATTAATGGTGTTGATTTCAAGTCCATTCTTACTGATTTTCTGCCACTGAATCTGTCCATTTTTGATAGAGGGTTTTTGAAGTCTCCAGCTATTATAGTGGGTGCATCTATTTATCTTTGTAGTTCTACAGTTCTGTCTCATGTAGTTTGATGCTCTGTTGTTAGGTACATACATGTTAATGATTGCTATGTCTTCTTGGAAACTTGATCCCATCATCATTATATACTTCCCTTCTTTATTTCTAATTACTTTCCTTGCTTTGAAGTCTGCTCTGTCTGAAATTAATATAGCTATTCCTGGGCCTTTTAATTACTGGTAGCATGGTTTATTTTCTCCATCCATTTACTTATAATCTATATATATCTTTATATTTAAAGTGTATTCTTTGTAAATAACATATAGTTGGGTCACTGTTTTTTGATGTACTCTAAAAATCTCTCTCTGCATTTAGACCATTGATATTCAAAGTGATTTTGATATGATTGGGTTAATATCTACGATATTGTTACTGTTTTCTATTTGTTGCTCCTGTTCGTTGTTCCTATTTTTTCTTCCACTCTTTTTCTCCCTTTTTTAGGTTTTAGTATTTTATATGATTGCATTGTCTCTCTTTCTTAGTATATTAGTTATGTATTTTTTCTTTTATGTAGTGTTTGCCCTAGAGTTTGTAATATATATTCAGAACTAATACAGGTCTGCTTTCAAATAACACTGTACCACTTCACTGGTAGTATAAGTGCCTTATAAATTACAAAATAATCCTTATTTTCCTCCTTTTCATCTTTTATATCATTATTGTCATTCATTTCACTTATATGTAAGCACATATAAGCATAGATATATGCGCATGTATATACATATGCACATAAGTACCTACATAAGCATACATAATACATTGTTGCTATTATTATTTTGAACAAACCATTATCTGTTAGATTATTTAAGAATAAAAAAATGAAAGTTTTTATTTTACCTTCACTAATTCCTTCTTCACAATCCTTTTTCTTTATATAGGTCATGAAACTTACTGTTCACTGTAAACTTTTTCCAACTCTTTTAGTTTTTTTACATACATGTACAACTTTTAAAAAGTCAGTAATTGTGCCCTCTTTTGGTCCATAAAATATGAGTCCAGGTGTTTCCTTCTTATTGCATTCTTTCCAAAGGGACTGATTTCTCCAAAGGATGGAGTGTTGTGCTATTTTTGCCTGGTATTTACATTGAGGTTAACTCTGTTGGTTAGAGTGTACTGGTAATGACACCAATGACATGGGTTTTATTTCCATGTGGTTCAGTTAACTTTGGTTTTCCACTGCCACAGACTGCTCCCATAATTATGTCTAAAATGTGTTCTTGGCCCAAGGGAGACCTGATGAAGCAAAGTGCAAATCCATCTCCATGTGGGAAAATGGACACCCAAATGCTCACCCTACTGATGGGAGAAGGGGGATGATTGAGGGGTACTATCATAGTGGAATCTCTAAGTTCACTTAAACACATTTGTATTATTTATGCTATGAAGTTCAAGATACACGATTTAACATTTTGGTTTTAAAAGGTTTAAAGTCAGTTACAGGCAAGGAGTTTCAGTTTATAGGCCAATCTTGAAATATTAACCAAGGTTACATTTTGAAAAAAAAAAATGACTCATGCTTAGCCCTTCCCAATTACATAATATTTACTTCTCCAAATGCTTTACCAAGTTTAAAATATCTCAGCTGTATATTTGACATTACATATAACAAATATTTGATTATGTATCTTATTGAAAATGAAGGCTCTAATGTGGAAATTTGTGATCTTAGTCTTTGCAGTATCATCATATGTCTCCCAATATTCTCAGGTCATGGTTTAGCAAGCTCTCAAGTCTCAAAAACCAGAATACTTTAGTTTTTGATACAAATTTATACATTCACTAGTCGATATTCATTAAGTGTTGACTGGGCTCCAGGTTCTATGTTGAATAAGTGCACAGAGACACTTTCTAGTCCCCAAAGAGCCCTGATGCAATGGGAGGCAGGGCAGATAAATAAGGAGATCATTAATATTTTTTTTAAAATAGTGTGAAAGTGGTATGTTAAGCCAAGCACAGGGTAGTGACGATGAGAGCAGTTACAAAGGGAATCTAAGCCCAGATGGACAAGTAAGAGCTAGACTGGGTAAAAGGGGTAGATAGGGCACTCTAGGCAGAAAAAAACAAACTTGGACATAGAAGTTGAAGGGAGCATACTACACTGTAGATATGCAAAGAGTTTTTTTTAATTTTTTTTAATGTTTGTTTATTTTTAACAGAGAGAGAGAGAGCATGAGCCGGGAGGGGCAGAGAGAGAGGGAGACACAGAATCTGAAGCAGGCTCCAGGCTCTGAGCTGTCAGCACAGAGCCCGATGTGGGGCTCGAAACTCATGGACTCTGAGATCATGACCTGAGCCGAAGTCGGACGCTCAGCCAACTGAGCCACCCAGGCACCCCATATACAAAGAGTTTAATATGAGTAGAATTTAGAATATGAAAAGGGATGGTGAAAAATAAGACCGGAAAATTAAGTAGAGCTCTTAAAGGGAATGTAGATTATAGTGTGAATGCATCGGGAAGTCGAGTAAGGTATTTTGAGCAGCATTAAGTTGGTGTTGGAGGAAAATGAAGTTATGAAATGAGATGTAATTTCTGGTGTGTAAAGTTCAATTTTACATTAGTAAGAAGGCTAGAATTAGAGTCATTAATTTATCCAGTATTTACTGAGTACCCTCTTTGTGCCTGGCACTGCTCTAGATGTCTGAGATAACTAGTGACCTGAACAAACAAAACTGTGTTTTCATGACGCTTACATTCTCATGGAGGGTGAAGGGAAAAGATCATAAACGGTTAAAAGATGGAAAGGTAAATTCTGTATGTCAAAAAGGACTAGAAGAAATTAAAGCAGTGTGAGTTGGAAGGGACAGATGTGTGTACTGTTTTAGATGATTTTAGATCAGGGAAGTCCTTTCTAATATGAGCAGAGACCTAAATAAAGTGAAGGATTGAATGGAAAGTTTGTTCTAGGCAGAAGGATCCTTTCTGGCGAAGAACCTGAGGTAGAGTTAATGGCATAGAGAAGCAAGTAGGACTGGAGCTGAGACTGTAGGAAGGAGAGCTTTAATAGAGTGCAGAGAGAGCCAGTGGAAGTGTTGAAGGAAGGGTTGCATATGTGAGGACAGGACTTAAAAATGAGATCTACTTTGGGAGAAGGGGGAAATGCTATAGGAATAGCAATCTTTCCAATGTGTCTTTTGCTATTCTTTCTCACTCTATCTCCTTCTCTTCTTTCTCTAGTTTTCTGTTATTTCGGTTACCCTGTAACTTGTCATATTTATTAATCTTTTCTTAGTATATAGTTATTTTCTTTAGAGCACCTGTTTATTTTGAAAATGAACCACATCTGTTTGTATTTAGATACAGCCTTTGATATTGATAAGTATATATATATCAGTATCAAAGTAAGGTAAGAGTACAGGAAGTAATGATAACAGAGAAGAGTGTGTAAGTAGTGTTGTAGATCTTTTTAGATCAGAAAAGTCCTCTCTGATAAGATGACATTTGAATAGAGATCATGTATATATATACACACACACACGTACATATACACATGTATTTGTGTATATATATGTGTGTGTAAACATATATATACACACATATATATAATAACATAGTGTCCAAGAGCCACATACATGGTTTCCACATATATTCACATATGAAAGTGCTGGGAAAAGAGGTCATTGTTTGGAGTAGAACCCTTGAGTCTGTTACAAACTTGTACACTTGCCTAAACCTTATGGATTAGATTGCAAGTATAGGACATTCTGTTTCCCAAAGATCACAGTTTCTACTTTAGGGAATCTAAACAATGAGCATTTTCCTTTCCTTTCTCTGTTTTATAAGCCTAAACTTCCCTCTAGCCTGTCAGTTATGATTATATGTACAGTTCCCAGCTAATGCAAATAAGAGAAGATGCTGGTGGAAATAAGAGTTATTAAGAGACTTCCAGAAGTATGGTGGCAACATGAAATTGATTGAGTCAGTGTGCTGGTTGAGGTCACAGAGCATGGATTCTTTGAATATAGCTACAAGTCACCACCATCCACATCTTTTGCATTTTCTGTCCTATTTTTCAGTCAAAATGCTGTAGATCTAGAAGCCAAAAAAAAAAAAAGAAAAAAGACAAAATGCCTCTGTCACTGTTTCATGATCAACCCTAATGGGAAAAGAAAAGTTAATTAAAATCTATGAAAATGAATCGAGTAACCTTTAAAGATAAGCAGTACAATGTAGCCAGTGTTAATATGACAATTTGTTAATGGACTAGGCAGTTGTAATCGGTTTTAAAAATAACTTTGAAAATTTTTTACGTTTAAACAAAAGTTACTAATTAAAGGAAGCAATGACCTGTATGTGAGGCTATCCATGAAAACCATTTGCCATTGGAACAGAACACCAAAGAAAACACTCATTTAAGATTTTTCTTTTCATGCTATAATCTTACATTGGAAACTGTTTGGGTTTACTCTTATTTTTCTGTTGCCAGTTAGTTTAGTATTCTTTAATCCCTTCTATTTGCATGAGACACACATTTTAAATTCTCATTAATAGTAAAGGACTAAAACCACTAAAATCCCAATCCCACCTCTTCGTGAACTGGGTTTGGTGTACTCAAATGCCCTGTAGAACATCTGTATAATGCCTCATTTGGGGGAGAACTATCCTTTGAAAACATTCTTGGTCTTGTTTTTTTTGTTTTTTGTTTTTTGTTTTTTTCTTTCTTTTTTTTCTTTTTTTTTCCTATTGCCTTGACACTGACAAGGAAAGAAACTGATCTGGCAAATGAAAATATTTGTGTTATTTAATCCATGTGTAAAAATCCATTTTGTGCTGTTTTTCTACTTCCAGATGAAACAGTTGATTTAACTTATTTATTGGAATGTAAAAAGGACTCTGAATAAGAAGATATAGAAGAATTACTGTAATTGTGAGGATTTGAAGAACAAAAAGGGAAGATTTGTAATTATCTGAAGTGTATTTACCCTGGGTGTAAAAGAAAACAGATAGATATCAGAGGTGAATGAGAATGAATTTGTCACATGTTCGTTATCTATAAACAGTCCTAACAATATGAATAATTACTTAAACTAAGTGAAGAATCTGTTTAGGCTTCTAAAAAGTTTTTTGGGGGTGATTGTCGTCCATATTAACTCTGGGTAGTTGTTACTCATACAGATTGAGTATGTCAACTCACAGACAACGACTAATATGTAGAGACCTTGCAACAATCCGCCAAAGTACAGTGCTTAAAGATTCAGCGCTGGAGGGATCTTTGCAATAATCTAGGCTACTCCCATTATTTTACTGTTGTAATCACTGTGGCTAAGAAAGATTAAGTGGTCATTTTTATAAATCCATTAGCTAACTAATAGCAGAGGAAGAATTAGAACCCATGTCTTCTGATTGTCATTCTGGTGTTTTCCACTCTACTGAGTAAACCATACCATTTGAATGGGCTTGGTAGAAACTTGGCCATAAACTTGAACATTACTGATTGGCTTGTATAGTCATGGGTTTTGCCATTATTATCCTAATTGTCAGGTTATCCCAATTGTAGATATGACTAGATTCTTCTGACTTTTGCCAGAGGATAACTACTTTTTGTTTTGTTTTGTTTGGGTCTTTTTTAAAAAAAAGAATTTGTTTTTAACTAATCTGTACACGGGGTTTGAACCCACAACCCTGAGATTAAGCTACATGCTCCATTGACTAAGCTAGCCAGGTGCCCCAGAGGATAACTACTTTTGGAATAGGAAGTCTCAATTATTTCAGAAATATTAGAAGGGGGTAACATTTAGAAGAATAGTATAAAATGTAATGTAGTAAATTATAGTTATAGCTCCAGAATAATTACTTTGAAATGCTGATATTATTTCCCTATTTTGTATCATCTTGTTTGCCATCTAATGTTCCTCTCTTGAGGGACATATATCAAATCTGTGATGTTTCTAAATCGGCCCAAGATAGTGAGCTCTTAACCTCTCCAGCTGGTATATAGATGTGAAAACTAGAATACAGCAAAGTAGGAGTAAACGTTTCTTCTTTCTCTTATCCGCTTACTCTATGAATGTTTATTAAGAAATTTGGCTTTTATTGTTTTCTTACAAATCCCTTTACTCAGTAATGTTTCTTTAGCATATACAATATTCTGAGCTAAAGTTCCTGAACATGGTACTTATCAGAGTGTGAATTTGGTTACAGGTTCAAATGTATAACAATTAACTATAATGGAATAAATAATAAATTACTCTGTGAACACAGAAACCAAAGCAATGTTTCCAGGAGTATGAATGGTGTTTGGACATGGGATGGTTTGTGAAAGTCTACAGAGGATATTTGTTAAGCTGGGATTTGAAGAGTGGTTAGATATTTTCTAATTAGTGAAGTTCAGGAAGGACATTACAGATAACGTAAGGAGATATTGAAGTGATGATAAAAGATAATGGTCTTGGAAGTAAACTTTGGAAAGATCCTTTATAAATAATGTACCAAGGAGTTTGGACTTTATCTCAACATGGGAAATACTAGACATCTACATTTCACCATTCTCCCCTGCCCATACATTCATGGAAGACATCAAAACTGAATTTAAGACCTTCCACTGAGCTCAGACATATCCCTGGAGTACATGACCATACACACTCTAGGAAGTCATGACCAATCGGTCACTTATGGCAGCACAGATGGAATCCAATACTGTAACTATTTCAAAGCCACAGAACATCCTTGAGCAAAGAGTGACATAGCAAATGTTCTAGATTCATCACTCTGGGCAGTCTAGGGGAGAGGTTGAGTGATGAGACACTGAGGGTAGAGAACACAGGTAGGACACTATTGTAATTTGGATGAGAATTTCAGAACACTTTTTGAAATGGAATTTATGGAACTTGAAGATACCATTGCTTTTCTGGAAGTGTTAGTAACAAGTTTTCTCCCCATCGCATCCATTTTGGATTTAATAAAAACTGCATAGTGTGTTTCACACCACTCTGCTATAGTGATTCCTGTCAATTCAGATCAACAAAGGACTTAATTTCCAGTTATAAGATATGGGAGGGGGAGGGAATAATAACTTAGAGTCCGTGTCTTCAGAACAGAATATAGTATCTGAGAAAAAACTGGTCTCTATCCTGTCAGTGTGTGGCTATACCTAATTATATCTCTCTTGCAGGGCTCTCTAATCATCAACACAATTTATATTCATAATTAATAAATAATTATATCTTTGTACAGGCGTGATGAAATAATAATGATGATTACTATTAACTAAAAAAGCTATGTATATTATTTCATACAATCAGTATAACAGTTCCATAATGTTGGCATTTTTGTCCCCATTTGAGAGTGACGGAAAGAGGAATATGTGGATATGGTTATATATCCAAGTGATTCTTACACTAAAGCTCATGCTGTGTATTCTTCAGCACGTCCAAGGTGTTTTTATTTTTTTATTTCTTTTATTTTAATAGTAGTACAGTGTCAAGCCATATACTTTCCTTTAGAAATATGGGTTAACTATAGTTGTCTAGAAAAGAGAAGATGGCTGTGTAGGCTAGGGCAGTTACAATGAAGATGGATAGGAAAGGGCGGATGTTGAGATACTGACCTCAAAAAGTAATTAATTAATCAATTCACTCTAATATCCATTATCTATTATTTTGTCTAAAGCCATTCTGATTTTTTATTTTTTAAGCTTTTATTGAAATTCCAGTTAACATATAGTGTAATATTAGTTTCAGGTGTAAAATATAGTGATTCAACACTTCCATACATCACTTGGTGCTCATCACAAGTGCATTCCTTAATCCCTATCACCTATTTTACCCCTGCCCCCACCCCCATCAGTTTGTTCTCCATATTTAAGACTCTGTCTCTTGGTTTACCTCCCTCTTTTTTTTTTTTTTTTTTATTGCCTTTGCTCATTTGTTTTGTTTTTTTTTTTTTTTTTTAATTTATTGTCAAGTTAGCTAACATGCAGTGTATACAGTATGCTCTTGGCTTCAGGAGTAGGTTCCTGTGATTCATCACTTACATACAACACCCAATGCTCGTCCTAACAAGTGCCCCCCTCAATGCCCGTTGCCCATTTTCCCCGTCCCCCCAGTCCCTCAGTTCTCTGTATTTAAGAGTCTCTTATGGTTGTCCTCCCTCTCTGTTTTTGACTATTTTTTTTTCCTTCCTTCCCCATGGTCTTCTGTTAAGTCACTCAACTTCCATATAGGAGTGAAAACATATATCTATCTTTCTCTGATTTATTTCACTTAGCATAGTACTCTCTAGCTCCATCCATGTTATTACAAATGGAAAAATTTCACTCTTTATGGCTGAATAATATTCCTGCGTGTGTGTGTGTGTGTTTGTGTGTGTATGTGTGTATACTATATGCATTTATCTATCAATGGACACTTGGGCTGCTTCAGTAATTTGACTATTTTAAAAAATGCCACAGTAAATATAGGAGTGCATATTAACTTTTTGAATTAGTGTTTTCATATTCCTTAGGTAAATACTAGTAGTGGAATTACTGGATCATATGATAGTTCTATTTTTAATTTTTTGAGGAACCTCCACACTGTTTCCCACCATGGCTACACCAGTTTGCATTCCCACCAACAGTGCCTTAGTATTCCTTTTTCTCCACATCCTTGACAACATTTGTTGTTTCTTGTGGTTTTTTATTTTAGCCATTCTGACAGATGTGAGATGTATCTTGTTGTGGTTTTGATTTGTATTTCCCTGATGATCAGTGATGTTGAGCATATTTTCATGTGTCTACTGGACATCTGTATGTCTTCTTTGGAAAAATGTCTATGCATGTCTTCTGCCCATTTTTGAATTGGTTTGTTTTGTTTTTCAGTGTTGAGTTTTATAAGTTCTTTATATATTTGGGATACTAACCCTTTATCAGATATGTCATTTGCAAATATCTTCTCCCATTCCATAGGCTGTCTTTCAGTTTTGTTGATAGTTTGTTTTGCTGTGCAGAAGTTTTTTATTTTGATGGAGTTCTAATAGTTTATTTTTGCTTTTGTTTCCCTTGCCTCCAGAGACATATCTAGAAAGAAGTTACTGTGGCCGATGTCAGAGAGGATACTGCCTGTGTTCTCCTCTGGGATTTTAGTGTTTTCATGTCTCACATTTAGGTCTTTCATCCATTTTGAATTTATTTCTGTGTATGGTGTAAGAAAGTGGTCCAGTTTCATTCTTTTGCATGTTGCTGTCCAGTTTTCCCAACACCAGTTATTGAAAAGATGGTCCAGATTTCTGCACATTTGCACATTGATTTTTTTATCCTGTGACTTCACTGAATTCATTTACTGAATTCAGTTTTTTGGTGGAGTCTTTCGGGTTTTCTATATAGAGTATTATCTCATCTGCAAATAGTGAAAATTTAACTTCTTGCTGATTTGGATTCTTTTTGTTTCCTTTTGTTGTCTGGTTGCTATAGCTAGGACTTCCAATACTATGTTAAATGACAGTAGTTTCATTGAACTTTTTATTATGAGGATAATTTTCTATTCACATGAAGTTGTGAAACTATTGAGAGATCCCATAATATATAAAGATCCCCTTACCCATTCTCCCCCAATAGAAATATCTTGCAAAACTATTGTATAATAACACAACCAAGATATTGACATTGATACAGTCAAGATTTAGAACATTTCCATGGATACAAAGATCCTTCATGGTACCATTTATGGCTACACCCACTTTTCTTCTACCCTCAATCCATCCTTAACTCATGGCAACCACTAATCTGTTCTCCATTTCCGTGATTGTATTCTCCATCTGTTTCATTAATCTATGCATATATACCTTCACAAAGACCACACAGTCTTGATTCCTGTAGCTATGTAATAAACATAGAGATTGAATCGACTGATTTCTCCCAGTTCACTCTTCTTTTTAAAAACTGTTTTAGCTACTCTTGTTTCATTTTCTTTCCATACAGATTTTAGAATAATATTGTCTTTTATATTGATTTAGAGAGAATTGACAACTTTATGCTACGAGTCTTCCAGTCCAGGATCACAAGATGTCTCACCGTTGTTTTGTGTCTTTCAGCATGCAAGTCCTTTACGTGTATTGTTAAATTTACACTTAGGTATTTCATTGGGGGAGAAGGGTCTTTTCAACTGGTACTATAGTTTTTAATTTTGGTCTTCACATATTCATTCTTAGTATGTTGAGATATGATCAGTTTTTATATGTTTATCTTGTATCCTGTGACCTGGCTGAACTCACTTATTGATTCCAAGAGCTGGTTTTTATTTTGAGTTTTTGTTTTTGGTGGGTTTTTTTTTTGGCAAATTCTTTGAGATTTTCTATGAAGACTATCATGTCATCGGCAAATAGAGGCATTTTTGTTTCATTGTTTCTGATTTGTATACCTTTTATTTCTTTGTTGTATTGTATTGGAGAGATCTTCCAAAACCATAATAACTAAGAATTGTGAGAAAGAGCATTCTTGCCTTATTTCTGATCTTAAGGGGAAAACATTCCCTTTTTCACCATTAAGTATAATGTTAGTTGTAAGGTTTTTTTGTAGGTGCTCTTTATCAAATTGAGGAAATTCCCTTGTATTTTCTTTTCTGAATTTGTTTTTTAAAGTCATGAGTATTATGAATCTTGTGGAGTAGTTTTTATATATCAATTGATATAATCATATGATTTTCTTCTTTACCCTGTTAAGATGATAGATTATGGAGATTGATTTTTGAATATTGAGTCAACCTTGCATCCTTAGAATAAACCAACTTAGTCATGATATATAATTCTTTTTATATGTTGTTAAATGCTATTTGCTAAAATTTTGTTACGGATTTCCGCATCTGTATTTAGGAGAGAGCTGCAGGTTTTTTTCTTTATTTTTTTTTTTTTTAGCTATATTTTTGGTACTAGGGGAATACTGGCATGATGAAATGAATTGGGAAGTATTCCCTTTTTTTCTGTCTTCTAGAAGAGATTGTGTAAAATTGATGCTAATTCTTTTTTAAACATTTGGTAGAAATCACAGGGAATTCTTATGGGAGTTTTACAATTATAAATCCCATTTCCTTAACACTTACAGGCTTCTTGAACTATGTACGGAACCAGCTCTTTGTTTCATTAATTTTTTCTATTGTTTTTCCATTCTTAATTTCATTGATCTCTGTTATTTGTTATTTCCTTCCTTCTGCTGCTTGGGATTTATTTTGTTCTTTTTTGGGGTTCTTGAGTTATAGAATATTCATTTAAGACCTTTTCTCTTTTCTAATGCATGCATTTAGTGCTATAGATTTTCCTGTCAACACTGATTTGGCTGTGTCCTATAATCGTTTTATTCAGTGTATGATATTTTTTTAAATCTCCCTTGAGACATTATTGTCTTTGACCCGTAGATTATTTAGTGTTGTTTAGTTTCCAAGTGTTTAAAGGTTTTCCTGATATTTATGCTTAAATAAATCTTTGATATGTGCTTGTATCTATTCTGATGATTTTCTATCTAGTTGTACAATTGGTTGTTGAGAAAGGAATGTTGACTTCTCCAACACCAATCTTTAATTTTTCCATTTTTCTTCTCAGTTATATCAGTTTTTTCTTCACATTTTGTTTTTGCAGATTTGTTTTTTGGTATATACATATATAGGATTGCTATGTCTTCTTGGTAGATTAGCTCTTGTTATCATTATATATAATGTCCTTTGCTTTTTCTGTTAATTTTCTTTGCTCTGAAATCTACTTTGTCTCATACTGATCTATCATTCATGGTTTTTTCATTAATGTCTGCATGGTGTCTCTTTTTTCATTTTTTACTTTCACCCTGCTGAATCAGTATATTTCAAGTGAGTTTTTTGGGGTATCTATGTGGCTCACTCAGTTAAGTATCTGACTTCAGCTCAGATCATGATCTCACAATTTGTGGGTTTGAGCCCCACCTTGGGCTGTGTGCTGAAACTCAGAGCCTGAAGCCTGCTAAGGATTCTGTATCTCCCTCTCTCTCTGCCTCTCTCTCTCTCTCTCTCTCTCTCTCTTTCTCTCTCAAAAATAAATATTTAAAATTTTTTAAAAAAATTAAGTGAATTTCTTATAAATAGTATATAGTGGGGTCCATGGATTATATCACAGATTTTTTTTTAAGAGAGAGAGAGAGACTCTTTTTTTTTTTTTTCGGTTTATTTATTTTGAGAGAGAACACGAGAGAACATGTGCACATGAGTGGGGGAGGGACAGAGAGGAAGAGAGAGAGTATCCCATGCAGGCTCTGTGCTGACATGGGGCTCAATCCCATGAACCATGAGATCATGACTTGAGCCAAAATCAAGAGTCTGAAACTGATCTGAGTCAACCAGGCACCCTGGATCATGTCATGGATTAATGACAGAGAGGTCATTAATCCAATCTGGCAATTTCTATTTTTTTAATTGGTATATTTAGACCATTTTCATATAATGTAATCATTGATATGTTAGAAGTTAAGTCTGCCATTTTTGTTTATTTTTTGTATTTTTTATTTCTCTGCTTTTATTAACCCCACCTTTACTGTGGGGTTTTTTTTTTTGAGCATTTTTTTTGGTTTTTTTTTTTTAATTCCATTTTATCAGTTGTGTTTTTGAGTGCATCTCTCTCTGTGTAACTCTTTTGGTTGTTGCTGTAAGCATTACATTGTATATACAGAGTTATCACAGTCTACTAGTATTGTATTTTACCAGTTTAAAGTGTAGAAAATTTCTTTCTTCATGTTCTTTTGCCCTTGCTGGCCCAGTCAGTATAGCATGAGACTCTTGATCTCAGGGTCGTAAGTTCAAGCTCCCATGTTGGATGTGGAGCCTACTTAAAAAAGTTAAAATGTATATGTATATGTGTGTGTGTGTGTGTGTGTGTGTGTGTGTGTATGTGTGTGTGTGTATATATATATATATATATATATATATATATATATATATATATATAAATGTATGTACTATAAATATTTCCTCTATATGCATTTAGAACCATGTCAGATACTATTCAAATTTTTTTTGTCTTAACATCAAACATAATTTTATTTATTTTTTTATTTAATTTTTATTTACTTTTTGAGAGAGAGAGAACAGGGGAAGGGCAGAGAGGGAGAGAAAGAAATCCCAAGAAGTTTCTGTGCTGTCAGCAGAGCCCGATGTCGGGCTCAAACCCACGAACTGTGAGATCATGACCTGAGCAGAAATCAAGAGTCCAACGCTCAATCTACTGAATCACCTAGTGCCACCAAACATAATTTTAAAACTCAATATGAGAAGGAAAATCTATTGGATTTATGCATATTTTTTATTACTGTGTTCTTTCTTTCTTCCTGAACTTCTAAGATTCTTTCGTTTTTAATCATTTCTTCTCTTTTCTTAGAGAACTTTCCACAACCAATGTTTTAGTGTTGGTCTGCTGACAACAGATTATTTTAATTTCTGTTTCACTAGCATTCTAATTGTTTTCCCCCATAACCAATTTATTGTTTCTCTCTCACTGCTTTCAAGATTTGTTCTTCATATTTGTTTTTCATAACTTTGTCTGTAATGTATTTAGCATAGATGTAGGGTAGACCCAGGAGTCTGAAATACCTAGGAATCTGAATGCGGTTTAGTAGTAGGTGCATCAAGACACCAGCACAAACTTTTGTATCTTCCATAAATCGATTATTGAAGAACAAGTCAAATACCTAGGATTTCTATGGGCCCAAAAAATACATACTCACTTATAAGCATAGAATCAGAATAGGGCCTAAAATAAACTGCCTTCCTACCTATGGAATTTAAATAAAAACCAAACTTTCTATTAGGTGGACACACTTTAGAGATAGTTTATGTAAAACGAAGTATGATTTTATGCCTAGGTTTGAGCATATGAAATTTATTGTTGAAGTGGCGTTTACAGTAGATTATAAACTTCTCTTGCTCATCTTATTCATTGTCACATTAATTCCATTGACCAAAACAGCCCTGAAACCAATTTAGAACAGTGGCTTTTGGATTAATGTGTATGTTTTTACTTTCTCTGCTTGTGTTGCTAATAAAAAATGATAAGAATCTTATTTGTTGGCTGAGTCAGAATTTTTTGTTCTATATCGTGGTGGTTCTCCAAGCCAGGGCCAAGACTGAGATGGAATGGGGTAGATTGTTGTGTTGTTTTCTGTAGGGTAGCAGTTTTGTGGAGAAGAGGTTTTAAAATCTCTAAAGTTGTCAAGATGGAAAGTTTTACCAGCAATGAATTGGCATCAAATAAAACATGAGTACCTGTATTTGGATGTTTTACCACATACCCAAGACAGACAGTGGATTGTAAACCTTTCATTTATTGGACTATTTGGGCTCCATCTGTAGACCAGTATGTTGTTTCAGCGTCTGAGACAAACCACAGAGGCTAGCCATACTTTTTGAATGTTGTTCTTCATTTTAATCTGTGTGTTTTCTGTGGTCAGTCCTGATGAGAAAACTCTTAACTCATTGTGGTATATCCAGATATGTACCAGTGGGTGGCAGTAGATATGGCAGAGTTCTCAGTAATGTAGTTACCAATCATAGATGGAGTCTAAAAGCAGTACACTTGAAGGCTTTTTTTTTTTTTTTTTTTTTTTTTGCTTATTTGTTTTAAAATGCATCTGATTATATTTTCACACATATTCCTGATTTTAACAGGCATACTGAAGGGTAATTTTTAAAATAATAACAGCTAACATATAATTCTTACTATGTACCAGACACTATTTTAAGTGTTTTACATATATTAATTTAAAAACAACACATTTGATTATTTTTGAGATATTTTGGTTAATGTAAAGTTATATTATTATCCATTTATCCCATTTACATATATTAGTGTGATAGAATAGAAAAACATTTGCTGATAAACATTATATCATTAAGTGGAGGAACTATTCAGCTGTCAGCCGTTCATTTAAACAGATTTGTTGTTGTTTTATTTTGTGAGATATTCTGTATGTTGTGTGTTGAACACATCTTGCCAAAAACAACTGCCTTTTCCAATGTTTTAAGTATTTGCTTTCCATCAGAGCCACATCTTTTAATGTCATCTCCCAGGGTTGAGGAATTTCATTTTGGACAGCAATTAACTATAGGTCTTCTCACAAATTGTTACACAATTTGGTTTCACAAAGTTTCCTTTAAGTTTGGGAAAGCACTGGAAAATGTGTAAGCATTTATGACAGAGTTTGGAATAGTATGTCCAATACTATTGTCCAATACATCTTGAAAGGCAAAGGATACCAGTCACTTGTGTGCAGGAAAAAGTATTGGACCCTGGTCCAGTTTAGAAGCTCTGGGCTCAGGTTCATGCATTTCTGTTCACTAGCTGTGTGACATTGACAGAGACTTTTGCTCTTTGGGAACTCAGTCCTCATCTATAAAATGCGAGGAGATTGGATTAGATCAGTGGTTTTCAATCAGCATAATTTGGAGCTTTATAATAGCTCCACCATGGCATCACAGGCGTTGATCTCAAGATAGAAATGAAGTCCCAAAAGGCTGGCCCCTAGGTCCTCCCTTCTGCTTTCACCTGAGAAGCTTCCTTCAGCTTTTAAATTACTGCCTTTATTTATAATATACACTGGAAAGTGTATGTGATTTCATTTGTAAGACAGAATTCTACTTGTTTCATTTTTTTAATGTTTTTTAAACTTTCTGTGTTTTTTTTAACGTTTATTTTTGAGAGAGAGAGACAGAGACAGAGCACGAGTGGGACAGGGACAGAGAGAGAGGGAGACACGGAATCCAAAGCAGGCTCCAGGCTCTGAGCTGGCAGCACACAACCCAACACAGGGCTTGAACCCACAAACCGTGAGATTGTGACCTGAGCCAAAATCCGACGCTTAACTGACTGAGCCACCCAGGTGCACCTCTACTTGTTTTTAAAAAAGGATGAAAACCCTGGGATTAGGTTATTTCGATGGTCCTTTCTGTCCCTAAAGTATTAATGATTCCAATAACTAGGGAGCCAAAAAGAAACAGAGAAATTGGGCATTGACTTTAGCCCGTTGCTAACATCTTGAGTATCCAGTATACAACTGTGGGAGGCTAGGTCCATCATTTATGACCTCTGAAGGGTTGTTGTGTGCTCTTTTATTTGATTAATTTTATTATACCACAACTGCCACCCACAAAGATGAATGACATAGATTTACTTTTTAAAGAGCTTACGTTCATTGAGAATTTACATTATCTATTGTTTTTAGGCAAATGTCAGGACACAGAGTAATCCTGAAGAGGAGCATTGATTACTAAGTGAGATATAGAACCCAGAAGCTAAATGCTTTTCTCTGCTATCATTAATTCGGCATACTCTGCTGCCAGTGTTACTCTGTCCAGTGCTGCTGTTATAAATGTTGCTGTATCTGAAGCCCTTGTTTCTACAACTTTTTCTGTATTACCAGCTGAGTAGGGTTATAATATGGACGAGATATTTTACAGCAAAGATGAAAGGGAAAATCTACTCCTTTCTAAACTTAATCTCCAATCTTTCTATGAAGGGTCAAGTTGCTAGATAGATTTGTTGCTCAGGTACAGCTGGACATGATCCTCCTTTTAAAAGCAAATAAACAAGCAAACAACCTATCTGCTCCCTTGGCTACTAGGAACCAGAATCAATATAAAAATGTGTCAAACCTTCTTAAACAGCCAGACCACTAGTTGCAAAAACTGAAGGAAGTAGTACAAGACTGTCTTAGCCAAAAACATGGTCATGATATATTACCCTGAATGTGCCAGAGAAATGCAAAGTGAAACAAAACAACACAACACAACCAGATTCTCCACTTCTCATCCACTGATGTCCTGCTTTTTTAAATGGGATTCCCTCCCACATGACCATATGTCATAATGAGTTAGTATCAGCTCATTTAAATAGTTGGAGCCAGTCCAAGGAAAACACACAGGACTGCTCTGCCCTTTTCACCAAAAAAAATCTTTCATTAACTAATGTTGATGGAAGCACATTTAGCCACAGCAATTTGCATCGCAGTTGAATTGCTGTTTGTATTGAATAGCAGACCAGAGAATAATAAAGCAACACATGAACATGCCAGTGAGCAAGGGAGCAGAGCATGCTCTGATCATTCGTTCTAAAGCTGGTAAGAGCAAACAACAGCAAGATTGCCTGTTCTAACGAGGGGTGTACTAGTCACACTCTGTTGTCACAGCCTTATGTCACGTCAGCCGTCCAGAGGTCTCACCTACATTGTCTCATCTTGTGGTTGCCACAGAGTAGTTGCTTCTCAGCAGGGCCCACTGGCCATATTTTCTCGTCACAGGTTAATAACCCCGTTCATCATCCCAAAGGCATGTATTTGAACAAAGGAACTAACAAGTGAGCAATTGCACAGAGCAGTTATGTTGGTGGAGAAGACAATTTTGGGGATCCAAGTTAAATAGCAACCGTAGAGAGGCAGTAGTTAGGGAGGATATGGATATGAAGACATCGGAGCCCTGATTGCTGACATCAGAGAACTCCTAAAGGAAATCAGAGGAGTAGGAACATGCACAATTTTTAAAATAACAGTATGAAGAAAGGTACAATTAAGCACTGAGTGGTACAAATGAGAGCACAATATGATATATACAGCAAGAAGATTAGAGAACAAAGTGCTAGCTGTGGCTTTAGCACTAACTAGGTAATCTTGGGCAAATCATTTGCCTTCTCTGTATTTATTGTAGGATGAAATGCTTCCCTGTATAATAGAACATTCTTGCCAATTTCGAGTTCTCCAAGTTTCTGAATAAAGATAAAAAAGTTCAGTACAGCCATACAACCAGAGACTTTTAAAACTGATGGCAATCCAACTAAACCTAATTTAAGTATAAGTAAAACGAAGGAAAGGAAGGGGGGGAGGGAAGGGAAAGATGGAAGAAAGGACGCAAGGAAGGAAAGAAGAAAGGAAAAAGAAGGGAAACAGTTGGAGGGAGAGAGAGCTAGAAGTTCGGGAGTTTTGTGGGCTTCAGGCAAGGGTGGATCTGGTCCTCAGCCAACTCTTTGTCTCTTGGCTCTATTTTCTTCTTTACCAGCTTTGCTGTTTTACAGGTTTCCTTTACGCATAGTACAAAGTACAGCCTTGGAAGCACCAGGCTAATAAAAACTTGTGGCTTCAGGAGAGAAACTCTACTCATTTTTGCTTGTCCTGGGCAGGGTTTGTTCCCTTTGTTGTTAGTGGTCCATCCTGGGGCCACTTTGGGCTTGAGTTGACGCCTAGCTGGAGGGGGCATATATATAGGAGGATGCTGTGGCAAGACATGCTGTTAGCAAGTTAGGTAACAAGTGTTGGTGCCTCGCTGGTTCCCACAGGTATCTGTGTGTCTAGGCTGGGGGCAGGGGAGAGGGAAATGGTACCCCCTAGCTCTTTTATTCTTAGAGAAGTGCCCTAACGATCCCTGCCTGTCCAGTATATACTCTGAGATTTTTCATTTCATACTCAGGCATTTTTCAAACTATTGCTTTTATGCTATATCTTTGCAAGGCTCTTTGTTTTACTGTCTCTTTAAGGGTGGAGACTCAGTTTCCTCTCGCCCTCCAGGCTCTCCCAGAGTCCAGCCTGGTTATTTTTCAGGTTCCAGGTATTGAAGTGCCACTGACCGTACCACTGACTGAACTCCCAAAATTGTGCCCCTCTAGTTTGCAAAGTCAAATGTTATAGGAATTCCTCTTCCCTGTGCAGGTTCTCCAGGCCTGGGCGCCTGGTCTGAGGGTCTGTTTCTTTCCCCTCTCTGTGCACACTGTGTCCCTGCCTTCTGAGGATAGTCTGAGGACCTGTTTAGCTCCCAGTCTATCCCTGCCCTTCCTACCCTCTTCCATGTGGCCTCTTCTCTATGTTTAGCTGTGAAGCGTCCATTCTGCCAGTCTTTGAATCATTTCCTGGATTATTTACACTGATGTGGGTATTACCTAGTTGTTTCCATAGGATGAGGTGAGCTTAGGGTTCTCCTACTCTGCCATCATTCCCCAAAGCCCAGGAGTTCTATATTTTTATTTAAAATTTTTTTTTTAATTTATTAATTTTGAGAGAGGGAGAAAGTACGAGTGGGGGAGGAGCAGAGAGAGAGGGGGAGAAAGAGAATCCCAAGGACGCGCAACACCATCAGAACAGAGCCCAATGCAGGGCTTGAACTTACAAACCATGAGATCATGACCTGAGCCGAACTCAGACGCTTAACCAACTGAGCCAAGCAGGCACCTCTAGGAGTTCTTTATCTTATTTTATTTTATTTTATTTTATTTTATTTTATTTTATTTGAGTTTATTTGAGTTTATTTGAGTTTATTTTATTTGAGTTTATTTTATTTGAGTTTATTTTATTTGAGTTTATTTAAGTTTATTTGAGTTTATTTATTTATTTAGAGAGAGAAAGAACCAGCGGGGGGAGGGCGGGAGGGAGGGGGGACAGAGGAACCAAAGCAGGCTCTGTGCTGACAGCAGAGAAGCCTGCTGTGGGGCTCAAACTCGAACTGTGAGATTATGACCTGAGCCGAAGTTGGATGTTTAGCCGACTGAACTACCCAGGCACCCCAGGAGTTCTATATTTTAAATGCCAATTGTAGTAATCTCTGTAGTCGTTTTTGTTCAATTGTCCAAAATCAAGGGTTGCAATGGTATTAGTTTTGCTGGAAAGCAGCTTGATCTCTATGCATTTGGAGAAAATAGAGAACATAATTTTTAAGTTGCAATAATACTATGAAGTTCTGAGGGTGATGGAGCTTCTTTACATTTATAATTTTATCAAATCTGTGAGTTGAGCTTGACTCTATAGGAGATCCAATACCCATTAGTTATCCAGTAAGTTTTAGCTGTTTGGTGTTTGCTGTACCAAGCTGACTCTGGTGGAATGAGATCAGTTTTCTATGATTGGTTGATGAACCCTACTGTCCACCACTCCAAGTCCAATGTCCCATTTAACAGTGTAATTCATTACAAGGGGCCTAACTTAGAGAACCTTCTAATCTTGTATGTAGAAACTATCCTTCCTGTTCCTCGTCTTCCTGGGATTATCAGTGAAGGTGCTCCATCCTTTCCCCTAGCCAAACAGTAGTCAAGAGATGTGAGCGAGTCTCATTAGCTCCTCTCTTCATGGAATTTGGAGTGGAGTGACACAAAGATTAGAGACACCCAGGATAAAATGCCCATTAGTTCATGCTACTTACATCCCTACCCTTCAAGACCAGTTGTTATTCTCTGCAGAGTCAAGATCCTTTCTCCCAGGTATCTATTAATTACTCTTATATACTTCTAATAAATCTGCAAGCTTCCTGTACAGTTAACAACTGGTTGCTGTAAGTTAGCAAGTGCTGGGTACCAAACCATCCCCCAATTCCATTCTTTAGGTCTGGATTCTGTGAATTGGACTTGGCCCTGGACTCAACTGGGCAGTTTGTCTGGTCTCCACTGGGATCCCCTTCTGAGTCCTCTGTGGTCATCTTCAGGCCAGATGAACAGCTATGCTTCTGGGCATTTGCTAGCTGCCAGTTAAGGCAACCTGCAGGGCGTCTTAGGTGGGAAGAGTCCTGGGCTCTTGTTATCTAGCAGGCTGTCCTGGGCTTGTTCGTAGAGTTCCAAGTAGAAAAATGAAAATCTGCAAGGCCTCTTGAACTGTCAGTACAGATTGGCACAGAGATGCTTCTGCTGTATTCTCCTTAGCAAATCAAGTCAGGAAGCCAGCCCAGATGTGAGATGTAGAAAGTAGATGCACGTGACCTCTTGATGGTAGTAGCTGCATTGTCACAATGCGAATGAGTAAGGATTCGGAATGAGGAATTTTCGAAGGCACTTAAACCATCTACCACACTCTAAGTTGGTTTCTGTATTGTTAAAGAACCTGATAAGCCTACCAAAAACCCCCTTAAAAGTACAGCCTAATGCATGGACTTTCTCCTTTCTCTTTTTTGATGTAACTCTGATTATGGAAGGTTTAGGAGCCAAAGTTAACTCTTCTGTGGGATTCAGAGCAAAAATTACCTGTTATCCTGAATCCCAGTGCATTGTGTCTTGAGGGGATTGTTTGCAATTCCTCTGTAGCTGAATTAGCCATCCAGTCTCATCATCAGTTATATCATCTACCAAGTTTCCTGAAGTTTCAGCCTGTTCAGCTATGACCTATACCAGTATGACTTGGCTACTTACTCGCTATAGTATTGCTTCCTGCTGTATGTAGTATAGCACTTGCTAAAAAACATTTGCATTTGCCTTTCTGGGATATATATTGAATTTCTGTAAGTTAGTTTCCTTTTGTGCAGCATAGCCTCTTGGTGAGCAATATCAATCATAGAGCAAGGCAAATGCTAATATTAATGTGCACTGCTGTAGGTGTTTCTTGCCTGTTTTCATCCAACTTCTGACTCAACCCAGCCCTCTTTAGGTTTGTGAGATCTAATAAGATCATAGCACAGGGTGGTAAAGCTGCAGGCAGAAAATTCTGCTTGCCAAATATATTTTCCTTTATAGCAAGTTTGTAAATTAATGTGGGGCACTGAGATACCATAGCTGTATACATGCATTTAGACAGAACTCTCTTCAGTTGACTACCCTCCCTTCCAGCCACTAATTTCTCTGAGATGATGCCAAGCTCTTGGTCAGATGTAGCTTCAATGCTTCCCACCTTCTCAGCGTGAGATGATAATTAATATGACTTTACAGCTAAGGTGGTGTTCTGCTTCCATTAATAACACCCATTATTCTAAGATGTTTTAATTTGGTTATAAAAATTGACTCTGGAGGTGGAACTTGGCTTGGATGCTTATTTTAAGAGCAAATAGTTTGTTTCTCATTTTTCATTTAAAAAAAAGTTGTTTTTTTTTTTTTTTTAAAGAAAATGTTGTATTACTTTGGAGTTATATAAGCACTGGGCCAAATTCCTAAAATATTGATACGATTTTGGATTTGTAATTTAGTCAGTTTTATTCTCTGGTATCTCCATCAGAGTCAAGACCTCCCAGGGCTTCTCAGCTAGCTTAGGATTGGTAGAGTCCAGAGCTCTGCCCCATCCTATCAGTTGGGATCAGAGGGCATTTCTTTTACATTCCTTTTCACACTTAAACACAAAATTCTCTTTCCAGGCAACAGTTTATACAAGCTATTGACTGAAGTGGGTTTGATAGTGAGAGGCATCTCATTTTCACATTATCCTGATGGGTATTTTACTTTCTTACAGATCTCCTGGAGGAGACCCACAGAAAAGATGAAGAGATGGAATCTCTGCAGGTAAAGTAAATTCTCCCATAGGTCAGGTATCTTTGGGATAAAAACATTTGTTTTACTCTGTTAGGCTTTATTGTTATCACATTCAGACCACAATACCAAATGGAGTGAAAAATAAGTCTGAATTTTAAAGCCTAAGTTGGAATTTGCTTCCTTTTAGAAGTGTTTGAGAACATTTATAATCTCCTGAAACAGGAAGCCAACTCAGCCCCTGTGCTACTCTTGAAAGGAACCTTTATTTCTTGGTAGAGCTTAATGGGAGGTGCAGCATTAAGAAATGAAAGCAACATCTTTGCAAAGTCACTTCCCCCAGAACAGGGCTGATAAACGAGGATGAATTCAGGGAAGGCACATTCCAAGTGAAAGTCAAGACTATTCTGACTCCATGAATGTCATCTACCAATGACCAACTGAGGATATTAACACATATATGGAGCTTAAGATTTACCTTTTATGCCTCTTAATTCACTATGGATTTATACACAGTTCTCGGGCTAGAAAACTGTGTTTGAAAGATTACTCCAGAATTTTAATTGGCAGTTCCATGGCATGAGCAATTGATGTTAACTTGGCATCTGACAGTAGTAGTTCTCTCTTCCTTTTACATTGGGCTCACTTGCAAATGGATAACTCAAGAGTCTGTCTTTATTAGGGGAAACATAATCAGTTATATTCACATGACAGAACCAATTCACTTAATGTCGCATTGGGGATTAAAAACAGTAAATAGTTGGGACATTTAGAGTTCTTCCTGGGCCTGGAAGCTGTAAGGTGGGACTGAAGAGTGATTTAGTGAGCTAGCTTGAATGCTTAGGGGTAAAGATGTTTGCTTCTGGCAAATGAAGGATGGGTCAAATGAAGCCCCAAGAGCAAGGGGAATGTTCTGTAATTGGGGATTCTTCTAATTAATGGTGTATTTGTTAAAAGAAAATTATATTAATCTAAAAATGATGAAGAAGAGTATAGTTCTATATACTTAAAAAAAGTGGCATGTGTTGGCCACAATTCTGTACAGATTAAATTCTTTTAACATCTTGAGCTATAGTCAGGTTGAAAAGAAACAGCCCTGGTTGGTCCTGTCTGGGGCTAGGAAAAATCTCAAGTGTATACTCATCTTGTCTATCTCTGAGAAATTAATATCAGAGTTATGAAAAACAAAGCTTCTATGTATACTAAATATATATATTGAGAAGATAATAAAGTCTTTTTAAGGTTCTGTGGTTATACATTGTATTTGCCCACAATAGCACATAGAAACCTATTTATTGAGTACATAGTACATACACGGCCTTTTGAAATGACAGCACAAACCTTTTTAAGTTTATGTCTCTCACAATACAAATGCTGGAACTGGTAATCCTGTTAAATTTAATAGCCTAAGTTTCTGCTCAAATATTTATGAAGAACTGGCAGCATTTTCTACCAAAATGTCCAGCAAGTGCAGTAGAATGCACCAGCCAACTAACAATGGACATGTATAGATGTAGAGTATCCAGTATGATGTCCAGCAGCAGGAAAGTTCAATGTTGGCACTTTGTAGTGGCAATTAGTGCCCGATAGTAACACTCCATTAAGAACAAAGAAACTGACACCTCTGAGAATGTACAAGAGTACAGAGACACATCTCCGAAAACCTTTCATTTTAACACAAGGAAAATTCAGCAAAAAGACCTATATTCCTAAGTTTCTGTATTCAAATGGAAATACCACAGGAGATACTTTTGAGAAGACAAAGTATTTAGGCTGAAGTCCTACAATCACACAGAACTTTGGGGAGTCAAAGGCAAAATAGTTTCAAAAACAAAAACAACAATGGCAAAGGATTAGAAATTGACAGCTTTGAATTTTAATAGTGGTTCTGCTTCTGGGCAACTTTGAGTAACTCAATTAACTTTGCTGTGCCTATTTTCTCATCTATAATATAAAATCATAAAACTGTCTTCCAGAAGTATTTAGTGTGGATTAGATTATCCTAGAAGAGAGAGATAAATATTTAATTCCAATTTGCAATGATAACAAATCCCCATGTATCCAAATTGGAGTCAGTTTTATTTACTCATTATCATCATATAATTATGTATAACAGACATTCTGTATTTAATGTTATCCTCCTTAAGGATAGAGGGGTGTTTATCTCTATACCCTTTCCAGTTTTCTCCAAGTAAAAGACGTTTCATATATTCATTGAACAAATGCTTGTTGAGCACCAGTTCTGTGTAACACTGTACTGAGTGCTAGGGATACAAAGGCAAGCTGCTTCTACTGGATGCATTCCTGCCCTGGGAAAGTATCTGTTATATAATAATAAATGGTGTATAATAAAATATTTAAAAATGATATGAGAGGGGATATGAGTCACTGTGGGAACATATAATAAGAACACATGTCTTTGGTAGAGATAGGACAGGTTGGGTGGACATGTAGAGGGTTGAAGGTGGGTAGGGTGAGTAGCAAACCAAGTAGGTTTCCCAAAGGAAGCCAATATTTAAATGCTCTGGCAAGTTTGGAGGGAAGATTGGAAGAGTTTTAGGCAATGTGAAGGAAGTAAAAGAACATCAATTTCATGTTTGAGGAAGTAAAAGAAGTTTGGTATGGTAGAATGTAGCATTGAGAGAGAAAAAGCAAAACTATAGTTGATAAGGTAAGCAGAGGTCTAAAGAACCTCATAAAGGAGTTATAATTTTACCTTTGGTATATGGGAAACCAGTTAAAAATTTGAAGCAAAACAACAACATGATCAAGTCTGCATTTTTAATAGGTAACTAACTGGTTGTAAAGTCCAAAATAATTGGGAATATTCAAGATTTAAACCAGAGGGACCAGTTAAGCAGACATTTCTGGGAATCTTGACAACAGAGGATAGTGACCTGGATTGGGTGGTAACGGAGAGTATGAAGAGGAGTGGGTGGTTTCCTAGTATATTTTAAGATCTAAAACTCCATGGAACTTTGAGATTGGTTGTCAGGAAATAAAAAGGAAGGGTTAAGAATGACTCCTAGGTTTCTTGATTGGGCAACTTTGCGGATGGTTGTGCTAGTCAGTGAGAGAAGCGGAAGTTGATTAGTTCACTTTTTGATATTTTCACTTTAGGGGCCTTGAAACATCCAAGTGGCAGTGTCAAGAGGAGGGTTCATACCTGAGTCTAGAGCTCAGAAGGCGAAAATTGAACATGCAGAGTTTGTTGTTGTCAGATTGATCTCCATATCATGTAGATGGTACTCAAATTCCTAGGAGTGGGGCACCTAGCTGACTCAGTCAGTGGAGCATGCAACCTTGATCTCAGGGTCATGAGTTCGAGCCCCACATTAGGCATAGAGCTTACTTTAAAAAAAAAGGCATAGGAGCAATGAAAACTCCCCAGAGGAAGTATGTAGATTAAAGAGATGAAAACTTAGGCCAGAGCCATAGGGAACACTAACTCTTAAATTTCAAGCTAAGGATGAAAATCCTGCAAAGCAGTCTGAGACATAGAGAAAATAATCCCAGGAGAGCATAGTATCATGAAGCATGACAAATAATATTTCAAGGGCAAAATAGTCAATAAAACTGGGTAAATATTTGTTAAATTCTTGAATCTACGTGGATAAGGGGCTTAGATTTTAAAATTAAAATTTACCATACAATAAGTGGTAATTTCCTTTCAAACCTGTGGAGCCACTCTCCTCTTTCAGGTTCCCAAATATCTACTATTTAGCACAGCGCCTCACCATAGTAGGTACTCAGTGAATTTTTGTTACTTAGTAAGCAAATGAATTCCACATTGCTGGACTCGTATTTAGCACCAATTTGTGGTCTCAGTAAGTTCTACCCATTAAAAAACAATAACCATCCCTGTCCTAGAGTTCATTTTCTGTTAAAAAAAAATTTTTTTTTTTTGGTGGGGGTGCTCCTAAATTCTAGCATTCCTGTGTACACACACACACACACACACACACACACACACACTTGATTTCACTCTCCCTCCTTTTCTCTATCTTGCTCTGTTTCCCCTCCCTCTTTGAATGTAGTATTGAACCAAAAGGTCAGTAAGTGAGTAATTTGGCACGAGTAGCAAGAAACAGTGGGCAAAGAAAAGGAAAAAATGGCGAGGGAGGCAGGCAGCAGAGAGAAGAGTGTTTTCAATCTTAAGAAGAATCACAAACAATGGAGACAAACATATTTAACAGTGATTTCTAAAATACAGCTGGTAATTACCAGAATTCTTCACTGGAGCTTAATATTGTCTGGCTGGGTTGTGTGTGTGTGTGGCATTCATTTGCAGTTACATTGTTTGCTGCTCTTCTTAAAAACAAAGTATTGTCTTTGACCATAAATGTGTGGTATGGTATCAGAGTCCTATTTGCATATGGGTTTAGGTATATTGAAACAAGCAAATCCTTTATTTAATCCGCTCTGAGATCAGCTGAAATGTTTTAAATAGACACAAAAGGTAATCCGTTTCCCTCAATTTAGGTGAAAAATATTCAGTGACTGCCACCTTACTTGTGATGACTGGTAATGAATGGTAGGTGCTGCTATTGTTTTTTGTTTTCGTTTTTGTCAACTACCAACCTACCTGACTCACCTTTCATCACTTTCTTGCTTTGTGAACCCCAGAGCGCAAATCACACCAAAGGAGTACCCTGCTTGGTTACAAAAAGCTTCAAAATGCTACCTAGGACAGACAGTCACTAAACAGAGTATCTGGAAAACGCATATGCCCGCCTCATATGCTAACTCATTTTATGTCAAATAAGATAAAACCAGATGATTGTCCACATGATTTTTCCTATTCACTTTCCTCTTTTACTAAGCCATCTTCAGTTCACTTTGAGGCAATATCCATGTCTATAGATTGGGGACAGTAATAATACTGACTTAAAAGGACCTTAGAGAGGATTAATTGGGATAAGAAATGCATAAACCTTGGTGCCTGCAGGTCTTCTATAAATATTAATTCCACACACTGACTACTTGTTTGTACCTACTGTGCACCAGACATGGTGCTGCATAATGGAATAAAGTAACAAATGTCCCTTTGCCTTCCCAGAGCCACCCTCTCCCTCTCTCTGACTCTACTCACTCCCTCCATGGGCAATCATGATTTTAAATGAAGATTTTAGTCAGATTATGCTAAAGAGAGTGTTGTGTCTTTGGATAGCTACTAAATATAATGAAACAGTGAAAACAGTCACAATGTGGCGATAATGAAATTGATTATATGGGCCAAATATGAACATCAATCATTTTTTAAGAGGAAAAAGGAAAGAAACTTTCTAGTTGTAGGATCTATAAATGTCACAAATATTTCTAGACACAGTTTCTTTAGTATCAGTATTTTCATTAGAAATGAGCTGAATCCTTCATTTAATTAAAAGCATTGGGTTTGTGGGGTTTTTTTTTTGCAGTAATATTTTTTTTTCTGAGACATTCCAGAAGCTACAGATGCCCTTGAAGGATATTAAATGGCATTCCTGTGACATGCTGTTTTTCAGATGACCCATAATTATACTTAATTTCTTTCCCAGGTAGCTTTTAAAAATAGCTGGAACCTGCCATTTGAAGGATTTGATCTATATTTTTAGAAACTTTGGGGGAGTGGAGGGGCAGGTGTTTAATTTTGTTTTTGTCACTCCAGTAGTGCTCAGGAAAAGCATTTGAAATGAGTG
Organism: Panthera onca; assembly: GCF_046562875.1. Classification (NCBI taxonomy): domain Eukaryota; kingdom Metazoa; phylum Chordata; class Mammalia; order Carnivora; family Felidae; genus Panthera; species Panthera onca. The sequence goes on along the minus strand of NC_138344.1, from coordinate 124,282,620 downwards.
GAAGGAGAAGATAATCTTTTCCTCAGCCATTACTTCATTTCAGCTACTTATGGAATAGCCTATGACAACATGGTGTTTGAGGAAAAAATAGAACTTGAATTTCTTAGTTCTTTTGGAACAAGTCTAATAAATATTAATATAGGGGAATTATAATATGCAAAAGAATTCCAGTGTAGAGTTGGCAGATACATCATTGGAAATAAACTGGGCAAGAAAAACACCAAAGACAAAAAGCTGACATGGGTAGATAAATCACCCTGGCGGAGGCTGGCAGGATCATGCATTGATATCTGAGTAGTACCCATAGATGGCCAATCCTCCTGGTGAACAACCATGTGATAAACTGGGATAATCAACAGACCAACTGGATAATTTCCACGATTTTGCTGTCAGTCATTTCTTCCTGACTGTAGAATGCCCACAGCCTGTACTTTCAAACCACATAGTGATTTGGGGATTTTAGAGATTACAGGTAGAAATGCAGAGATGGGCTGCTAAGAGTCCTTGAGTTTATTTAGAAGGGAAAGTAAGGATGAAGTAGGATGCTGTGTTCTAACACTGAATCTCTAGAAGAACTGAAGGATTGGTTAAAGCAATTCTTAAATTTCCTTGCAAGTTGTAATTTGCTTAGAAGATTCTATGGTACATTTTTAGAAGTCCCGATTTGAATAAATTGATAGATTATGATTGATTGTTCAAGTCTTTATTAAACTAGAAGGTCAATGCAGTATCCTGCTCCTCCTTAGGATAACTCATGAGAGTTAAAATGCAACTTCCATACTTCTGGAAATCAGCACGTAATGCACACCTACATATTCTTCCCAAGATGCAAGAATGTAGGCAAATCACTGTATGTCTGTATTTCTTTTTGTGATATATGATTTAAAAAAAACATACCCGTTTATAACCAATGACATAAACCATGCAAAACATGGGTGATTATGGGGGTTGGAGGATTGGGCAACACTTGCCACTTTCAGGGCTAGGTGGCTTAATGGCCCATTAAAATCTGTTTGCTCAAGGTAAAGAAGCTTACCAAGCTTAAATTCGGTATGAGGTCTCACCAGAGATGAAACGTTAGCAGTCTGTATTAGGGTCAAGCAAGGTCTCAGCCAATTAGATTTGCACACTTCCATTTACTATGTCAAGAAGCCTCAGGAGAACAGGGAACCAAGCTCAGTAAAATACATTCTACTTGAAACTTTAATGACCACTTAAATTTTATCACTGTATTTTACCAAAAATTCACAACTTAATTTTAATTCCGAATCTATAGCAGTAAAACTGGAAAATAGAATACCCTGAAAGCGAAGTAGTCTATGTCTGAATGTATGGAAGTTGATTAATAGACCATGGCCTTTGAGAATAAAAGAAATATGAAAGTGTGACTGGTTCTGTTTATCCAAAGAGATGCAAAGCACGAGTGTTTGGGATTCAGCAGCCTCCTTCCTTTGAGTCAAGCTTCTACAGAAGCCTCTAAAAACAAACAGACGCCCTTTGGAAACATTTTTAAAATGCAAATATAAAGTGTAATTTTTGAGTTCAAGTGCCCAAATTTTACTCTGTGACAAAGTTTTATAAAAACTTGGTAGAGAAAATGAGCCAACTGAGTGTTACAAATTTTATAAATTGTTCCCACAAGGGAGGAATTTATTTTATGTGTCTCCATATACCAGCCCCTTTGCAGTGGACTCCATGAAAAGCAACACTTCCAGAAAATATCCCTTAGGGCCTTTGTCACAATCTGAACCGTGGGCTCCATGAACACTGCGGCTGATGGAAGAACGGCTTATGTTTTCTTATGAAAAATGAAAAACATCTAAGCCTGTTATGATGTTTTGCAGTGTTGAGCTTGTCTGGGAGTTTTTGCCACGCTTCCAGAGTAGTCAACTGTCACCTTACAATTTGTGGCAGTTTCATTTGGGTTACAGTTTAAGTAATTACTTCAGGACCAGTCTCTTTTATGTGTGCATCTACTTATTCTCCTCAGTCACATCCCTGGATAGGCCTCAAACTTTGGATAAATAATAGTATGTCTGCCATTTGAGCTGCTATAGCAAAACTACCATAGACTGAGTGTCTTAAACTAGAAACCTTTATTTCTCACAGTTCTGGAGACTAGGAAGTCTAGGGTCTAGGCAGTTTGACTGTCTATGTTCAGTAGTAATGTTGGCAGATTCAGATTCAGTATCCAGCCAGTTCCTGGGTCATAGGAGCAGAGACAGTACACTCTGGAATCTTTTTTAAGGGTACTAGCCCATTCAGGAGGGCTCTACCCTCATGACCGATCACTTACTTAGGGCCCCATCTCCTGATAACACATTCGGGATTAGGATTTCAACCTGTGAAATTTGGGGGGGGGGGGACACAAATATTCAGGCCATTAACACTCCATTTTTCTGTCTCCTGATAACAATGACAGTTGTGAAGACAGTGTTCTAAGGAATGTCTATAGTGTGCAATAGATTTGGGAACAAATGGTTAGCAATAATACATTTCTGGTTGGAACCTTTCCATTGACTGTGAAATCTCTGAGGTTCTAGGGGTGCCTGGGTAGCTCAGTTGGTTAAGCATCCGACTTCGGCTCAGGTCATGATCTCACAGTTCATGAGTTTGAGCCGCACGTCAGGCTATGTGTTGACAGCTCAGAGCCTGGAACCTGCTTCAGATTCTGTGTCTCTCTACCCCTCCCCCGCTCACATTGTCTCTCTGTCAAAAAATGAATAAACATTAAAAAAATTAAAAATAAAACAAATCTCTGAGGTTCTAAGTATTAATAGAAGATCATTGTAAGCAACTCCCATCCTTATCTCTGGCACATTCTCCAGAATGTAAAGAACTATTGCAAAAGATTTCCCCAGACTGGGATCTCGAAAACTCACTAATATTATGTTTTAATTATTAACGAATACTGATTTAGTAAGTGTTAGTTCCTGTCAAGGTTTTGCTAAATCGATCCAAAAGGGTGATGGTCTGTGCATCAAGAGAGAAGAAAAAAATGACCCTCTGGCTTGTTAATGAATGATATTAATGGTAGACAATACTTTTGTGTCATACACTGCTGAAACTTCTAAATGTATGTCATTGATTCCTTGTGATACTTCTAGAAGATAAATACTTTTATTTTCATTTTACAGATGAAGAACATCCCTGGCTTGCTCAGCCAGTAGTTGGCAGGGCTATAGTACTTACACTAGAATCTGCCTGTCTTCTGTACTACTGTGTTTCAGTGCCTCCAGAGCTTATGGAGAACACAACCTCCACACTTTGTTTGTTTGTTTGTTTAGGTTCTTGGCCTCTGTTTCTTTGGATTTCTTCCATCTTTTTCTTCTAAGAGAATGATTCATTGAAAAATATATTAAGAATTTGGTGTGGTAAAATACTAACTCACCCCTTAGCTTCTTAAGAAAAGACTATAAGAAGGTAAATGACTTGTACAAAATGCATTAAATAAATCAGATAATACTGGGGACTAATATTAGTGAAACTCCTTACTGCTTTTCTATTTAACTTTAAAACTATTTACAAACTCTTAGGCTCTAAGCTTTATGTATACATGGCAACTGGGCTGTGTGTGTGTGTGTGTGTGTGTGTGTGTGTGTGTGTGTGTGTGTGTTTGTCTCTTGGCATGTGAGGAAACTTTCAATTCCTGGTGCAAAATTATGAGCAATCCAGTAATCTCAAACACTTCTAGGAAGGAGAAGGGTCATTTTTCTTTTTCCATTCTGCACCTTTTCTTTTTGCTTATTCATCATGCTTTAAACAAACAGACCAAAGAAAGTTGTTACTAAAGCCCTCCTTGGGCTTCTTCAATTTCAGTTTTAAACCAGGTTCAAAATATTCTGGCAAAAATTAAACGCAACATTGAAAACGTTTGCATAAATTTTGAATTGTGGAAAAAGTGATAAAACTAAAATGAGCTGAAAGAATGAGTAATAAGCATCTCTTCATATCTTTGTCTTTTTATCATAATCACTGATGATTTGGGTTTTTAAAAATTGATTCTGAAGTGCATTCCTTTTCCAGAGTATCTGCATTACACTTACTCTTCTAAATTTAATTTGTTAGAAGTTTAATGTTTACTTTTAAAAGTGTGAAGGCTTATTAGCATGCTAATAAATAACATTTAATGTCTATTAACAGTACTTCTATATTTGCTCATAAAATGGAATAGAAAAATATTACCTACAAGAGATTCCATGCCTTTACTACATTCTGGGTGTAATTGAAATCCCTAGTTCTCATTTCACTGTTAGAAAAGAACTAATAAATTTGTCACCAGTAAAACAGGGGTGGGGGAGCAGAGGCCATTTATGAGCTCTATAATGAATCTAACTCCTGCAGCCTAGACCTGAAAGAATTGGGAGACCAGCACAATAGAGGTGCCATTTAGCTGTACAGCATCACAGCTAATTAAGTTTAGATCTTTGCTTTTCTTTACCCTTTTTTCTGATATTTCCCCAGTGGTATTGGCTGTGTGTCTTCAAATGGCCTAATATCACACCTAGAAATAGAAGCAATTGCAACTCACTTAAGAAACGCATATGGCAAAAATACAATCCCTTTTGAGGATATGGTAAATAACTATGAATGTGTGCAAATAATGGTTTTTATTTGAACATTAAATTTTATTGTGATATAGTATGTGTTTTGTTACACTGTCACCTGACATCTGTTAAAATTAGGGTTCTGGAATGCTGTTCTGGCCTGTGTAATTTTGAGAAAGAGGCTCTAGAACACTCCTCCAGTATGAAACCTAACCTCTGCCACACACAAAATATAGTTCTCATGGTAATAAAAAAAGGTATCATCTTTATAGACAAATATATATAAATATACATATATATAGATTTCTTAATGTGCAGTCTAAGCTCAACCACAATGTGGAATTCACTACATTTAATGTCTTTGAGTCTACTTCTCTGACTTTAAAAATGAATGAAATTAATAATGTTGACCTATTGAGAGTTTTGGGGAATGTCAAATGAAAAATACTGTCAGCACATAATAAGCTTGTAATAAATAGTGTTGAGTTTTATGATACTGGTAATTTAAAAGGATATTTTAATATCCAGTGTCCCTGTTACTCCTGAAATTAAACAAACCCAGGACCTTTGCATTTGCTACTTCCTCTCTCTGTAATGCTTTCCCTTAGCTCTTTCAGTGATGGCTCATTATCATCCTTTGAGTTTCAGTTCAAATGTCACCTCTTCACGGACATTTAACCTGGCCAAACTGTCTAAAGTAAATCTCTGCCCTCACTCTCCATCATGGTGTTTCAGTATCCTCTTTATTTATCTCTTAGTCTACTCCTTTCAAATATAAACTCAATGAAGGCAGAGAGACCTTATCTCCCTTGTTGATAACTGTGCACCCAATGTCCAACAAAGTATCTGCCTCAATAAGTGTGAATGAATGGATGAATTAATTAAATGAATAAATGAGTAGAAGGGAGGGAAGGCGGGAAGAACAAAGGAAAGACATTGGAAGGAATGAATAAAAATGATGGATAAAAGGAATAAAGGACAAAAAAAAAAAAAGAAACTTTCATGGCCTGAGGAATGATTTATATTCTGGATATATGTATTTATGCATATACAACTTTTAAACGTTATTTTTTTAATGTTTATTTCTTTTTGAGAGAGAACACAAGCAGTGAGGGAGGAAGGCGAGAGGGGGACAGAGGATCCAAAGTGGGCTCTGTGCTGACAGCAGAGAGCCTGATGTGGGGCTGGAACTCACGAACCATGAGATCATGACCTAAGCCAAAAGTGGACTCTTAACTGACTGACACCCAGGCACCTGTAAATGTTATTTTAAAGTTTAAAATTTGGGTAAAATTTTTCTGGTTCCTGTCGTGTTTCTTTTCTTGTCCCTGGTCAATGTGTTTCACCTTATCTTCTCCTTCCAGAAGCTATAGCAAAACAATAGGGTGACCTCCTTCTGTGAGACAGTAAGTAATTTTTATGGGATACTGACACCTTAGAACAGAGGGTTGCCAAACGTTTTGTGAAGGGCCAGATTCTAAATATTTTCAATTTTACAAGCTATGTGCTGTCTCCCAACGACTCACCTCTGCCACTATAGAAAGAAAGCAACCATAGACAATATGTAAAGAACTGAATGGACTGTGTTCCAATAAAAATAATTTAGGGAAACTGAAATTTGAATTCCATGTAATTTTCACATGTCATAAAATATTATTCTTACTTTGATTTTTCTTCAGCCAAATAAAAGCGTAAAAGCCATTTTTAGCTCACGGACCTATAAAAACAAGCAGCAGGTTGGAATGGCCTTAGAATGAACTAGTTTAATGGTTTTCTCTCCCAAGACTGTTGCCTTTTAAAAGATGAACTAGATTGGGGGAGGCAAAGAATAAATTTCTATTGGTAGAATTTCTAATAATTTTGCAAATGGAAGAAAAGCATAATTTTGAGTGATCAGACCTCCCTGAACTCCGAAAATCACACTGTATCAGTGGTCCGTTGTCAACAAGTAAGTTGTAAGTGTTAAAAGTAGCTTTCATTACTGACTAAAGTTGCCCAGGTGTACCTGCTAGCAAACTCCCACCTTATTTATTCCTTCCCATTGTAGACTTTGGAGTTTAGGATTAGTTGCATCTAACGATGTTTGATTTGAAAGCAAGACAGTCTGAGGATACTTGAGCTCTATAATCCTGAAGAATAAACTGTTTTCAACTTCAAGTAATGATTTCCCTAAAATTTGTGCATGTAAGTTGAGTAAGGAATTATTTGGGGAAACATTTTAAGAGCACAGTGTGACATAATTTTCTAAATGCAGAAATTAAAAATTCATTAAAAATTATTATAGTCGTATTAGTGTTATTTTTGTAGCTATGACTATTGATTGTGCTTTCGAATGTTTTAAGACAATAGAGCTTTCCAACTTTTTTTCTTTACTCACATCTCTCTCAAACAGCCAAAGCAACTGTTTAAAATTCCATCTTGGGAAGATGCTAGTCAGACTGCAATGAAAAATCAGAATGAAGCTCAATTTGAAGAAAAAGCAGTTAAGTATTTCATAGGTAGGAATATTTAGGATATTTGGAAGTGAATAGTCAAAATATGTCTGCTTTATTTTAGGACATGCAGGCTAAGTCAGCCTTCAGGTATGCATCTCAGAAGTGTAACTAGAAACTAAGTTGTTGGGGTTTTTCCTCGGTTTCCTTGGATGCTAAGAACAGTGCACCATTGATGGTCAGAGTACAGATAATCTGAGGCTAATTTTAAATCCTTTAACTACCTTTCCCTTCCTACCTGTGCTTGTATATCAGGAAATGGAGATTAATAATAGTTTTGATCTTAGTCAAATGGAATAGGAAGCAAGGAAAACCTTACTCGTGTCAGCCAAATACATTATTTTGAAACCATCTGCTTATGTCTGATTATCTTTATCAGCACCCTCTCTCTTTAGTATAGAACAGTGAGAGGTAACTGTACAGAAGCCCATGGAAGGAGTATGGGAATGAGGGTGAGACAACCATAGGTTCCTCGTGCTTTAATTCCTGAAACACTTGAATAAATGACTGCATGTAAATTGAGATGAGGATTATTGGAATTGCTCAAAGGTAAGCAATTTAATTCCCAAGGTGGACTGTTTGCTTGTACCATTTCATGGCTCAGTTTGTGACCTGAGTGATAGTCAACCATCGAGTGCTAGGGTTGAAATATTCAGGAAGAAGGAGCTTGGGACAGTGGGTTCCATGTGGGTTTCTTTGTGAATATTCTTCACCTGGAATCCCAGAAGATGTGTGCCCTTGAGGGAATCAAAGGAGATGGCAGCCTCAGGGAGTCTCATTAGGCCAGCTATGTTTGGTGACAGTCAAATACACACTCTGAAAGAAAAAGCATACCTTACTGTTTCCCACAAATTCTTCCTGACACAAACCTACTCATAAATTATGCCATAATCACTACTGCAGTATGATTTGCATAAGAGTTCAGAGCATATTCAGCTGATATATGACTAACCTCGCCACTGGAGACATGTACTTTACTTTTTTAAATGTAAATCTTTGGGGGGAAAATACAGTGTGTTGGTTTCTGGGTTGTTGGTTTTCTCCCTCTACTACTCAACTTCTAATCTAAGCAGCATATAAACTCAATGAAGTTTGTGCAAAAGAAATGTGTGCATTTCTTTTGAGGGGACAGTCAGTCTTTGAAATTACATTGGTTGTTATTTGCATTGCCCCTAGCCACCATCATAGCCTTTATATTATCTGCAAATAATTTTTAGTTGTTCCCCATTCCAGATGTCATTCACTGAACTCTTGTTACCCATTATCAGCAGACTCACTGTGGAATTGCACAGTTCTGGGAGAAAGACAGTTCTGCGTCTTCTGCCCTCTATTTGGTTTGTAGTCGTAATCTCTAGCCACCTGTAAACCACATTGTACGTTAAAGAGGAATCTTAATTCGATTCTTCATTTTAAAGGGAAAAAAAAAAGGAAACCTCATTGCTTTGTTCTGCGATCTGAAACACAAAGGGTAAATCTGAGAGGTTTTGGTGTTAGTGTTATACAACCGACTGGAAGTGTTTACAGGGATTTCAAGCAAAACCCTACTTCGCCTCTCAGGCTGCATTTTCCAGTGTGAAATCTGTCAAAATAAATCACCACAGCTCCATTTTCCATATCTTCCTCTTCCCCACCACACAGACACATGCACACATCCCACTTTGGTGTAAGCACAATCTCCAAATTCTCTGAACAAGGTCAAACAGTGATACAAACAGTGCCAAAGTATAAGGGTCAGTGATCACCTCTCAAGATTGCAAACCAAAAATGCAACCAGAGTGTTGCCCAGGAAACCTACAGAACAGCTGGCTGCCTCCTGTCTCTATCATGACTAGTGGTAGTAGATGAGAGAATAGATCAGAGATGTGGAGCACATATTTTGACTCTGTTCGTAAATCCTGTTTCTGATTCTATCAGGGACTTGTCACACCCCTAGTGAAAAGCAGGTAATGAGGAAAGTTACTGGGTACTCCCTCTAGGTTAGGAAATGACACATGCCTTTAAACCGGCTTTTCTGGATAAGTCAACATGTTGAAGGGCGTACTTACAGCTTTTTAGACAAAATGTTGATAACTTGCTGCAGTTTTCTTTTCAGCGTTTCCGTTTTGTTAGTTTGGATCCTGTAGTAGATTATTTGAAAACAGCACATAAGCAGCTAGAGAAATGAATTAACAAAGATAGACTACATGTGGGGCACCTGGGCGGCTCAGTCAGTTAGGTGTCCAACTTCGGCCCAGGTCGTGACCCTGTGCTTTGTGGGTTTGAGCCCGGTGTCAGGCTCTGTGCTGACAGCTCAGAGACTGGAACCTGCTTCCGATTCTGTGTCTCCCTCTTTCTCTGCCCCTCCCCTGCTTGCACTCTATCTGTCTCCCAAAAATAAATAAATATTAAAAAAAATTTTTTAAGATAGACTACACATATCTAAAAGATGGGTACAACGAACTGTGGATGATCAGGAAACCACTGCAAGCTGCTCTAATGCCATTTATTCTAAAAGCTTTTCTTAAGTGTCCAGTAATTTTATCTGACTTTTAAGTAGCATGCAACTTTATGTATAGATCATTGATTCCTTTGATGTATTCAAGGTCAAATTATGCTATATTTTGAAGCTTTTTTTGGTGTGGCAACATTAAGGTTGTTTGCAGTTTTTAGCTCTTTATTTTGTTTCAATTTATTTTAAATCACTACGTGGAACACCCTTTTTTTTTTTTTAGTTTATTTATTTATTTTGAAAGAGAGAGAGCATGAGTGGGGAGGGGCACAGAGAGAGAGGAGAGAGAATCCCAAGCAGGCTCTGCACTGTCAGCATGGAGCCCACTGAGCCTAAATCAAGAGTCAGACATTTAACTTGACTGAGCCATCCAGGCACCCAGAAACACTTATTTTATTGCCATATGGAAATTCATAGAGAAAAACGCACGTATTTGTGTTTCATTTTATATCATATAAGAAGTAGTAGGTAAAGTGTGAGTATTAATTAAATAGAGTTAACAATATAAATAAATAAACAAATAAATAAATAAAGTTAGCATTGACAGGAAAAATGCCATACAGTGGTCTCTCTGGGGGAAGCCAAGTGTATTTTTCTTTCGGAAGAGAGGCTTTTTGGATTTAGAACAGAATGGAGGGAGTCCCCATTGTGGATCTTTGCTTGCTTTTTGAAAATTATTCATCCATCAGTCCTCAGGAAGTTTCCAGAATTATTCTATACTGTTAAAGATCCTTAGACTTGGAAGAGTGAGAGACTCTTGTTTTATTCTTATACCATTATTCTTATACCATTCTTATACCAATATACCATTGGTTTTCATATGCAAATGGATATATGTAAAGCGTTCTCGGAAAATGCCGCATTATTGTGATAAAATAAAGTCACTAGGCCTGTTCAGTTATACTTAACAAAGGCAAAACTCAGATTGTTTAGACCTAGAAGGCCTCTACATCTCTTAGATGCGAGATAGACGAATCCTTGTGTCTACTTGATTGGCTTGGATGAATCAAATAAACTGTTAATGACCAGGGATTCAGATACCAATGATCTATATAGTACTCATTTCCTAATTTAACCTACAAATATTTTCTCATCTCCGATGATGCTAATGAACTAACTGCCTTGGTTCAGTTATAAATTCCAGTGTACAACCAACCCATGGTAACCAAGTAGCAAAGGAATATATACAGCTCAAGGCAGGTTAACTGACCTCAGCATAAAAAGTTATGTGTTTTTATAGTACATATGCCTCTCCCTTCTTGATATGTCAAGCTGGAATGAATTATAGTGTATTGTCTAACAGCATTATTGATACTCAGAAATTTTATGAAATATTCACTTTGTTAAGAATGGCTGCCACTTCACAGTGGAGCTCAATGACTATGCAGTGACTACATATATAATCTTTCAGAGTAAACATTAAATGTTGCCATATCAGGTGTTTCTTAGACTTTCCCCCTCCTTAGGTAGAATGAAAAGAATAGTGGAAAGGAGATTATCCGGTCACAAAAAATCTATATCAACAAAACAGGTTTTCTTCCCCCAAGCACTTTTTCTTCAAAATATTGAAGGAATTTTTTCCTTTGTTTTTTGTTTAACCTTCCACTCCCAATTGTTTCTTTCCTTGTTACTAGGGTTATTTTTTTCAGAAATACTTCACACATGAGAAATGAACAGATTAGATTTAATAGAATAATTTATTTATACAATATTCTTACATCTTATTTCAAGTGTTGTTTGGAGTAAAAGGACTTGAAGGCCCATCATCGGTGGGACCCTAAGAGTCTGCAATTCTCCTAAAAGTGCGTGCAGAATTATGTGTATGTTGTGGATAATGTATATTTTCCTGGGGAGAAGATCAAATTTCCTCAGACCCAAAGTTCCTGACTACAAAAATAAGAACCACTGATGTATCGAAACCACCTGAAACAGCATGACTGCAGTGAGAGTATCTTCACTATTTCTGGAGGCTGTTTTCTCTCTCGGCCCCTCCCACCTTCTAACCCTCCTTTCAATGCCCCAGTACTTTTCCAAGTGTGGAAGTGTGTGTTCATGCTGGGGGAGGGGGGCAAGTGTTGAGCCTTCAGGTTGGACTTGAAGGTAAACTGGGTTGAAATGAAAATTGGAGATTATACAACAAGAACAAAACACTGTGGCTGCCCTTCTGGTGAGAGTGGGAGAGGTTAAGACCAATATAATTTATTGTGGTATAATTATATGTCCATTCTAGGACATATACTGGCACTTGTTTCCTGGGCTGTGTCAATGCCACAGCGCTGGCTTAAGTTACCTCTGTTTTGCTAAGAACATGAGAGGAAGTATGAAAATATTTTGTTAGAGAATAAATACTTGCAGTAGCCTAATTTTTTTATATACAGAATTATAATAACTAACCTTACCTGCCAAAAAAGAAGTCAAACATTTACATTTTCAGAAAGCATTTCTTAAATTTTCAAAGCAAGTTAGTAAGTTCATAAAGACTAGGAGTAGTTTCTTTTTATTTACTGCCCACAATTAAGACCAAACAACTCTACAATCTAGACGAGGCTCACTAACTGGCTACGATGGCTGGTATTCTATTAGCCGCTGTTGATTGGCAAATTGAATTATTTAAATTCAGGTTAATGAACTGAATTGTTTGTTTCCGTAATTTTCTCATTTTGGTAACATATTACATTTTTCATAGAAAGCTGTCTCAATACCAATTTGGAATGAAGTGGGTTATAGATGAAAAGACGTCAGTAAGTTGCACTGAAATAAATCATGTATTCGTCTTTATACTTTAACAAAATGGAGTTTTCTTTGACCAATTGTGTTCATAGTCTGAAAGACTAGGCACATAGCTTGGATTGCTATAATAAATTGCCAAAGACTGGGTGGCTTAAACAACAAACGTTTCTCATAGTTCTGGGGATGAGGAGTCCAAGATCAAGGTGCTGGCAGAGTTGGTCCTGGTGAGGCCCCTCTTGCTGGGCCTCTTGTAGATGGCCAACTTTTCTCATTATGCCTTTATGTGGCAGAGAGCAGAAAGAGAAGCAGACTTTCTTGTGTCTCTTCTTATAAGGGCACTGATCCCGTCATGAGGACTCTGTCCTCGTGACCTAATTGCCTGCAAAAGATCACATGTCCAGATGCCATAGCATTGGAGATTGGGGTTTCAATACATGAATTTTGTGAGGATATGAACATGCAGTCCACGACAGTGTGTATTTTTTTTAAATCTGGTAAGAAATATTCAAGTAAAATGAAGACACCAATATATAAATTATATCAGTCTGTCTTTGCCAAACACTGAGATCTGAATTAGGACAGACAAAATTTAATTCTAGTATTTTGACATCATATGAAATCTCTGATTTCAAACTAGCTGTCTGTGTTCTTTTAAAATGTGCTAATCCTGAAAAACGTGAGCCCATAAATGTATGGAGAAAATTTAAGGTCCAAATAGTGGCTTTATTTATTTTTTAAAGGCTTCCAAGATGGTTCATATAAATGTGATCCTGCCCAAAGGCTATTTCTGTCTCTATAAGGTATCTAATGAGGTCTTCTGTTCAATCTGCAAAGGATGATAAAGCATTGCTGAATGGTTTTGTCCCAGATGCACTGTGAATAAGATGCCTGGTACAATAGATCAAAGCCCCCTTGAGGCATTATTATATGCATTTATTATGAAGCATTCAAAAGTGACAGTACACAAGTCACCAACAAAACAGCGGTTATTTCACGAAAATTATGGGGGCGAGGGTGAGGTTCTCTATAGTATGCCAACAAAATGCAATTAAACAGATTATGTTGCTAAGAACAGTCTGCTTTGGGCTGATTTTGCATAATATATTCACTTAACTTGTACCCACATAACCAAATGTTTAACGGGTAGAAACGTTCAACTCAGTTTCCCATCTGAGGGTTGTGGATCATATTGCAGAAGTCCTCCAAAGGCAAGGCCTCTGTGTGTTAGGTGAGGCTGGGAGTTCGGCAGTGAGCGCCAAGTTCTTGCTGCTCCTAAGTGTCCTGGGTCCACGTGGATCCCTGTAGGACCACAAGAGACCTGAGCTGAGTGGCTCTCTGTACCAGTTCCCCCCTTTGCCTCTTAGGACAAATGATTCATTTGATTAAACAAAAAAGAAATCCAGATTTCACGCATCTCCTCCCACTGCTTTAGATGAGAGAAAAGGAAGAAAAGTGGCCTTGATCTTCCTAAAAAAGAGAGCTTTCTCTTTTCCTGAATCTTCAGACATTCCTCTCACAAATCCAGCGGTTTTTTATTTGGTAAAGACTTCCTCCATGTATCTGTCAGCTCTGAAAAGAGCTGAGAGAATGTAGATGTCAGTTCAAGAATGCAACCGTTTACTTAATCATGTGGCATTTTTTTAACTTTATTTTTTTTTTGAGAGAGTCAGAGAGAGTGTGCGCAACACTAGCAGGAGCATGGAGGAAGGGACAGTGAGAGAGGGCGAGAGAGAGAATCCCAAGCAGGCCCTGCGCCCTCAATGCAGAACCCAATGCGGGGCTCCATTCGAGACTTGAATTCCCAAACCATGAGATCATGACCTGAGCGGAAGTCAGATGTTTAACTGACTGAGCCTCCGAGGCACACCAGTCATTTAGCTGTTTAAGTCACATTGTCAGTGACCCTTTTTTAAAACCAAGATTTCTGTAAAACTTCTAAGATACTACAGATAAGGAAGGCCCATCTGGGTTCCAGCATGTGATAGATCTTCCTTGTTTATTTTTCCTGTATTGTTTCAGTTAACAAATTACTTCTTAATTTTAATTGATGAAGTTATTCTTATGTCTGAACTTTACTTTCCAAATCATACTTTGTGCTGTATACCTGAGGGCTGGTATGTGTGCTATAGTCCTTTTTTTATATCACCACTATTGTCTAGTTGTTTTTATAACCAAACGTGTGTAATATTTATAAATCCTTAAATAAATAATTTTACCAATGCGAAAGTGGTAAAGTATATTCTGTTTGGTAGTTATATCTGAATTTATGATATTTACTGTTAAATTAAGTCTTATAGTCCTAACACTAGGTGAGATAAGAAGTACAGTGATTCTTTTATGACTGTTTTGATTGTAGAAATCATCCTGAGTAGGAATTCTCATTTTTTAAATATTTTTTAAATACATTATTACCAATGGAAGATAAAGAGAAAATGTGACAAGTAAACTTGAAATGATTTTTAATGCTTTGTTTTTATAATTATATATTATGCTTTATTTGCAGGACCGTGTAAATGCATTAGAAACGGTAAGTTGGGGCATTTTCTTTCTCCTTTTGTCAGAATTACCGTTGTGTCTTGGTGTGGATTTCAGAGCACCCCTCACCCCACCCAAAGAAGCAATTCCAGAAAGCACTTCTAAAACTACATCTAGGATTGAAAGGGGAGAGACTAAGCTAAACTATACCTGAAAGGTAGGTGGATACACACCTTTAAAATGAAAATAATGGTAAAAAAAAAAAACATCAAGAATGATGATACCAAGATGTCCTAAATTATGGAAAACATAATTAGTTTAAATGTAATCAATATCCTATCTGTTTGTTTCTATATTTCCCAGTCACTAAAAGGATTGGTTGACAAGAAGTGGAGATTGGGATCCTGCTTATACTTTGAGGTCCAGATAGTGAACCTCAGTATGTTTTGTTTTTAATTTTTTAATGTTATTTATTTTTGAGAGAGAGAGAGAGAGAGAGAGAGAGAGAGAGGGAGATGGAGTGTGAGCTGGGGAGGGACAGAGAGAGAGGGAGACACAGAATGAGAAGCAGGCTCCAGGCTCTGAGCTGTCAGCACAGAGCCCGATGCAGGGCTTGAACCCACAAACCGTGAGATCATGACCTGAGCCAAAGTTGGATGCTTAACCAACTGAGCCACCCAGGCACCCCAACCTCAGTATTTTTGTCCATTGTTTTTACCACTACCCAAATAATGTTAAAAGCTGGTCAGCCTTTTTCTCAATACTCTTACTTGCAGGAATCTAGTATTAGGGAATACATTTCTTGAGGTGCATGAATGTAAGACGACATGCCTGCAATGTTTACTGTAAAATGATTTATTTGAAATGATTTTAGAGAAAAAGGGACAACCTCTTGTTTGACAATACAGTAATGAATGGTTAAAGTGTGGACTTTCCACCCAACATGCCACTATGGTTATGGAAAGGGCTTGTACTAAAAGACAAATTAAAAAATAAAATAAAATTGTGTCTACTTCAATAATAACATGTAATGATAGGCATATGAATAAAAAGTAGAAGAGATGTAGCAAAACTCATCAGTGACTTGTTAGACATGAGTTAGGACTGTGATTTCATTCCTTTCTCTATTTTTTCAAGTTTTATAAAACATTATATTACTTTTATAAATAAACCTTTGTATAATGAAAACCATGTGAATTGAAAGAATGGTAGAATAAATTATGGTACCACCTTATGATGAAAGATTTTCAGCCATAAAAAGTCATATTTTTAAAAAGTAAATATTGCCATATTATGCTCCCCATAATATGGGAGCAGTATATAAAGTAGTATATATATTTATGTGTGTGAGGGGGAGTGTGATGCAAATATTGAGTATTTTGTGTTAAAAAAAGACTCAGAAAGCAAGCACACAAAATATTAAGAGTGGCTTGGGACTAGTGGTGATTTTTGTTTTTTCTTTCTATGTTTTTAATGAACAGGAAAAAAAAAAAAAAGAAGCCTTTCAACAATATGGCCAGTAAAGAATAAAATATTTATTTTGTGAGTGTGAGGTGGAGAGATGCTAATGGGGCACATTTTAGTCCTGTGTAAGCAAGTGATTTTGATTGACAGTGTCCAGACCCTAGTGGGTAAATAATCTATTCCTTAGATTTAACTGGGCCATTTGGAAATTACACTGACCTTCTCAGTTTCAGTATGATGACATTGTAGGTGAATAAAATGTTTAGTGTTCTTCCACATATATTTTACTTACTCTTAGGAAGTGTCTTGCCAACAGGATTTGGCTTGTGAATTAAACACTCTTTTTAAAAATATGAACAAAAATAGAAATTTTGAGTGTGAGGACTTGGGTTCAGCATATAAAATGCCACTTATACAACATTTAGCAAATCACTTGTTTCTTGATTCCCTCCTCTGTAAAAATAAAGATAACAATAATTAAACTTATTTTACCAAGTTGTGAGAATTAAGAGAGAAAATATATATGAACATGTTTAGGGCTAAACAAATGTTAGGTTATCATTATGTGATTGCTTATTATTTCTTATTTAATCATGTGCATTATACCAATATGCCATGCAAAACTTAAAATCATACAAGCAGAAACCAAAACCTATAAATTTTATTAGTATTTGTTAGTCTTTTTAATTTATCAATCTCTTTACTAAAAGTACTATGGAGTATGATCTTAGTAAGTACCTATTCTAAGCATTCCTTTAGGAATAAAGGTAAAAATAAAAAGTCATCATGAGAAAAATAAAATTGATTAAATGGACAGGGTTTTTTTACAGTGGCAGTTTTCTCAAGATGGTTTTAATTTGAAATAATTATCATAAGTAAAGCCATAAAAATGAAAATGCTCAGTAATAATGTTAATGCTCAAATATTATAAAGTCCTTTGACTTCATATGGCATTATAAGCAGCAGATTTAATACACTTGGTAGACTATTCAACTGGTAAAGTGTTTTATAGTTCATAAAATCAAATATGCTGAAAGTAATCTCAAGATCATTTATTATTCTCTCACAACTCAGCACTTAAACCGTAGAAAAGAATTGGTGGTCTACATTTGGTTGGGTTGGTATTAACATAAGATATTGGATGTAGGGTGTATGTTCTGGTAATACAAATATGCAAAAGTTCAAAACTTCGTTGTTTCATTAGGAGATTTTAAAGGTTCAGTAGTTATAACAGCTGAAAATGAGATGGTCTTTTCATCATAATGAGCAACTTGAGATGACTTGTCCCCAGTGATCTATATACTTATGTAAGGATCATGTGTCTGTTTTTCCTCCTCTTCTTCAACTTTTCCCTCTCCTTCTTCACTAGCATGTAAGCTTCTTGGGTTAGAAAGTACTTTTTACTTGCAAATGCAACCCAGGGCCTATCAAACATTCCTGATATATACTGGACAATCAGTAAACATTTGTAGAATGGATGTCAAACTGTACATATGTGACACTCACATAAGGGTATGCGGGTTTACACAGAACCAGTCCCAATAGTTGAAGAAAAAAATTCCCCGGAAGTAAATCAATTTATTATTTTCCCGTAGCCTTTTTGGTTAGGTTTAAACTTTATTTGATGTTTCACAAAAGTTCTTAGGATCTTCATTAAAGTTTAATGTGAATTTTTTAGTAATGAACCAACTCTTAACCAAAATATAACAGGCTAATACCCCAAATAAAGCTAAGTAATTACCTAAAAAACAAATCTTGATGGAGAGCCCCAGTTGATGGGCCATGGATGAGACATAGCAGTGGATATTTATTGGGTACTATACAAGGCACTGTGTTGACAATGGAGGAGAAAAGGAAAAACTATAATCAGTTCTCCAAAGGAATTCGTACTTGAGAAGTTACTTACATGTAAATAAATTAATGATGTAAGATAAAGATACATTTTCTATACTACATGAAGAAAACACAATGCATTTTGTAGGAGCTTTTATAAAGAAAAAAAATTTTTAAAGAAAAATTATAAAATAAGACATCATGGTCCAGGTTCTAGGAAAAACCATGGATTTTGTACTTTGAGGACATGATGGAGGAGATTAGATTCATCTCTGAAAGTGGAGAATCAGGGTCAGGCAGAAAGAGCCAGAGAAGGCATTTATGTTGGGGCTGTAATTAAACTTTGAAGATAGTAAGAAACCAAAGGGTTTGTTAAAAGACAATTTTACCAAAAAAGTAAAATTATGAAATCATGACTCTTCTACAAATATGAAATGAAATCATGACAAATGAGTTTATTTAACTCTTTAATTAATGAGAGAATGAATAAAATGTTACTGAGGCTTAAAGGAGAAAAGAACCACACATAGGTAAGCACTAGAGTTCTGACATGCATTTAAATTAGATGCAAAACTGGTTTCTTCCATTGTGGAGGAAGGAAATAAGTTGAAACTCCCCCAGACAACATTTATTTGCAAGTCTATGAACAAGACTCATTTTCATTGCTATCAGTTATCTACAACACAGAGAGTTAAAGTGGTAGCACAGCTATTTATTCATTTTTATTTAGCTTTTATTTTGAGCATAAAATCTTCGTTAATGTTTTATTTATTTTTGAGAGAGTGCAAGCAAAGGAGGGGCAGAGAGAGGGTCACAGAGGATCTGAAGCGGGCTCTTTGCTGACAGCAGTGAACCCGATGTAGGGCTTGAACTCACAAACCATGAGATCGTGACCTGAGCCAATGTCTGACACTTAACTGACTGAGCCACCCAGGTGCCCCCATAAAGTGGTTTTAAATCAGGTCTTATGTCACGGCAGATGTAGTGTGTAGGGATGCAAATGTCCTGCTCCTGATCCAAGATGCCTGTAACCACTTCCAGCCTTTAGATTTGCATTGTAATGAGACAAAAGAAAGGAAGAGAGAGCAGGTAATTTCCCTTTAGTAGACACTAGAATTTGAACATACTATTTCTGTCCATTTCCTTGGGCCAGAATTTTGTGGATGATTATAACTAGCTCTAGGATTCAAAAAGAGAACCAGATAAGGCATAGACTTTTGGAAGTTTCAAAGTAAACTTCTAATCCACTCAAGGTCAGAAAACAAACTAGAGTAGAAGTTATGAAATATATGGATATGAATAATAATAGTAACACTGTGTTATAAAATGTGTGTGATACAGCAAAAGTAGTACTTATGGGGCGACTTCATGGCTCACATCTTTAATTAGAAAAGAAGGATGAAAAATAATGAGCTTAGCACCCAGCATAAGAAATTAAAAGGATGGCACAAAAACCTAAAAAAAAAAAAAAAAGAAAGAAAGAAAGAAAGAAAAAAGAAAAAGAAAGGAAAAAATAGAGAAAGGATTATAATTAATAGAAAGCAAACATGCAATATGCAAGCCCAGTAAGGATGGGTGTTTAAAAAGAAAAAAACAACCAATACCCAGCATGACTGATGGAGAAAAAAAAGAGAGTAGATACAAATGAATAATATTAGGAATGAAAAAGTGGATATTACTATAGCTATTTGAGAATTTAACCACATACCAGAGTATTGTGAATAATTTTGCAATCATATATTAGGAGAAATAACTAAATTCCCAGAAAAAAATTAATTTTCCAGAGTTAGGCAGAAATAACATGAATAGTGCCATAAGTAAATCTTTAAAAATAATAAAAAGTTTCATCAACAATTTTTAATCAATTAAGAATTTCTCTAGAAAGGGGCCACCAACCCCAAATAATTTTTTTAGAGAAGTTCTACCAAATATTATGGGAACAGATGATTTTAATTTTACAAAAACTCTTCCAGAAACTAGAAGAAGAGGGAACATGCCAAACTCATTATGAGTTGGCATAACCTTGGAGACAAAACCAGACATAGAAAGTATAAATAAGGGAAATTAAGGGACTTTTCACGCATTAACATGGATGCAAAAATATTATACACAAAATATTAGCAAAATAAATCCAGGAATGTATTCAAAGGAGAATTCATCATGAACAAACTGGGTTTATTCCAGGAATTCAGAGTTGGTTTAGTATTAGGAAATCAATCAATGTAATTCACCATATGACAGATTAAGGAGAAATAAATTTAATAAGATCATCTCAGTGGATGAATAAGAAGCATTTATTCTCATATCATTATCAAAACCTGTTTAGCAAACTTAGAAGGGAATTTACTTAATCTGAGTCATATAAAAAAAAATCAATGACAGACATTATCTTAGCGTTTTGAAAGTCCTCCTTTAAGACCAGGAACAAGGAAAGGATGCCCCATTCCACAGCTTCTGTTAGATACTATGTATGCAGTCCTAACCAAAGCAGTTAAACAGTTGTTATTTGCAAACAGTGTTGCTGTCTAAAAAGTTCTAGGAATTCATAGTTAAGAAAAATAGAGTTTAAGAAAGTCCATTCTCTTTCTAACTCCAGCAACAAGTACTAAGAAAATGTAACTAAAAGTGTACCAGTACAAAAGGAACAAAAAATACAAAATACATAGAAAAAAATCAAACAACAACAACAACAAAAATGCAAGTTCTTCACAGAGAAGATACTCCGGAATAGCCAAGATAGTTCTGAAGATGAGCAAGTTGGGGGTAGTTTTTGTACTATATATGAAATCTTATTAAAGCTATGAAAATTCAGGTAGTGTAGTCTTGGCACAGGAATATAAAAATAGGCCAGTGTAATCAAATATACGACCCATAAGCAGAAATATGTGTACATGGAAATGTGATGTCTGGTACAACTGGCATCCCTGATCAGGGAAATAAGGAGGGACTTTTCAATTGCTGGTATAGAAAAAAAGAAATTTAACCTCTATCTCAGATGCAAAACTTTAAAACAAAGTGTAGTTTAATATCTTCATGATCTTGGAACTTTGAAGGATTTCGGCGGGGGCGGGAGGGGGGATGACACTGAAAACACAGATCCTAAAAGATGTGACTGATGTGACCACGCTAAAATTAAGAACTGCTGTAAGTCAAAAGACAACATAAAAATAGTGAAAAGAAAAGCCACACTTAAAATATATTTGTGGCAAAATATATAGCTGAGTAGCAGTTTGTATCCAAATCAAATTGTATCCAAATCTTATTGCCAACAAAGCAATTAGAAAAAGATAATCTAGATTTCAGAAATAAAAAAAGAAAAGTAAAAGAGGGTAAAAGATATGAGCAAGCATTTCAGTTGAAAAAGAAATATGTGAATATATTCAGCTTCATTAGTAAACAGGGAAATGCTAATTGAAATCACAAAGAATTGTCAATTTTCTTCAAACTGTGTGTATATATTTTATGTACTCTTTTGTATCTGACACATTTCGCCAAAAAAAAAAAAAAAAAAAAAAAAAAGGAATGGGAACATGTTAACAGAACTTTTTTTTTTTTTTTTTTTTTTAATTTTATGACAAAATGATTAATGCTGTCCCTGAGGGTAATGTTCAGAGATAGCTGGTGAGTTAGTCTCCAGACTGGAGTAAAATAACCCCTAGGAGTAGGCAGAGATTTTCCAAGGGGTCTTCAGACACAGATAGTTTTAAGAGAATCGATTTTTACATCCTCAGCTTCTACATGCATTTCAAGCAGAGTCCTAAAATGACCCTGCCTGAGGAGGCCACCGTACTTTTCCTAATCAACCTCCTCTCCCTTTACAAAAGAAAGGCCTATTCTTCACCCACCCAAGGTTCCATGATGCCAGATTCCCCCAGACACTTCAAGGTGCCAAACAAGGGGCAATTTATGATTTTGATGCCTTCGAGGCCTCCTCTAATCAAGTCACTAAGGTAAGGCTTTTTGTCCTTGTTAGTCATACATATATTTTTGATAAGATGGTTTTATTAGATATATGTGGTATTGGGAATATATATTCTGAAATTGATATATATTGTTGATAGATGTTGCGGAGGAATAATGACAATTTTATTTAATGACCTCACCTCTTTTACCCCCCTACTATAATCAGGAACAAATGTATAGCTCCTGAGAACAAAACTGAGGGTTGGAAAGAAGTAATTGAAAGTGTCTTCTTTTATTCAGGTGACAAACTTTGGCCTGGCTCCATGCCTTATTTATCTGTCTTAGAATTATAATTCAAAAAGTGGTTGTCACAGAGCATATTAACACATTTATAGAACTGAAAAATCAAGTCTGACTTTTTTCTGCCAGAAAGTTAGCCTGATTTGGCTGATTGGTTTGACATAAGGACTAGCTTTGCCAATCTGCAACTCTAGGGTTTTAATGAAAATATATTTAATGCAAATATAAAAGTATTTTTTTAAGTTTATTTTTGAGAGAGGGAGAGCATGCATGTGTGCAAGTACATAAGCAGGGGGTGGGGGGGTCGGGGGTGGGACGGGGGGCACAGAGAGGGAGAGAGAGAGAGAGAAAGAGAGAGAGAGAGAGAGGGAAAGAGAGGGAAAGAATCCTAAGCAGGCTCTGTGTTATCAGCACAGACCCTGACGCTGGGCTCAAACTCACGAACCGTGAGATCATGACCTGAGCTGAAATCAAGAGTCAGATGCTTAACCTACTGAGCCACCCAGGCACCCCTAAAACAAAAGTATTAAAAATGTATACTGAGAGAATGGTATTAATATTAATATTTTTAGTTTTCTTCATACTTTCTTCATATGTAGAATTCAGCGAAATGCCTCTAAGTGAAAAAAAACAGTTGTAGTCATTTGATAAGTCTTGGTAAATAAAGCCTCTTTCATATACCTTCCAAAACAAAGTGAGTGACTTTAATAACTACATTACAGTCCTTTGGCAAGTCAAGTAGTTTCTAATTCTTTGCTTTCAACAAAACTGAAAGAGGACCTAATCAAGCTGATAGATCATTAAAATTAATTTTTGATGACAGATCACTATGTAATATTTGCCATAAAACTAGGAAGGCAACTGAGTGACATTGTTATAACAAAACCGCTTTCATTCTCATGTACTGTTACATGTGAACAAGATTTCTCAGTGATTAAATCTACAGAAACAAACAAACAAAAAAGAAATAGAAGTGAAATGGATTCCTGTCTTATTCAAGCAAAAGTTAGCACTTACTTA
Source organism: Panthera onca (assembly GCF_046562875.1). Lineage (NCBI taxonomy): Eukaryota > Metazoa > Chordata > Mammalia > Carnivora > Felidae > Panthera > Panthera onca. Next base: position 124,259,368 of record NC_138344.1, on the reverse strand, counting down.
TGGATACATGAACTAATTGAGTACAAGAGAAAAGTAGGCAGTATCCATCCATTAAGGGATATACTTTTGGAAGCTTTGGAGTCCTTATACATTTTACATTAATATTTCTTCTCAAAAACTTTAATATACCTAATATTAGTTATAATGAGAATTCAGGCAATAAAAATATATAACACTTAAAGCATTATGGTCACAGGGAATTTTAAAAATCAGTTTTCTCTATATATACATTTTTGTTACAGACAAGGATGAAGTATGATAGGATAACCAATACAAAAGACTTCCAAACATAAGTATATTTTATATTAGGAGAAAACTCTGTTGGGGAAAATAGATGGGAAATAAATTCAAAGGGCAAAGGAACAATATAAAATGTCTGTCTTCTAAAGAGGATCTAATTTAGTTATTCTGTCAATGGGTAAATGGTGGTAACAAATTACTGAAGTATTTAAAGTTTGCTGGATACGTTTATGTGAGTAATATAAGAGTTTTATTTGAAAATGTCAGTATTTACAATATTCCAGAAATTTCATCCTCTGCAACTACCTAAATTTATGACGAAAACATTTGGAAAACCTTGAAATGTGTATGGGGGGGGGGATGGGGAGGGATAAGGTAGATACATAGTTTAAAAAATTATTTCGAGAGTATTTACTCAAAATTTTGAAAATCATTGACTTAGAGCAAATGTGTAATTATGTAGCTATAATTTCTCAGTGTTTAATCAGCTTCTCAAATCCAAGTGACCTAAAACAATCCAATGTCCCTTGTTTTCAATGTATACTTAAAGAGATGATATAACTTACAGGATAAATCCTAATATGTAGCAATATGGAGAAATATATACATAAATTTACCTATATTGGGAAAAATTACAAAACGCTGGGAAACTCTTAGAAATATAGGTTTTATTCAAAAAGAAAAAAGAAAGCTGTTGGATCCTTTAGCACACCCCTAAAGGATTCATTCAGGTAATATTAGTGGTAACAGATTTGAACCATGCACACCAGTTGATCTTCAAGAGTACAAGAGAATGCCAGTATGTCTCCGTGGAAATTACCAAGTAACGCTATATTCTCTCCCTTCACACATCTGCCAAAACAGTAGACAATTGCCATTGGAGTTTTTATTTTTAATTATTTCCATCCCACCTGGAGCCAGCACTGGTTGTACTTCATCCTACTACATGTGTGATCCACTCTTCAAGCACTTAAGTTGTTGAAGAAGCACCATTGTTCTTTGTTAGAACACCAAATTCAGCTCTACGCCACTTAGGAATATATGGTGCCAATAGAGTTAACGTACTTACTGAAGTGTCCTGGTTAAGCTCAGGAAGTAACTGACTTGAGTATGTAAATCTGGCCAAATAACTGTTAATTATTTGCAATGCTTCTTCTAAGTATTTGTAAGAATCTTAAAGCTAAGTAAAACTTGCCTTTATCTCTTTATAAAGCCAGAACTTGCTGTTTCAAAACCAAAGATCAAGCTAGGTTCATTTTTGGTTTTGCCAAGACTATGAGCCTCTCATTGAAGTTGCCTGAAAGGTTTAGTCAAATTGGCTTTACACCAAATAAAACGCAGTGTGCTCTGTACAGTTTTGACCCAGAATCAGGTGAATCTCAGCAGTTTTGGCTGAGCTACATTGTAAAATTTTGGATTTGTTCAAACTTGACACTTCCTGGGAACCCATTCAAACTGAAACCGGAAAAAGGTTTTGCACAAACCCTGTCCTAGCCCGTTCTGCCAAGTTTCCCACTGCTCTAATGTTAGTCTACCTTCTGTATATTCGCATTGAGGGCAAACGGAAATATCCTCATGAATCTCTCATGAGGGATCTTGGTTGAAACAATCTAGACATTCTCCTTTCGCCACCTTGTCCCAAAATACAGAGCCTGTTTTCTGCATTAGTCAGTATTAAAATATGTACGTTTTCCAATAATGGGGTCATCTTCAAAGGGTTAAACTTCTAAAACATGTCTGTATTTAAGGTCAAAGGAAGAAAATGCTACTCAAACAAATAGGCTGTTTATTAAGAGTTGCAACCTTGTGGCAAAAGGTGATGACCAATTTAAAAATGTAAGACTTCCTTCAGCCTGCAAAAACGGTTTCTTACAGCCCTGTCAAATTTCTCATAAACACGGTGACATAGGGAAAGTGTCATTGAGAAATTATATAATGAATGCAGCTTCACCAGCAGATGAATTTAATATTATCAAATTGCTCAGTGTTTGGAGGTCAGACTGACAGCTTCATATTTGATGCTGATAAGTAGTCATACTGCCTAACTGCCTTGCTAGGCAATGTGTTTCATAGCCCCACTCTAAATACTATCAATAACATAGTGCATCCTCAGAAAGAAGCTCTTGCTTTATATAGAGAAGATAATATGAGTGTATATTACAAAACACGATGGAAGTAGCTTTCTGAAAAAATATAATACATATAAGAAATGCTTTCTGTTTTCTTCAAGAGAGCGCATATGGGTAAAATCTCCGAGTAGTAGTGTATTAAGTTTTGTTGTTTTTTTTTTTTTAAAGATCCTACCTTAACTATAAAACAAAATATTTGTATTATACCCTTAATATGTAGTTGGTGGGAATAGTATATCTTACATGTTTGAAGTAGCCTTTAAATAAAAAGCTGATTTGGGGGATTTTTATTTTGTGCATCTAATTTTAACAAATTACAGACAAGTTTTAGCTGAAAATTATTATATGCCTAGTTTAAATGATGATGATATGGTAAAAATAGTATCTGATTCAGAGTCAGAAAAGCTAGGTTCTGGTCATATCTCTATCATGGCCAGGCATGTGAGCCTGGGCAATGTGTTTAACCTCTCTCATTTTTAATTTTCTTTTTTTTTTTTTTTAAATGATTGGGCTGGGCTAGGTGATATCTAGAAGCTCCCCTCCCTAATAGGTTCTGGTCTAATCTAAAAGGAATTAAAATTCTGGCCTTCAAAATTTCTGACCTACCAATAGTTGCTATCAAACAATTTACTTCACTCAATCATAAGATATTATATAACAGGTACTTGTTGAATCCCTACCGTGTCTCTCTAATTTCCTATGGAGATAGCAGATTAAGTCCCTGCTGCCATTTTAGATAACATTCCACCTGGAAGGAGTCTTAGAGATCCTTTTGAAAACCCCTCACTCTGCAGGCCAGAGAAGTTGATGAATTGCCAAGTGGCAAAACTAGGGCTAGAATTCAGGTGTCCTGATCAGTGACACAGTGTTCTTTCCATTCCACATACTCCTCTTGTGACTCGTAAGAGCAATGAAGACATGATTAAGGAACACTTGACAAGTGTCTAGTGAATGTGCAGAATGAAAAAGAAGGAAATCAACAGCTAGATCCCGTGTCTTTCTTGAGCAGGGCAAGAAGTGGACTTATACATAGGACATTGACATTCCTGGACCATATGTAGGATTGTCAGAATATGCCCTCAACTTATTGGTAAATAGAGTTTTATAAAGCACCTTTGAACTAGTTTTCTTCCTTTTGAATCTTGAAGAAAAGAGTTGGCATGCCTCGTTCGCATTACTAGTTCTGTCTTGAGCTTGCTCAGTGATGCTCAGTGCCTCAGTGGATCTTTTTTATTTTATGCATCCACATACCAACTCTAATTCTACTTACACAAGTGTTTATAAAGTTTATTTAGGGCTTTTAACAAACTTTGATCTCAGATGAAAGGCTGGAGAGAGCATAAATTGTCACTATTAGCACTATTAATATAAATATCCAAAGTGGTCTTACGTTAATTATTTAACATTAGTGAATGATTTCAACCTATCATTGCCCCCAATTACATTATATTTGAACATCAAACGGTAAAAGGCCAAACCATCAAAATAGCCCTTCCCTCATTATTCTCTTTAGGCTCTCTGTTCCTAATTATTTTTGCGTGGCTGGTGTTACATAAATGGTTTTCTGAAGCTTTTTCGGTGCTTTTCACTACTATCCTCTCACCGTCTACCTATCCACAGCAAAGGCCAGTGAGACATATCCTTGACTTGTCATCAGACATGAACCAGATTGTCTAAAACACATTAAATAGAAACTCACTGACAAAACACCTGGAGTCAATGAAGTACTCCCTTTACATCTTTTCAGAGAACTTCCTGTTTTCATCCCTTGCATTTCTCTATTATTTCTAACTCAGAACTTGTTTTGTTCTGTAATACCTCAAAAGTCCTCATTACACATTAGTTTTCCTTGAAGAAGAGTGTATTTGCAGGTGAGTGAGAGGGAAAGGCAAAAGGCAGGTAACCTCCAAATGTCTTAGAGAATGATTAGGATTTGGTAGACTGGGAGTTAGAAGATCTAGTTGTGAGCCCTGGCTCTATCACAGCGACAACTCACTTCACTCCTCTGAGCCTAATTTCTATTATCTATAAAGTGAGACCAATTATTGGCCTGCTTGTCTCACTGTTTTGTTGAGAAGAGCAAATGAGATAATCGATGGGAAAGTCCTTTTCTCATTTTTAAAAATATTCCTCCATTACGGGTGTGTTACTTTCACCAGTCACAGAAGCAGGATATATATGGACTGGAAAGTTTGGGCTCATTAATCAGGACATTCGAATTTTTGTCTGAGTTTCACCACACAGGTTATATGTCTAAGTACTCTATATCATATGAAGTTTACCTCCAAAATTCAATTCAATTGTGTCAAACTTTGGCTCTGAGACATGTGGGTTTACAGATCTTAATAATCCTAACAATTTTAGTTCAACATGCTCCCACCCCCAGATTTGGTTGACCTGGGGTAGGACTCAGTATTTTTTACAGCTCCCCCAGATGATTCTAATTTGAAGTCATGTTTGAGAATCCCTGATTTTGGTCATTGTCAACATGACCTTTAAGAATATGCCTTATGATTCATCCCCTCCAGCCTGGAGCTACTCTCCCTTCGTGTCTATCGGAGTTTGTTCTACTCATTTCCACTGAATTAATTCCATGCCATTTCTACTATAGTATCATATATTCTGTCTCCAGTATTTCTTCTTTCTAATCTACCAAAACCGTTGTAAGATTCTTTCTCAGGCATTGTTTTCGTTAATTTTCAAGTATCTTACTGAAATTTAAATTTGTCAGACTTAACGTGAAGGGCAAATTTATCCAGTCATGAATTTGCCAAATGACTAATTCTCTTATCTTAACAAATTGTAACAAACTGGCCAGTGGAAAAAAAAACATTTTTGGAAGCTATATGAACAGTTACAAAACAAATAAGTTGTTTTGTAAATCAACATATTGGGAAAATTGGCTTTTTAATCCGTTTGCTTTTGGCATCTTGACTAAGGTTATATAAACTACCTGCCTTCCTCATTTCTTCTTGTTTCTCCTTTTACTACCTTTGTATTAATCCCCTTTGTAGCATCACATTCATTACCTTTGAATCGTTTCTCCATTCAGCATGTGACAACCAGATAGATACTCCATGTGAAGGACTGAGTGTGAAACACGTCTTCTTACAAGGCAGTGTTGTGCAAGCGGTTCATGAATTATCACACTTCCCATCAGACCACCTAGAAGCAGTTCAGGAAGGCTCAAAGGGAAGAGAAATTAGGCACTACATGCTTGAAGAGGATTCTGAGAGGTGGTATAATCTTCAGTATATCATCAGGGTTAGTTGGACCCAATCTTGAGTTTCAGTTCCTTTGGTAAGGATTGATTTTTTTTTTTTTTTACTTTTATTCTTTCTTAAATATCTTCCAAAGAATAAAGAGAAAGTTTCCTCATTTTTAAAAGGGAAAACACTGATTCTGTCTTGCAAATACCATATGGATCTATTGAACCATGTTATAAATCTAAGATACATAATGGATCTTGGTGAGCTTATTTTCGTGAAGCATTTTCCTACTTCATCATCCTTGGAATTATTCTATATGTTATCCATCAATCGTTCCCAGCTATGCTAGAAAAAAACTAAAATAGTATGAAAGTGGAGGAATAATGGAATCACACAGAAGGATTTGTAGTAAGTGAACTAAGTCATTACTATTATATAATATTTCAGTTTTCTTACTGTGCTGTCCAAAGTCTATCAAGAAATGAAGAGATTTTACCCTACTTGCACTTTACCAAGTTAGTCTGACACACTCTGATGGATGGTAGAAGACATGAGACAAAAGACTTTGTTACTCATGGCACAGTGGGCTCCGTGAGCTACATACATATTTGCAACTTCTCTTTGCCTCTGAGGTCCCACAGGGACCATATGGACATGGGTCTAGGTGGACATTGCACATGCAGTGAATCTGTGTTATAGCTAAGGAACCCTGAGGTTACACAACCCCCAATCTTTATAAAAAAGAGCTACACAACCTTTGTCCCAGGGAAATGCTACATCTATTTGCTTTACAAAAATCCTTGAAAAGCTGGGATAAAAGCTATCATAAGACATTGTAGCAGTGCCATGGAGAAGTTCCTCCCAAATGTTATATTATCTTTCAAGAAGAAGCTTTGTAGTGTTTTCTTATTATTACTTTTATTGAATGCAGGTTGAGAATTCAGAATCTCTCATTTCTCTCATAATGACAAAGAGAAGGAAACTGACAGAGGAAGACATTTCAGTTATTAGATGAATCAGAAAATGAATATAAAGAGACAGCAGCACTCTAGAAAACTAGTGATGATGGTGAAATTGATTATATAAGCAAAAAACCAGAATATGTATCTTCAAATGATAATATCCTAGATGAATTTTCCAAACTGAAGAATCGATGAATGAAGAATGTATTTTTAAGGACAAAAAGGAAATAGGATACTCTCATCCAGTTAGTTATTCAACAAGAAGAACTTCATCGTGCAATATTTTGCAACAAGAAGCTGGACCAGCCCATTTTTCTAAAAGAATGTATTCAGTAGGCTTTCATCTTGTATTCCTGTGTATTTACTTCATATGGTTCCTAAGTGGGCAAACGTTGAAAGCAGATTGTATAAAAATGTGATTGGAAGGAGGAGATCATACAGAAAAGAAACTTTTCATTGGATTGACCATCCTAATTGATGCTTATAGATATAAAAAATGAAAAAAAATTGCAATTATGTAGTGAAAAGATAGCTTTATCAATTTAAAAAAATAGGGGCTGTCAATACTTTTAGAAGTATTGTGTTTTGAAGATGCAAGTGCAAGAATAATGAACCAGAAGTAATGATAAACTAGAACTTGTTGGAAATATATCTGAAATTCGGAATCAATATTTATAAGATGGGTATTTTCCAGAATCATGAATGACAGTTAATCAGAAGTCCATTGTATTCATACCTTTAAAACCAGGAGAATATATAACATGCTTAAATTCTTACTAAAATTTCCAACAAAGTTATTCTTCACTGTTATCTGTTATTTAAATGTTAATGTCTGAAATTCGGAATCAATATTTATAAGATGGGTATTTTCCAGAATCATGAATGACAGTTAATCAGAAGCCCATTGTATTCATACCTTTAAAACCAGGAGAATATATAATATGCTTAAATTCTTACTAAAATTTCCAACAAAGTTATTCTTCACTGTTAATCTGTTATTTAAATATTCTCTAAATTATTTATCAAATAAGTAAAATACTGTTTTTAAAACTTTACGTATTGGACCAGAGTAAATGGCGATGACTAATTTTTCACGTTTACTAAAGATTAAGGAGAAGTAAATTGTTGTGTTCCACGACCTGGAAGCAAAGTGCCATTCTATATTCTCTTTTGTTTGTTTGTTTGTTTGTTTGTTTGTTTTACAAATGAATTTCCTGTTCCCCTGGTGTGTCAATTGCGACTTACTTCAAATGATATTACAGTAAATTTGATAGACCCAGGTTGACTATCAATAGGTATTTTGTTTGCATGTCCAGAAAGCTCCTTTAAGTCATTGGATTCCCTCTAAGTTTAAGAGATAGAGAACATATTTATATGTAAAGTAGTGTTCTGCATGACTTTGTGATGTACCTATGTCTGCACCTTCTTAGAAATAATATAGACCAAATCTCTCACCTTTAGCCTCCAACTAAAGTTGGTGATGAGGGTGAGGCAGGTAAAGGCAATGTAAGGAATACAAAAAACTTCAAATTTTGTCTTTCTGACTGGTACTTCTCCTGGGTATCCTGTCCTAGTATATCCCAAGAAAACGTAGGGAGCAGGAATTCTCAAAGAAAAAGTAGAATACCTTTCTCACGTAACTTGATTTATTGTCGCAACATCACTATTTCTTTTAGAATGTATCCCAGAACTCCTGGCACACCCATATTCACTTGAGAGCATAGGAGATCATTCCCAAGTCTAATATAAATTATCTCCTCTTTTACATTAGCATATTTTTAAATTACCATTGCATGTATACAGTTACTGGATGACTGAGAAGTAACTACAGGACCAAATTCAGTACGTATTTATTGGGTAGCTGTTATGTTTTAATACCAAAGAGCCCAAAAATAGTAATGTATAGTCCCTATGTTTAAAATTTCCCAGTTTAATGGTAAAAAAAAAAAAAAAAAGTCTGTTAATGAGACATTACAATGTAATATACATATGTCTCGCTATTGCCCTAATAACTTATTTTCATTCAGGAACTGAAAGAATATGCTTGAACTAAATCTGGGCAGCTTCAGCAGAATGAAGTCTGATGTAGTGATGTTATGTAGTTTGATTTGCACGCAGTAAGTGCTCAGTGATTCTTGTTGCCTAAAAGAAAGCCATATGTCTCATCCAGTTTCTGTATAACAAATCCTCTGAAATCCTGCCTAATTTCGAGTATTGCATGTTTTCTGGAGTTTTTATAGCATACCTTTAAATGTCCAGAGTCATGTGGTTTGGGTTACTTCTGTTTTTTTGTTTTTTAAATGTGTCCAGTAGAGCCTGCGGAACTTGTTCCTTTTAGTTGAGTATGTTAAAATGAAGTCGGGGGAGGGAGACTAAGTTCAAAATTTCAAATTGTTTTGGCAAGACCAACTCCTTTTCATACTAACCACGAGGCCACAAAGCTTCATTGTTGTCCAGTTAAATGAATGCATGGCTTTCATTTGGAAAAAAGAAAAAAAAAAAAAACCTTCTAGAAATTCCAGTTTCAGGAAAACAATTGGTTGTGGCAAATGTCAGATGAATTTGCTCACCGAATAATATTGTCAGCTGTTTTATGCCCACTGGTTTTCATAGCCCATCTTTTTCAGCCTGCGGCATAAAATTGAGAAACTGGTTGGCTTTAGTTAAAAATATATACTTCTGCTCACATATACCCCATCTGTGCCCTCTTGCCCTTCTGTTCACCATTCAAGACATAGCTTAACAGGACATCTCAAACATACTTAAAGTTCACCTCTAACATTAGTCATTGAGGTGAGCTATCTGCTCAAATGTATTGCTCTAACTTAAAATTATTGGTACTTTGAACTAAGTATGGCCTGGCAGTTGGGATTCCTTAAGAGATGGTTCAGTTGAGTTTTCAATGGTTTTAAAATATTCTAGATACTCTCTGCTTCTGCCTGCTTTGGCAGCAGTCAGCCAGGGAATGCTTTGTACAAGATCCAAAAGAGTGTTTCTAAGTGTTCAAAAAAGGATTAATTATGAAAGCAAAATCTAAAAGTATACGCAGGGTTGATCTCAGTTATTTTGAATTAAGTCTCAAAGCCACAATGATAAAAATAAAATACCTTGCCTGATTTCTATTTAGATCTGATCTGCCTGTCACCAGAAACTCATCCATATAGGGGATTAACTGTTCACATGCTCTTTCAAAATCCAAGTGCTGTGTGTGGAGTAATGGAAAATGATTAATTTGTTTTGTCATTCTCTTTGAGAACACAAGACATCTCTTAAAAAGAAAATAACCCTTTATTTTGAGAACAGAGAAGATTAATTATATTTACCTCACCAGTGTGCTTTTAAGTAAATTAGCCTGGACCCTACCTCAACCAGAACAATTATCTTTCCTTATCAGTGATCCACGTCAGGATCCTCTGTTCCCTGTTAAATACAGAAGAGGCAAATGTGATTGCCTGCTTTAGCGTGTCTTGAGGCCTTGGGAGGAAGGCTTTGCAGTATTCAGGGAAATGATTAGCATTTCTCCGTATCTGCCCTGTGTCAGGTTGTACCCTTCCCAGCCTGGTGTGGCTAAGCCCTTGCCGGGCTCACCCACAGGAAGCAGGGTGCTCTCCACACCACAGGCTTCCTGCTTCAGCTTATTAGGTCCACAAAAAGATCTTACTCTCATCTTCCTGTCTCTAACTCTGTCTATACCTTTTAACTCACCTTTATGGTACCTCATTTTTCTCCCAGTTCTATTTCTTGTTATATTTCTTTAATTTTGAGTCTATCTAGAAATATTCTCTACCCCTCAGAAACAGTCAGTCATTAAATTCTACCTTTACAAAGTATTTTTCTTTCCACATTTCTGAGTTCTAACTGTGCCTTTATTAGTCTTTGGGTTGAGAAGGGTTTTTTTCAGAAAACTGAAATATATTGTGTATGATACTAAGTACTCAGCACTAGAAATATAACGAAAAATACACTCCTGCTTTTAAGGTATTTGCTGTCTACTAAAGGAGACAAGCAAACACAAAGGAAATGATTAGACACATGACAGGAGACATGTGTGCATTGGAAGCACTGAGTATGGGCACCTAACCCAGACTTTAGGGGAGCCTTTCACGAAATGATAACCACTATTACCATTGGAACAACACCTAGTGTTTACTGAGTGCTTACTAGTATCCCACCCTGCTCTAGGCACTTTCCATGTGCTAATGTATTTGGTCCTTAACTATAATTCTACACATTCCTATTTATAATTGAGGAAACTGAGTGCCAATGCAGAGGAATCTGGGAACTTCCCTAGGGAAACATAGCCAGTAGGTGACTAAATCAGGATTTCATCTCAGGCAGACTGGCTCAAGAGCTCCTTCTCTGAACTGCCACATTAGAGAAGGTAGTGACCAAGCCAAGTCTTGCAGGAGAATCAGTGAGCTAATTTAAGCAGTGTGTAGAGAACATTCAGACAGATGGGCTTCATGTGCAAAGTCATGATGGCACAGAAGCTTTGTGGAGAGAAAAAGTATGGAGTAACATTCATGTAATAGAACCAGAAGCTAATTAGAAATATTTAGATGAAGGGAAATTATATATATATTAAGGACAATTATAAAGTGAAAAAAGATGAAAAGCAATTCTTTGCCTGCTTTTGGAAGTATCTGTTCTAAAAAATACAAAATGATAAATATTTGGAATTTTTTGATGGGGCAAACACCTAAAAAGATAAAAATGTCCATCTTCCTGTTTTTCTTCTGCAATCATTAGTTTGGCTTTCTACTGTAAAAAAGTAAAGGTATTTCTACCCCACACATGTTCTTGGGTCGTTCTGGAGAGTTAATATTAACTCCTAAAATCCCATATGTGATTTTCTCCTTATTTTACTTTCTCTTTATAAAACGATTTTTCATATTCATTCCAACCTTTTAAGCTTAAAAATCAGGTCCCAACCTACTGTGGAAAGAAGTTAAAGCTTAAACAGCTAAAGCTATAGCCAGAAGGTCTCTTAGAGATTTTTATATCCTACTTTCCCATTTTCCTGATTGGGAAACTGAAGCCCATGGGATAAATGATTTTCCTGGATCATGCAACTGGTTATGGCAAACCTGGGATAGAACCTTGTACCTCCTGTTTTCTAATCAGTGAACTTTGCCACTGTATCTTGCTGCTTGCTGTCTGACCTCAGACAGAAAACTACCACAATAAAAATGTTATCAGATTAATCTGTATAACCTATCATCATTATTAGAGATGATTAGAGATTATTAGAGATGTTAATGGTTAGACATCATTATTTTTACAGTCAGAAAGTATGTTTTCGAGATGTTAGAGTATTTTGGGTAAATCAAGAACTTTTTGTATGACACCAGTCACTTTCCAGGGATATGGTGTATTCTCTCAGTAAATTTCTCATGGCGCTCCACCCAGGTGGTGTCCATGAGTTGGGTCTCAGAGTTTCTGCTGCTCAGCAGGACTCCAGCCTGGGAGTGAGATAGATGCCTGTCTCACCTTCTCACAGCGCCCCTGTAATCCATGGATTCCACATGGGATGAGGGATGAGCAATCTGCAAACATCAGAGGGAACTTTGGGCTGTAAATAAGAGCACATTGCTCCTCAGCTCAAAGTCCTCAGAAGACCTTCGACCTCATTCAGAATTGAATATAAATACTGTGGCCAAAAATGCCCTCTGAGATCTTGCCCCCAAGGCATCTTTGGCCTCATCTTATTGTGTGCTCTCTCAGCTCACCTAACACCTCACCAGTATAGAGGAGGCATTCACTAAATGTTTGCAGACTGAATAAATGAATGAGAACCTTTCCATCACTGAATAAGATTCATTAGTTCATTCAAGAAGTAGTTATTGAATACCACCTCTATGGAAGCACTGGGTGAAGTGCCAGGAGGTACCGTGGTGAGTGAAGACTGATATGCCCTACCTTTGTGATGATTATTGCCTGATGTCAACATAACCATTAATCAAATAATCCCACAAATAAATATTCTGATAAGTGTTGCAGAGGAAAGGCTCAGAGTGCAATGGAGAGCTTGTGTGATGAGATCAGTAAAGGCAGGGAAGCCTTCCCTAAGGAAGTGCTAAAAAATAATAAAATTTAGCCAGTTTACTTAAGATTTGTACATTTCACTAGATGTAAATTTTACATCAAACAAAAATCAAACAAAAATCCAAGTGGAGCTAAGGATATATGCATGCTGAAGTCTTTAGGGGAAAGTGTAGTGATGTATATGATTTATTTTGTAAGGCATCCAAAACATAAATTGGGTTAGTGGATGCACATAGGGTTAGATAGATGGATTAGTATGTAATAAAGCAAATAAAATGTAAACAGTAGAATCTAGGTGGTGAGTATATATGGGTGATCTCTGTAAATTTCTTTCAGATTTCCAGTATGCTTGAAAATGCTCATGATGTTGGTGGGGGGGGCAGGGGGAATTTTAACCAGATAAGGAGACTGGAGAGAACATTCTCCACCAAGGGCACAGTATGTACATAAGTAATTTATGTGCCATTACACTTCTATTACTTTTGTGTTTTGGATAATGTCTCTACGTAGAACAGCAAATGTACTTCTAAATACTGGATATAGTTTTAATTAAGTTTGCCTTGTTTCTCCTTTCTACTCTAATTTTCATTAGTTGTAATTTTAGACTGTCATTGACCTCCTCTTCTGCATTTGAGAATTACCAGAATGGACAGTGCCTCACAGAATCGGCCTTTTTAAAATACCTGCTGTTTGGAAAGTATTAGGCAACTTTCAACGTGCTTTCACATTTACTTTCTTACTTGATAATCACAGCTGCCCTGTGGGTGTGGCATAAGAAAGACCAGCAGTACTTATACCCATTTTGCAAAAAGACCGAAGCTTAGAAAGGCAAGGGAAATATTCCCCAAACCACAAAATACAAGTAACATTGCTGGAACTATGCCTATCCAGAAATCAGGTGTGCTGACGCCTGGTTCACCACTGTTCTTCATCTGCCAGCATGCAACTCACGTGTGGGACCAGTAAATCAGAAGTATGGTTTCCTTCCCTGCCACCTTAGCAGAAGTGGCTAAACTCCACCCCTTCCGGGAAGTCTTAAATTTCTTTGCCTTGGGAATTCAATTTATTTTCAGTTTTAAGAAATAGTGTGATTTCACAGGAATTAGACTGTGGATCTCAAGACCCCCCCTGCTTGTAAACCTGTTGTAAGGACATAGAGAGAACACTAGTTTGTCTTCATATATTATTTTTCCCTTGTCTCAAGAAGTGGCAAGAAAAATATGTAAAGGCAATTTCAGGAATCTCAAGGGGAAGAGAGATGTTTGTTTACTTCTTCTGTCTTCCCTTCTCCTCAGTGCATTCTTGGTTTATTTTGTTTTTGTTTTTGTTTTCTCAAATTAAAAAGTGAATTATTTTTTTATTTCTTTTTATTTTTCAAGTTTTTACTTAAACTCCAGTTAACATACAGTGTAATATCATTCTTGTTATTATTGAAAAAACTCTCCCAATTAAGCAAAAAATAAGATCATGGGTTGACTATAACATATAGTTATATGGTCAGTTCTGTCTTAAAATGACAAAGCAGTAATCTATTATGGCAGATCCAGTTTCTTATAGTTCTTTGCTTAAAAAAATTATTGTGAATGAGAATTGGAAAAGATCTAGAAAGCCTTCTTTATTCAAGTTTTCTAATGAAATTAGGCTACCTGTTCTCAAATTTTATAAATTTGAGCTTTTTAAAGGAGATCTACTTTTGACTAGAATGGTGTTAAATGAAGACAAATAGGATTTGTCGTTGACAAAAATTCTTCTGGATTTTAGCTTAAATGCAGTCCCTAATGTCATATTGCCACGTGAACCGGTGTTTTTATTTAACAAACCTTGTTTACCCTCTTACCCCAAGATACACATAAACACTTCTATCTAAGTGGGTGTCTGATTTTTAGAACTCTCCTAAAGTACACAATCTGGAAATAGAAGACTCTTCTGATATTCGAGAAATCCATGCAACTTTGAGCGCTGGGGTCCCTTGAAGGCTGTACGTCAACAAAATGACTTTGCCGGCCTATTCTCTGCTCCTGTTCCGTTTGGTCTCAAGGAGTGCCTGATACGGTTTGAATGAAAAGAAGGTCCTGTGAAGCCAATACAGCTGTGCTGGATAGAGTCTCCACAAGTAAAAAGGCAGACAGTCTAGCCTTTTTACGATTTCACCCTTCCTCCCCTTGAAATTTGTTTACTCAGGTCCTCTTACCACCTTTCAGCCATTTGTCAAGAAAGTTTTGCAGTGGATCTCTTTCCAAATGAAATAGAATTGCATTTTTGAACCCAAATAAACTGCTTCATAACCTTGTTTATTTAACATCTGTATAGTGCCAAAAATGCACACACTTATTTTTAAAATAAAAATATAGCATCTCCTTTATTTATCATCTAAACCTCAAAACATATGATTTCAGTAGCACCCTAAGAAAATGGTAGTTGTTTTACGCTAAGAAAAAAATAACTACATGGTGCATTTTTACAAAGAGAAGTATATTTACTAAAATATACCCATGGTTAAATCTGTTTCTTTAAGCTTTCTCTACAGGAGACAGGAAACTAACAACTGCAGTGAAGCCCCTTTCTAATTCCTAATTGCTGCTACTTATGTTGTCATATTGCACTATTCAATTTCCCTGTAGTTGGAAACAAAGGAACAACTAAAGAAAAATACACTATAGACCAGTACAAACCGCTCAGCTACATGGCAGTTTGAAGATTTGGAATAGGAAGATCTCCTGCTTATTCTTCGCCCTTTTCAACAGATTAATATCTAAACCTACCTGTAGGTGCACAAGCCACAGAGCCTAATGGACAAGATTTCTGAATTTCACTGTTGTTTCTACCATTTGATCTTGCCTTAGTCTAGAGAAGAGAAACAGCAAACTTTTGCTGCTGAGTTTTTAATAAAGAAGCCAAGATTCAGTGGGTTGATCAGAGAGTGGTAACGCTGCCTTTGTCTTTATTCAGCCAACATTCATCAAAGCACCTCCCCTGGCCAGATGGTGTGCTATGCTGCTGCTCCATGTTATGAAAAAAGAAATGGGTGTGTTGGTGTCATAAAACTTAATCTCATACCTAGCTTCCTCTAATCAACAGAAAGAATATCCTCACCCCTTTTGTGCTTGTATATTTGGATGCGTGGTCTTGGGCACAGACTTCGGCCCTGGCTAGATGAAATTCTTCCTGCATTCATCTTGAAACTTCTTTTCCATAAATAAGCCCATCAGAGACATAGCTCCAATATTCTAGTACTAAAAGTTGATAGCTAGAGAGGGAGTAGGAATTTACATAAAATAGTGTTACAGATTCTGGTGATTTACCGTGAACATATTTATATAATAAGAACTTTGCTGGGGTGCCCGGTGGTTCAGTCGGTTGAGTGCCTGCTCAGCTCAGATCGTGACTTCATGTTTCATGAGATCAAGCCCTGCCTAGGGCTCTGCACTGACATGGCAGAACTTTCTCCCTCTCTTTCTACCCCTCCCCCACTGCACATGTACTCTCTCTCTTTATCAAAATAAATAAACTTTAAAAATAAAAACAAGAACACTGCCATATCTGCACTCTGACTGCTTGGATTCGCATCCCAGTTTTTCCACAACATGACTGTGAGGAGGTTATTCACACTTTGGTTCTCAGTTACCTTATCTGTATAATGGGGATAGCAATAGTGACTACATCATACCATGGGGTGAGGGCTAAGAAGTATTTGAAATTGAGTTACATTTTTATGGTTCAGTCTTTCATTATGCCACTAAATGGAATTAGGAATAATTGATCATTTGCTTTGCCACCACTCTTAGCTCAGTGGAAGTTCAGCTCTTTAGCTTCTGAGATAAACCAAGCATTATACACAATGTATTGGCCCTTTATGAAATGGACTCTTAATTGCGAATTTTTCTTTGTTTTCAATTTTGATATGAAATTTAATATCTACTGATATTTTCAAAAGAGAAACAGTGTTTAAATCCTTTTGTGAATGTCCCATTTAGTTCTAGAAAATCAATAAGAAAATTAAAGACAGGTTAAACACCTGTCATTTGCTGGTGCCATTTCTGAATGAACTGGAGAAATTATTTCCTTCATTCTAACAGTGGAGACTTGTCTGTGCCCTTTAAAGCATTAGATAGTGTAAGGCAGAAAATAATGAACCAACTTAAAAAATAAAAAGTTTCCCTGACTCTGCACGAGTTGCGCTAGAAACTAACATGCTTTATGGATCTTTATGGCATCTAAAAACCAACAAGTTCCTTATTTAGACTATTCATTTCTTAATGGTCCCCTTTTTCTAGCACCGCTAGCTTTTGGGGAAAAGTGAACGTGAAGTGACATGTAATGTGAGCGGACTCTAATCATAATGCCTAAGACAGTCTCACATTATTAAAAAAGAAAAAAAGTTTGTGAATATGCATACTCTTAAGTCTGTATGCCAGAGTGGTGGTTTTAAGCATGCTCACATGTATACAGAGAGAGACATCGACAGAAAATAAATATATTCCCCCCAAATATCACTTACTGATGAAATCATGAGACCTGAGATACCTACAGGCCTGGACTCATTGTCTTCATTATTTCCTATTGTACCATTGCAGATGCCTTAAAAATCTCAGCATCTATATATATAATTTCTTTAAAATAAATTCAGTCCACTTTTCTTTGTATAATTCTTACATCTTTTGCATGTGCAAATTTCTCCCCCCAGTGAGTTAAAAGCTCTTAAAGAACAGGACCTGTGCCATCTATGTCTGGTGGATCTTTCTGTGATACCTAGATACACATTTGATGTTACCTGATTGACGAGACTATGAGGATGAAGGGAAAGCCTTGTGTATCAGAAACAATTTCTGATACTCAGGAAGATGCTAAGATACTTAGAAACAACACACGAAAGGAATATAAGTAAGCCATAACTAAAATAAGATGATGAGAAAGCTTAAAGACCTTAATGGAGATGTGGGGGGTGGAGGAGGAGAGTAGAAAAATAACTGTACTTAAGAAAGTAGAAGCCAGTGATTTTTTAAGGTTCAAATATATACATATTTATGTATATATGTATATAAATGTATATACATATATACATTTATATGTATACATATACATATAAATGTATATATTTGCCATTTTGAATATGCATCCAAAAACTATCAAATAGTCAAACTAGTATGTGAAAATATGAAAGAAAAAAATTTTTTCACACAGCCACCTGGTTGATTGAAAATTTGAAGCAAAAATATTTGCATAACATGCTGAATTTTACAGTAGGGAAAGAAATCATTTGCTTATTTTAAGAACAAAATGAGTTTACCATACTTCTCCCTGGTTCAGAGGGTCACTTCTAAATGAGAAGATTTATGGGATTAAAAAAAAAAAAGGGAAATAAAGTTTCCAAACTACAAGGCTATTAGAATCATTGTTTATGAAGAAGATTTTATTTGACACACAAAAAATTTTTGCTTTGAATTCACCATGGCATTGATCTGTATTTTATTGTTAAAGGGCCAATATAATTCTTGGGGGAATTTTACTATTGAAATGAATATAACACATATGGTGGCTAAAATTACTTGCTCTCCTAAACCTACATGTTGGGGCCTATATTAAGAAACGTGTCATTTTGATGAATCTTTCCTACATATGAAAAAACAAATGAAGCCATTTAAAATGCATGGGCCTTTAAGTGAACACATGTGGAAAAAAAAAAAAAAAACTAGCAAGCATATAAATGTTAAGCAGAAGGAAGAAAATACTAAATCCTTTAAATGGAACTGGAAAAGAAGATTTTTACGAACTTGAAGAAACAGCGCATATGACTTCCAGTTTCAAAATGGTAATGTGAGGGTGTTTCTGCTCTTCTCTCAAAAATCACACTTGAGAAATAAGAATATAAAGAGAGAGAAACACCGATTTATGCACTGACAGCTAAAAGACAGGTAGAACTCCCAAGATGGAGAACACGGAAGGGAAAATGGTAAAATGACTCAAAACAGAGAAGTTAAAACCCAAGTGCCTATCAAGGGGATACAGATGGAAAGCAAATATCATTCACCCTGAAGAATTTTAGAGATGCTTTTGAATTGGATGTACTGTTTTCTACAGAAGGAGAAGGTGGAAGTGAGTATATCAAAAGTGTCTGCAAGGAAGAGTTAGACCCTCAACTCTGTCTCCATCCCTACCCCAACACAAGCCTTGCAGAGCTGTACGCATATGTTCTGGAGAAGCTCTGTACTGGAAGTGAAGGCAGGCAACAACATTGGGATGAGATAGAGGATTTGAAATAGAAGATTAAGTGTAAGTGGGTATACCAAATGATGATAACACCAGTTCCTAACCCTGTCTAGTTCCAGGGAAACTGAACTTCTGAGGGAAAAAAAAAAAAAAAGAAAGAATCCTCATATAATCTGGAGCCTCCTCCCACCAAAAAAAAAAAAAAAACTTGACCACTTGATTAGCCTACATTTTAATTATGTAATTCTCAGGCATTATTTTCATTAATTAAGGCAACTGTGCTATGTAATCATTAACAAACCCTGAAATCTCATGGCTTAACACAATAGAGGTTGATGTGTCACTCATGTGAAGTCCAATATGGCTGGCGGCTCTCCTCTCTTGTGGCTATGTCATCTGAAGCTTGTCGCCTCCGAGTTCCTCATGACCAGGGCTGGGATGGGACACATAGGCTCTTAACTGACTCAGCTCATAAGTGAGACATGTCACTTGTACTCATGTTAGGTTGTTCAGAACCATTCACCTGGGAGATGTAAGGGAGCAGCACATAGAATATTGGGTGGCCAATAACTTTTCAACAACTCTTTGCAAACTTACGTTCAGGTTCTTGCAGGGCATTGCACTTTCTTCCCATGCATCAGCCATGGGACTTGTGGTTTATTTCATTGAATAATTGCAACTCATTTTAAATCTAAAAGCTAATATCTATTGACTGAGGATACAGAGATGTGCTGTCCCTGTGACAAGGCTAAGAATGCAGAAATGCATATGATACAGTCTCTGGTCTCAAGGTTATTCCGCCACTTCTTAGTTTATATTGGCTTTGAAAGAATTTTCAGATCATTCCCTCTTAATGTTTATATTGGTGGGTGTAAATCAGTGACCACCTCGGGGCGCCTGGGTGGCGCAGTCGGTTAAGCGTCCGACTTCAGCCAGGTCACGATCTTGCGGTCTGTGAGTTCGAGCCCCGCGTCAGGCTCTGGGCTGATGGCTCGGAGCCTGGAGCCTGTTTCAGATTCTGTGTCTCCCTCTCTCTCTGCCCCTCCCCCGTTCATGCTCTGTCTCTCTCTGTCCCAAAAATAAATAAAAAAAAAAAAAAAAAAAAATCAGTGACCACCTCATCAAAGACTAAGTTTTTGATTTATAATCAACAGGATTTTGTGTCCCTGTGGCAATTTTTTAATTTCAGGTGCTTCTCCAAAGTTTTATGACAACCTCCTCTTCCTTTTGAACTAAAATAATTGTTGAGAACTCTTTTCTTCTCTGTAATGGCAACATGTGAGGATCTCTAATATGCTCCATAGAGAGGTAACTGCAAATTCATCTATCCCTCAATATTATTTGGTGCTTTATTTCTGATGCTCACTGAAGCAGGTTTGTAAATTAATATTAATATGAAATACTCTATAGAAAGTTTCATAGCATGTCAGTTGAAAATAATTATCCAGGAAGAGTTTTTATGTGAGTCAGTTTTGCAAATGCATCTCATATACTTCGTGAAAGGAAATAATTCTTCTGAATTAAAAAGATACAGTTATCTTAGAAATACTATTATATCTGTTCTTATTTGACTCTCTAAATCTATAGCTTGAACTGCTTCTACCCTGGGTACAAGTGGTTTTTAGTACTTGGATTCTGAGAGTATTGATCAATTTTTTATAATGTTTGGTTTCCTTATGTTTTCTTTTTCAGAGTACCCGAGTGGCCTTGGACCATCTGGAGTCTGTGCCTGAGAAACTGAGCTTACTAGAAGATTTCAAAGACTTCAGAGTGAGAAAGAGTTGGCTTGTCTCTTTCAGTATTCTTATCTGACTGAGAACATTTGACATCTTCCTGATGTGCAAAGAAAGTTGTAGGGAGGGAGGAAAGACCAAAAAACATAGGGGATTTTTAATACTCCATCTTATCAGAGTTTATTGATATTTGTTAAATCAGGATTGAAAATACTGGAACTTACATATTAGAGGAAAAATAGAGACTTTTACCCTCACACTAGAAGCTCATTTGGCCTCCCAAAGCTTTAACTTTAATTTAGAAAAACCTAAGATTCATAAGAGGTTACATATTACACTGAAGATAGCTTTTTTAATTTATTATTATTTTTTTAATTTACATTCAAGTTAGCATATAGTGCAACAATGATTTCAGGAGTAGATTCCTTGATGCCCCTTACCCATTTAGCCCATCCTCCCTCCCACAACCCCTCCAGTAACCCTCTGTTTGTTCTCCATGTTTAAGAGTCTCATAATGTTTTGTCCCCCTCCCTGTTTTTATATTATTTTTGCTTCCCTTCCCTTGTGTTCATCTGTTCTGTCTTAAAGTCTTCATATGAGAAAGAGATATTTGTCTTTCTCTGACTAATTTCACTTAGCATAATACCCTCTAGTTCCATCCACGTAGTTGTAAATGATAAGATTTCATTCTTTTTTGATTGCTGAGTAATACTCCTAGACAGCTTTTTTCATAAGCAATTTCACCTTATGAACTATCTTCTTTTTTTTTTTTTAATTACAGATTTTCAGAGTACTGTTTGTTTTAGAGACATGAAGGTATACAGGTTATTTCCATACTATGATAGTTGAATTCAGATCCACAGTTTTAGATTTTACATCTCATGCTATTTGTTAATAGAACTCTACAAATCATTCCATATCTAGGAGATTAACTACATGTGTGGATTTACCTATTGTAACTTTTAAAGTTTTCATAGAGGAGAGATGCAAAACAACTATCCCTGCCAGCAGTCCTACCAAACAAGGTTCAGGCCAGAGAATATCCCTTTTGGGATGAATACACAATGGACAGTTTTAGCAATTTATAATTTTCTGGCCCCATATGGCTGAAGTTAACAATGGTGAGAGTTCTCTTTGAAAACCATGAACCTCTTATTTCACATTGGCTTTAAAATATAACATGTTATATTCAGGTTTTGTTTGTATCTAACATATTATTTGAGAATCTAGTGAGTAGGAAATATAGCCTGATCATGCCATATTGATTACCAGAGGCACTGATACGATGTGGCTCTCAAGGTCTGCACTATCTTAACATCAATTCACTTAGCATATTTTGATAGTTCAGCAACTAAACATAATTGAAAGGGATCCAGGGTTGAGCTGACATATCCAGAAATCTAGACTATAACAAATAGAACAAATCCAAGTGTTTCTAGTACATTTTGCTAAAGTTTCAATTCTTTCTCATGATTTAATTATGTATTTGCATTTTTTTAATGCTTGTTTATTCTTTTTTTTTTTACATTTATTTATTTTTGAGAGACAGAGTGAGACAAAGTGCGAGCAGATGAAGGGCAGAGAGAGGAGGAGACACAGAATCCAAAGCAGTCTCGGAGCAAGCGTTCACCATAGAGCCTGATGTGGGGCCCGAGCCCACAAACCGTGAGATCATGACCTGAGCCGAAGTCAGACATCCAACCAACTGAGCCACCCACGTGCCCCATTATTCTTTAGAGAGAGAGAGAGACAGACAGAGACAGAGACAGAGTGGGAGCAGGGGAGGGGCAGAGAGAGAGGGAGACACACAATCCGAGGCAGGCTCCAGGCTCTGAACTGTCAGCATGGAGGCCAACGGCCCAACGCAGGGCTCGAACTCCCCAACTGTGAGATCATGACCTGAGCCGAAGTCAGATGCTTACTGACTGAGCCACCCAGGCGCCCCCCCATGTATTTGCATTCTAAATCCCTGTCAAAGGATTATGAAACTAGTATCCAAGAAGATGTGATTTCCACTCACCCTAGTATTACCCAATGTGGAGAGTAGGCAATATGTTACACCCATATATATCCTTTCTGCTTTTTTCTCTGTAGCTAACAGAAGTCATCTAAGGGAAGAAAGGGCAGGCAACAGGTGGCGTTTGTCACTGAGAAACCGATGTCATCTTATACCAGCATAAAAATATAATTTAGCCTCTAGTGACAGCTCACCTTTTCTCCAGGGTCTACACTGAACAAGATATTCATAAGTACAATTTAAAAGTTTAGTACTGTTGGGGCACCTGGGTGGCTCAGTCAGTTAAGCCTCTGACTCTTGATTTCAGCTCAGGTCGTGATTTCATGGTACGTGAGTTTGAGCCCCATGTTGAGCTCTGGGCTGACAGCGCAGAGCCTGCTTGGGATTTTGTCTCTCTCTCTCTCCAAATAAATAAATAAACTTAGAAAGAAAAAAGTTCAATACTATTACCAAAAGGTTTTATTATTATTTTTTATCGTATGGGCTAGTGATTATCTCCAACTCTAGCTTATATATACACACATATGAAGATGCCTATATAGTGAAACTTTGGGGGAGAATATTTTCCAAAGTTCATAATTGTACTTTCCAATATTAGTCATTAAAATTGAAACCTTTAGCTTGAAATGGAAAGGAGTTCATTTAGCAAGTATTCTGCACTACTATGCAGCAGGCAGTAGCTAAGTTCTAACCCTATATTACTTAAAAAAAAAAAAAAAAAAAATCCTCAGACATGCTACTCATGGGCACTATCTTCCCCCAAGTTACAGCTGAAGAAACTGAAGCTCGGAATATGTAAATTAGTTGGAACTGGGACCTAGTTCCATGTATTAACTACAAAACCCATTTTCTTTGCCCTACTGCCTCTAGCTTGAAACCCACTCTCTATGTACTCTAAAGTCATCTCTACGATTAAAAAGAGCTTATTTAGTCAACCTAATGATTTTTAATTCTAAAAATCAGGATACTGTCAACAAGAGCCCAAAGATGTAAACTCTGATCCAAGCTCATGTACCAGGCAAAATTACTTAATATCTTACTTATATCCTCATCCCTAAAATGAGGGGCTTATACAATATTATCTGCATGGTTCCTACTCACACTGGCCTCACTAGCATATATATGAAGATGTATTTCACATGTATATTTCTTGTTAATACTAGAGTCTATTAAGGGTGCCTGGGTGGCTCAGTCAGTCAGTTAAGCGTCTGACTTCGGCTCAGGTCATGATCTCACAGCTTGTGAGTTCGAGCCCCATGTTGGGCTCTGTGCTGTACGGTTCAGATCCTGGACCCTGCTTCATTTCTGTGTCTCCCTCTCTCTCTGTCCCTACCCTGCTTGTGCTGTCTCTCATAAATGAATAAATGTTAAAAAAATATTTTTTAAATAATAAATTTAAAAAATGCTACAGTCTATGACTCTAGGCAAATATAAGCTATAGTAAATACATATTTCATCCTACTTAGATAGCCTTGGCTTTTTTCTTTAAACATGTCATAGTGTCTCTCATTTTTTTTAAAACTTATTTTGAAAGAAGTGGCTCAACTCTACAATTCCACATTTAAACTTTACATATTTGGTATGGTAGGAAGGAAACAGCATTGGGCTTGAAGCCCAATCTGTCACAAATTGCCTAGTCTTGGGCAAATCATTCTTAACTTCCCTGGGCTATAGCTTTTTATATATAAAAATGAGAACTTTGGGATTCTAATACCCCTTCCAGCTTGAGCACTCAATAAGTTCCTTGGGACTATTTGGGGAATGAGATCCCATAGATAATTTTTCTTACATATGCAAATCAGTTGCCCTCATTTTATTCTAATTTTTCCCCTAATTCATAATGGAAATGTCTAAGTAACTGGGTATCGTGACTGCTGTGTTCCATTCTCTCCCCCCAAAAAATGGAGGAAGGGAAGAAGGGAAGGAGAGAGGGGGGAAGAAGAATGAATGAATGACCCCAAAACTTTTCTTAATTTCTTTATTACCTGAATCTTTTTATTCTTTTGAGGGCAGATGAAATACCCTTCAGTTTCAAAGTCAACGTGATATGCTGGTTAAAAGGTAAAATATTGTTTAAGAATTAGTGATGAACGAGGACTCTACTTTCAAAGGTAACATTGTTTTTTAACATAGAATATTTTGATGTCAGATACTACTCTGAGAGATAGTATACAACATTCAAAAGTGTGTCGTTAATGACCATCTTTGGACAACTCACTGCTACTTAAACCTTTTTCCCTTCAGCTAAAGGATGTCGATCATTTCAGACTGGCATAGGACTAGTATAAAAAGGACACAAATACCAATGTGGGACCCTGTTTTTATTTTTAAGGTAGCATCCAGAGACTGTTTTCTTCTTCCTCCTTGGCAACCTGTAATTCCCCTATATTTCCCTAACCACCTATAATTATCAATACTTTCTTATGTGCAATTCAAGTACTGATTTTCCTCTCACCTCCTGGTTTTGACATTGCTGTTTTTTATTTTTTTGTTTTTCAGGATTCCTGCAGTTTATCTGAGAGAATTGATGGGAGATATTCTAAATACAGAGTTCACAAAGAATCTCTTCAGCAGCGCCGAGATGATACCAAGTACGGAGTCAAAAACTCCAAAGTAATGTCCTTTGTATCCATTTTCAGTCTTTGAGCGTTACCCATGTTTATGGCTATAACCTGCTAGGCTACCCCTGTAGCGTTCATGTAAGGGTAGTTGTAAAAGAAAAGATATTGCTCTTCAGTTTTGTGGGAGTAGAGAATAAAAATCCAAAGATTTTGCCTGTAAATTTGCACATGGGAACTATCTTTAATTTTATGCCATTGTTGCTTAATATGTTGTCTCTTGGCTTTGATGTTGTTTAGGAAATTTGTGTGGAAGGAAACCCCTGGTCTCTAGGTTGGCCAGAGACTTGACATAGGTAGTTGCCCTCCTCTGTGTGTAAATCCAGCCACTGTCAGTGCTGAAGTCTCCAGAAGGTCAAGTAACACATAGTACTTTGTAAACTACAGTCTTGGCATTTATAGTCCTTTTTTCCCTGAGGATATGAACTCCATTCATCTACTTCAGCATATGGTTCATTGGTGTGGAATCAACACAGGAGCCTGGGAACATCTGACCATATTGACAAAAAGTTTGCCCTTCCCTGGAGTCTCCCCCAAATCCATCTGGGGGTGGGTGATTTTAAACCCATTTGACCCTGAACAGTTTTTAGCTTAGAGCAGGGTTTCTCAACCTTGGCGTTAACATTTGGGCCAGATAGGTCTTTGTGATGGAGCCTGTCCTACGCGTTCTAGGACATCTAGCGGCATCCCTAGATTGTACTCACCAGATGCCAGTAGCATCTTCCATCACAAGTTATGGCATCAAAATGTGTCTCCAGACACTGCCCAGCATCCCCTAGTTTGTCCCCCATTCAGAACACTGACTTAGAGAGAATCCATCTATATTCAAATGTATACTCCCAAGTCAGTTTAGAAAAAAAAAAAAAGGCAAAGGTTCTTCTGTCTTTTTTATATTCTCACAGACCTCAGTATGTATGAATATTCATTATACTGTATATATTCACTTATTACAGCCAAACATAATTATTTCTAAGAAGCTTCTTCCCTCCTCTGAATGTAATTGGATAGAATGCTCAGTGGATATAAAGGCAGTGTTCATTTTCATAAGCCCTTCCCTAGCATGCTTAAAATGAGCTCTCCACTTGCACCATCCCAAATAAAAACAACACACTTATGCCACATTATTGATGCTCTCATTGTGAAAAGGGCATCCTGTAACTCTGTGCCCTTTTCCCTTTGTTTTTTGTCATTTGGTATTGATGATAACAGTGACCTTGTTGTCTCTTATAGCATATGCTCATTTCACTAAATCAGCTCCCAGCATCCCCAACAGGTCCCATATACTCAAGCATTTCTCCACCACATATAGGGTCTGCTCCTAACCTTCAACAGAAGCACAAGAGTTAGGCAGCAGTAGCTAATAGTAATAACTACTCATTGTTGAGCCAACCACATAAGTTGCTCTTTTTGTAGGTGTCACAGGCTTTATATAAGCATTCTCTCATTTAATCCTCCCAGCGACAGGTTGGCACCATTAGTTTTCCTCTTCCACCATTGAAGATTATAGAGCGATTAAATGGTTGCACCAGAGTTAAAACCTAAATCTGCCTGACCTCAGTAATCTATGTCCTTGTCACTAAGCTATCATAGTGTATATTTGGACCTCATATACCTTCATGTTTCTAGCACCAAATGTAGAACTATATTTTTAATATGTGAAAGTCAGTTGTCTCCAAAAATACACACACAGTACATGTCTCTTAGTTCAACAGAGGTCTAGATGCAAATGAAACATTTAAAGCATTATTTCCCGCTACAGTTAGATATGGTATCAGGTGAATCAGTACCGTCTCGTGACACCCAGATTGCTTTACATCATTGTAATTTCCATAACAGCATATGGCAAAGCTATGAATGGGTAACATGTTCGGCAAGTAATCTTGTTGGAGTTCTCTTTAAAAATTATATTTGCAGCGGAAGAGGAAATCAGGCCTGGTTTGTAAGTGAGGCCACCACTTAGCAAAATGAGAAAAAGTTGAAAATGTCGCAAATACGTAGTTCAAGTATAAGAAAAGGGCACAAAGTACATTTTATGATGACATTGTTCCACATTCATATTACTTAAACATTTTAAAACATTGATCCTTTTCAGTAATGAATATGTAGACTATCACCATTTGTAACAGATGTCTGGCCTGAAATAATGCAGTCATCTAACTTAACACTCATGAGAATATATGTTTGTAGTCATTGGAGAGAAAATGTGGGAGCACATTTTGGCCAGTTGTGGATACCAACAATGATTTGCTCATGTGCTTTTTGTGAAAATAATTCATTGAAAAAGTTTCAAAAGTAGCATGAGCTCAGATGGGCAGTGAGACAGTGGTTAATCGTTTCTTGGCTTCAGGGATAATCAAAAAAGCTACCTCTGGTTAATTATTGACATCCTAAAGAATACGCCTCAAGTAAGAGACATTGGTACTCTATCAAGAGAGAAGGTGTCCTAGTTTTATTTGACATTATTTCTGCAGCTATTAACTTCCCACGTATTTTGCTAGGAGAGTTCAAAGAAAAGGCACATTGCAGCAACTTGAATTTGTTGGTTCTACTGACAACTGTGGTTCTGGGAAATCACTTGCTGTAGGATTCAGTTTAATTCTACAAACATACTGTGCAGCTACCACACTGCAAAGCCCTGTACTACGTACCTGTTAGAGGTGAGGATGCAGGATGTAAAAAGATGCAGAAGGCATGGTCTTTACAGAGGGAATAGTTACCTCTCTGTCTTCATCCTAATAGATGATTCTTGCATAATTGTGTTAGAGCAGGAATCAGCAGACTACCTCCAGTGGGGCAAATCTTGCCTGCCAGCTGCTTTTGCAAATAAAATTTTATTGAAATACAGCCTCACTCATTTATTCACATATTGTCTGTGGCTGCTTTCACACTCAGCAGCAGATTTGAGTAGGTGCAACAGAGACTAAATGGCTCAAAAGGCCTATATTTGCTATCTGACCCTCTAAAGAAAAAGTTTGCCAACCCCTGGTCTAAAGAAAGGGGAAATGGCCAATCTAGTCTTTCTTCCTTTACGCATATGTATAATATTTCCTCTTCTTTATTTACCAGTCAAATAAGTACTTCCCAGGCTCTTTGGAAATTCATAATACTTATCCATGCATTCAACAAATATGTACTGAGTGTAAGTTATGTGCCACAAACTTACTAGGTGCATCGGCTCACATCAGTGAACAAAAGAGACAAAGCTCCCTGCCTTTTTGGAGCTTCCATTTCTTAACTGTAGGATATACGTGTTTGTTGTTGTTTAATTATAACATTCAACAAACATTTAGGTCTCTACTATATACAAGCACTCTGCTAGGGGCTAGAGGCAATGACATGATAAAGAAAAGTCATTACCAACCTTCAGGAATTCAAAGCCTTCACACAAACTGTAGTGCAAAAGGCAAAAGGATAACTACTGTAACAGAAGCCTCAATACATTGCAGCTGGTGTTCAGAGAAAAGAAAGATGCTTCAAAGGCTTTTGAAAAGAGGTTTGTAATGACAAGGCACAGGGAAGAGTATTGTGCACATTTGTTTGGAACAGGATCACTATTAGCATTACAGTTGTAGAACCCTGACTGCATTAGTATTGACCGAAAGTTATCTGTTGGGATAACAGAACCATATTGGCAACTGACTTCTCTCATTTTATTGCTGTTGTAAGAAGGCGGTGAGACATCCAGCACAACCCCCCTGCTGGTGGAGAGTAGGGTTAGCAGGAAGCATAGGAGGCAGGTTCCCTTTCAGCCAAGGCTACCGTGATCTCCTGCTGTTTACTTCCATGGCAACCAGATGGGTGAGATAGGTGATGGGGATTAAGGAGTGGCCTTGACATGATGAGCACTGGGTGATGTATGGATGTGTTGATTCCCCCTATTGTACACCTGAAATTAATCCTACATTGTGCGTTAACTAGAATTTAAGTAAAAAGAAAAAAAATCCAATTTCTACAAACCTTTCGAGATCCAGCAGGACCAATGTCCACAGTTTCTGAGACCATAACATAGTATTGTATGAAGCTGACCAGGTTTACTGGACAAAGCCTGATCTAAAAGTTTATGTTTGGAATTCAAAGCTGAGTCTGACACAACATTTTCTCTCCATGTGTAGACACCAGAAGCATTTCATGGCCTCTCTTTCATCTGATTGGGTTTCTGTAGAACATACAGGCTTCCTTGCTGCCCCAGCTGTTTCAAATAGAACAGAATGTTCAAAAGTCAACATAGCATTCCTAATCTGAATTCACAGAGGAGCGTGGTTTTGTCCAAGAAATCCCCATTTGCTGCCCGCCCTTTTTGCTCTTCACTTACGCTAAATACGTAGTTTTAATTAGCAGTGGGTTTTATAGTAAAATCACAGAAGGCATGTTTTGTTCCCTTCCTTCCTCCTCCTGAAAGAAAAATCATGATTTTCAGTTTCTAGTTGAAGATTTTAGTACATAACGTCTTTTAAAAGAAGCAGATGTTGTACAGGATAAGATGAGGTAGGTGAGGAAGTGTTGACAATGGCTTTCAGCACAGTTTATGAAGGCAGAGTTTGCCAAAGCCCTTTGTTGTATTTGTTCAATGAAGCATGCGTATGATAGAAGTATATGCTTTTCTCCTGGAAGCTGTTTCTCCCTCCTTGAATCTCTTATGATTTGTTTATACTTTGCTCATAGCAATTAATGGCTGTTAGCTCTTTGTCTCTCAGGTCAGCTATTTTTGTACATATCTTAAATCTTCTACAACAGTAGCTGCTAAAACGTGCTATGCACAATCCTGGTACAATTCAAGATTATAGGTGATTTTTATTTAATAACCATTAAAATACATCACTAGTGTATTATTATTCAAGTAATTTTACAGATGTTGCTTAGAAACAATAGTATTAGCTGTGGGAGAATTTGAGGAGCTTTAACCCCATAATAATCCAGGTATCTCATTTATAATCACTTCTCTCCATGGTTTGGTAAGAAATAATATATAAATTCTATGCAAATATAGCTCCAGGCCTCCCCCATGCTCAACCAATCTCCCATCCTTTAAGCCTCTCCTATATAGAGACTTAGGGTGCAAGACTAATCTTTAACATGAAAGAAAATAGTAAGTATAACTGTAGGAGATTACTGAAATTTGGGAAATGCTTTTGAGGACACTATTTGCTTCATCTTTAACTCCAATATACAATGTGTATACTATTATACATGTAAAATTGGTGGTTAATTTTTTTCCCTAGCTTCAGCCTTTCTGGAATTCTAACAAAAATTTAAATGCTGTTTTCCCGATAATGCTTAGATGACTCATCTGAAACTTTGTAGGCAATCAATCATGCTGAAATTTGAAGAGATTTCTATTCTTTTGAAGTTATCAATAGTAACTTGCCAGCCATAATATTTAACTAGTTGATTTCATCTAGCTCTTAAAAGCTAAACAAAAGGTTGCCAAATGAGTTGGGGTTTTTCTTTGTTATAAAATTTGAAAATAGCAATGGGTCAAAGGTGCTTCCTTAGGAATCAACAAGATACTTAGATGAGCACATTAATTTTTTTAACCTACTTGAGCCCCACTCTACCAACCTAGTTCTCTGTAATAAGCACCATACTTTTACTCTGCCCAATAATTTACTCAACAAGAGCATTAGGAAAGATTGTGGAGAAACTCACCTATAAAGATAACACTTTTAATCATCTTTAATTCAGAATTCTAGATACTGAAAACATAAGGAATACTAATTAAATGTCTTAATAGTTTTAATTAAAAATGTCACAACATACTTATCCAAACAATCAGTTTCCTTTACAACAGTCACTTTAAGAGAATAATCACTGATTCCAGTGAGGCACCATTATTAAAACAGCTTTGATTCCTCCCTTTGTTTCATAAGTTGGTGGCACATATTCTTGAGGATCCTTATTTATGGCAAATTTTTATTTATGGCAAATTTTTAGTTTCTGAAAATGGATTGAAAACATGTGGATCCAAATATGAAGTACATAAAAAAATAAGTACAATCTTTTTCATTAGTGACTCTCTAGGAATATTAAGTTGTATACAATAAAATATCAATTGAATAAAGATAAACAAATGGCCTGATCTGGCACAGTATTTACATGAGTCTCTTCATCCGTGGATGACTGTGGCTTTAGGTTTATAGTACTGTTAATATAAATTTGAATTTCCTGTGGCAAAGATAGTTTGCATATAGTACTGGTTGTTCAGTGGTTCTGTTCAGATGGATTACAATCATCAAATGTTAATGCCCAGAGGACTTAGACATGATCTGCTCCAGTGCTCTCATTTTTTAACATGAAGAAACTGGGAGTATGAGAGTGGCAATCTCTTCTTTCCCAGCTTCAACCATGGCAAACTTTAATGTCTGTACTTTGGCCAAGGAAGGAGCCTACCTGACCATTTTTGAATTCCTTAATGCAAACGGTACTGTGCTAAATTTTGGAATATTGGGATGGGTAGATGGAAGGATAGAGACAATGAAAGCCTTACTCTCATTGAGGTTAAAATTAAAAGCTAGAGTTGTAGCCATGGAGGTTGAGATATGGAAGGCAGGCTTTAAGTAAACTATCTGCCCAGCCAAACTTCCATATAGGAATAAAATTTACTGAAGAGGTTAAGCTTTTTGGACCACTTACAGAGAATTGGGAATTAGCAGTGGCAAAGAGATGCAGGTACGGTGCATTGTTAGGCAAGAGACAAATTCAGGAAAATATTGCTGCCACAGATTCAGAAACACGTAAGTGTTTTTTTTTTTTTCCCCCTTCTCTCCAGGGGAAGGGTTGGATAAATTAAAATTAAAAAAAAAATTAAGTGTATCATCTGTCTTCTAAACTTTGAACTTATAATATTCCTGGGAGAAAAATACTTGGTGGGCGTCATTAAATATTAATCATTAGAGATCAGTTTAGCAAAGAGATTTAGTCAGGTTGGAACCGCTTTTAAGAAACCAATTACAATGTGGGTTATGAAAGAGAAGTGGAAGAAACCCAGGGAAAATATTAGAAAATGCAAGTCCCTTCACCCAGTGGAATTTTTGCAGGGAATTCTGGCTAACTAGCTTGTTGAGACTTAAGACAGCAATAAAAATAGGTCCTTGTACTAAGGATATAAGAATTGGTAAAAAGCAAGAGCTAGAATTCCTAAAATTGCAAAGAATCTTCCTTTTTAACCAGTATTTCCATTTAAATATTTAAGTATTTGATTGAAAGGTAAGAATTAAAAAAGAAATCTTAGGTTACCTTGTAAAATTTAGTTGTATAGAAATTCCACAAATTAAATATCAGTATAAAATTGGAGAATATGGAAGGGTTTTCTTTTTTCATATTCTAGCATGTTGATTGTTCAAAGGAATTATGAAATATTTTTCTTTGGGGGTGTTCTTTTAGGGTTCATTTCATTAGTTATATTTCAAGCTAATATGAGGGATTCTGACAGTCTTTTGAAGACCTATAAAATGTTGCAACTTAAAGATGTATTAGAGTTAAGCTTCCTCATTTTCTGTATATGAAAAGGAATGTGAGTGGTTGAAAAAGTCAACAATTTTAAATGGAAAGGGGTATTAGTCATAAATTGTACATACCTATTAACAGGGTGTCAAAATATATGAAGTAAAAGTTGATAGAATTATAAGGAAAAAATAGATCCACAATTATAGTAGTTGAAGACTTCAATATCCCTCTCAATAATTGATAAACCAGTAGGCAGAAAATCAGTAAATATATTGAAAACTTGAGCAACACTATCAGGCAACTAGATTTAACTAACGTTTATAGGATACTCCACCTAACAACAGCTAATTACATGTAATTTTCAAGGGCACATCTAGCATTCTCCAAAATCGACTATTCTGAGCAGTAAAACAATTCTCAATAAATTTAAAATGATTGGAATTATGTGAAGTATGATCATCTAACCACAATGGTATGAAGCTATAAATCAATAACAGGAAGATATCTGGAAAATTCCTAGAGGGAAAATAAACAACATATTTCTAAATAACCATTGGGGGATCAAAAGGAAAATGAGAAAATATTTTAACTCTATAAAAATAAAAGTATAATTTATCAAGATTTGTGGGACTCAGTTAAAATAGTGCTTGGAGAGAAAATTATGACATTAAATGTGTATGTTACAAAGAAGAAAAGTCTCAAATCAATAGTCCATGTTTCCACTTTATGAAACTAGAAAACAAATAACAAACCTAAATTAAAAGGAAGGGAATAATAAAGAGCAGAAATCAATGAAATAGCAGAAAAATGAGGGAGGGGCATGAAAATTAAACAGGACTTTTTGAAAAGATCAAAAAATTTTAAAAACCTCTACCCAGCTCAATTAGGAAAAAGAAAAGGCACAAATGCCAATATTAAGACTGAATGAGGGATATTACTAGAACTCCCATAGACACTAAGAGGGTATTTAGGAAATATTAGGAATATTAGCATACTGACAATAAATTTGACGACTTAGATTAAATGGATATTAAAAAACACCCTTAAAATGTGTCACCTCATAATTCTACTTCTAGAAATCTATGTTAATAAATTTAAAATGTGGACCAAGCTTTAGTCACAAGATGTTTATCAAATTATAATAGGAAAAAAAAAAAAACAACGGAAATCAGACTTACATTTCCAACAATGGGACATTACTCAAATAGACTATGTTATAACCATAATGATAATAAGGACAATGGTAGAGGAAATTCCTGTATCTAATGTTACATGAAAAACTAGGAAACAAAACTGTCAACAAATATAGAATCCCAATATAAAAAGGTATTTATAAAGAAGAACCAGAAAACATACCTTTACATTAGGCTAAAGGGCTATTTTTAAATTTATTGCATTATTTTCTTCTCAATTTCTTCTGTATTTTCCAAATTTGCTAAGAATGAAATACGTCAGTGACATATTTTAATTGTCACATGTCAATAAGCTCGTTTATTTATAATTGAAAATGTAAATTATTCTTTTTCTGTAAATAGAAAAAATATAACTCACACTTCGATGCTAGTTGCTTTTGTTTTAGAAATTTAAAACAGTGCCTTTTGGGAAGAATGAAAAGGATTTGAATGTCTTTGGGTGCTTTATCCTCCCTCTGGTAGGCTCATCTTGAGGCTGTCTTTGCGCTATGTTTCATTCAGCAAGGCGCCCAAACCGGCAACTCCGCTCCTCTTCTCTCACTTTTTCAGCCCAGGTATCAATGGGCAAAAAGTACATTTGCTTCCCTTATTTTTTCTTTTTCTTATTGGCCCATAATGATCAAAGCCTCTGTTTAGTGGGAAGTCATTTATTATGCTTTTCTCCTTCATGCTTCATTTCATATAGAAGCCATAATTAAATGGAGATTTCTAGCACTGGTTGAGAACGTAACTCTCCTTTTCATTTGTGCATCTTCCAGCTCCACCCAGGCCTTAAGTATTTCATGTCTGAACTGTGATAAGCTAGCTCTGTTGTCCCATGTCAGCTCATATAAGTAGCTATTGAAATACACTGGGGGCACAATATATATCCTTTTCTTTCCAGAGATCCTATAGTGAATGATTTTTAGTTTTTTATGAAATCCCCATAATTAGTAAAAACCATAAGTCACTTGGGTAAAAAACCTCAGGGCCTTGACCTGAATAGACCTAAACTTCCTTTTGGTACATGAGGCTAATTATCTTGAATCATCTAAGGATTATGTCCATGCTTTTAGCTCAGAATAAATGGGCCTTTTACGATTCTATATAAAATCGTTTGTTTGGGCTTTTCTTTTGGATTTGCATACATACGTATGTGACAAATAAAATGTTAACTTGGTACCTGATACAGAAAATGATAACTAATTCATCAAATAGTCCTGTGGCATGAGGCCCTATTCTGTGGGTCCATGGTTTGAGGGATCTATGTGGACCACCTAGACTCTGGCAGCATTCATGATCCCTTCTTTGCCCTTGATCCCACAGTTATCCTCAATTACAGTGTTTTCACTGGTCTTCCCACTTCAATACTTATGCCATTCTCATCTGTTCTCCACATGGTGACCAGAGTATCTTTGAGAAATACATATAAAACCTTTGATTTTAAATCTTTGATTGCCGTGTAATGGTACTTAAGAAAAAGAAATCCCAGATCCAGATCCCACCTCTGGATATCACTGTATTCACTCCCCCCCCTCCCAGTTCATTGTGTGGAAGTCATGGGCCTTCATACAATTCTTCAAACACACTAAACTTTCTCACTTCTGCACCTTCACACAAGTCTGGTACATCAGCCCCAGACCACCATCTCCTGCGCCCCCTTACCTCCCACTTCCTCATCCTCCACTCATAAGTTTCTGCCCTGCCAACTCATACTCGACATTCAAATATTGCTTTAAATATCACCTCCCAAGGGGGCCTCCTCTGGACCTCTAATCTGAATTTAATTATATCCTGTTCTTCTTACAGTACTCATCATAATTCTTCATTATGTTATATTCTGTGTAGTTTATTTGGCGCCTTTCTCTTCTGCAAGCCTGAAGGTTTCATAACTTCATACCTCAATATTTTGTTGCTCTTTCACCAGTGCATACTAAGTACCCAATAAATTATTGTTGCATGAATGAATGATTGGGGGGGGGGGAGGAAAAAAGCAAAGTGTTGTGTAAGTGGTTAGAACACATTCAAGAGAAAACAATTGCAATTTCACTATTATAAAAAAATACATTAAAGTATCTGTTTTTAATCTAATTAATAAATTACTTGAAGTTAAAATTCATTCCCATTTTCAGCTAAGATTTGGGTACAAGGACACATTCATACAGTCCATGAGGAGAGGGCCTTATTCTCTATTCACGTAGTTTATGTATTAAATATTTGTTGAATGAGTAAGGGAATTAGTGTAATCATTATGGAATGCAGTGTAGCTAAGTGTATTTAAAAACATCAAATTGTTTTTATTGACCCAGTATTTCCACCTAAGAATTTGTCATAAGGAATAGTCCTAAACATAGAAAAGGTTATATATTTAAAGATATTCTGACAGTGTTATTTATAGAAGTAAAACATTGGAAACCACCTAAATGCCGAATAAAGTAATAGCTGAGGAAAGCATAGTTTATCCACTCGATAGTAAATGAGTAACACAAGCTAAAGGTTAGGATAATATACAGACTTCAAAAGTGCTTAGAGTATTAATGTAAATAAATGAAGAACACAGTTTTAGAACATGTATAAATCCTATCCACAGGAAAAAAAGACTAGAAAGAAATATGTCATGCTGGTACAGCCATGGGTGATTTCCTTCTGTCTCTTTTTTAATGCTTTCATATTTTCTTTAACATGCACATATTTTTTTTACAATTAAATTGTTGTATAACATAGCTTGTATATTGACGTTCAGTTTCATTTTCGGTATATTTAAATGAATCCCAATCCTTACATTTTGTAATCATTGAACTGACTTTGTTTTAGGATGACGGAATCTTTGCTGAGAGTTCCCATGCTCGTAGGTTAGACCACTCCCCGTCTTGGCCTGATCGCGGTCACTTCCTGTCTAGTCCACGATTTTCACACTTGAATTGTAAGTAATGAAGTCCTGTACCAGTTTTTAAATTGGATTTAAGGAAAGGCAACTCATGGAGAGATTAAAGTGTAAGGCAACCACATGATAGTAATATTCATGTTAGGAGTTTGAAGAAATTGTTATTATGAATCATACATGTAACATTTATATTACCCAATTTACTAAAAAGTGTATGGAATCCCTTCTTTTTAGTCCTTACACTTTTCAGAAAAACTTACAATGAATCGCCAAAGGTAATAATTTTACTTAAACACATATTTGTACGTGGAGGTTTCTGGTAACTGTGGAAGAGTGGGTAAAGGAAGTTAGGTAATATTATTATAAAATTCAAGTCATCAAAAAGTAGAAAATCTTTTCATAGAACTAATCAGAAATATATAATCTTGTGCAAAGAATAAGGATACTAATTTGGTTACTGGCTGGATTTCATTCTGTGAATATCCTGTAAATGTGTATAAAATGTTATCAATGTCAGTAAGGTGTGAATCTGTTGACCCAGGATACTATCCACACCATTTCCGCCTCTTCTTCCTTACTATACTTATTCTTCAAGTCCCAGCTTGTATGTCATGTCCTTAAAGAAGCCTTTGGAACCTACAGGTTTAAGTATGGTGTCTGTTAAAAGTGCCCATAATGTATTAAAGTTTTCCTTTAAAACCCTTCTGATTTATTTTTTTTTTATCTGAGTGACTTTGTGTTTAGTGATTAATCTCTTCATCAAAGTGTGAATTCCATGACAGGAGTGATGTCTGTTTTGTTCACCACTGTTTCCTCAGTGCCCTACATAGTACTTGGAACATAGTAAATGCTCAGTTAATTAGATGAATGAGTATATGACTCTTTTTTTTAAGTCCACTTTTATCTAAACTATTGGATCTCAAATGTTATTTCATGGATTCTTATTTAGATAATCATTTAGCTCCTCAGTTTACCACAGGCATAGAGTTTGTATATTAAATCTGACAACTCTGTCATTTAAAAAATGCAGGTGCTATAAAATACAATACCAAAATAAGCCACAAAGAAGTAGGTCAGATCCAAAAGTGATCACTCTCATTTTTGCTGATTTATATTCATGCATTCATTGAATAAATATTTATCAGTTTCTGATAAATGGTTTGGTTTTCATTATATCATTATTATTTTATTCTAGAGACTGAGCATCTTCTCTTTCCTGTCCTAACCATTTTACCAAGTGATTTTATATAGCTGCATAAAATCCCTGCTGTTCTAATCTGGCAGCTGCCCTCCAATATGGATTGTATCTCGGGGCGCCTGGGTGGCTCAGTTGGTTAAGCATCCAACTTCAGCTCAGGTCATGATCTCACGGTTCATGGTTTTGAGACCAGCATCGGGCTCTGCGCTGAAAGCTCAGAGCCTGGAGCCTGCTTCAGATTTTGTGTCTCCCTCTCTCCCTGCCCCTCCCCTACTTACTCATTTTCTCTCTCTCTCTCTCTCTCAAAAAAAATAATAAACACTAAAAAATTTTTAATAAAAAAATATGGATTGTATCCCAAGTTGATTATAGTACCTCAGAATCTGATATACACATAGGCCAAATTTTTTATGTTTCATATAAAGAAATGGAAAATTTTCCTCAGGTCTGTTTCATGTACATAAACATGGAGGAGAGGAGAGTAGGGACAAAGCACCAGCAAACATCATAGTATCCCACCCATTAAGACATTCAGGAGCTTGGAGATAAATCAGCACCATGATAGGAGCACAGAGGTCAGTATTCTGCTATTTAATTTCGCCATGATGACTTTCCTAAGACTCCATGGAAAGGCACCTAGAAAGTAGTGGTTGGGAGACATTGTGGGAAAACATCAAGATTTTTAGATTTTATTAAATATTATGACAGGCAGTGAAAGAAACTACATCCAGCTTTTTACTCAGTAGCATTTCAAGACCAGTGGTGGTCATTTCTCTGTGAGATATTCCTCACAGGAAGCCATAGGTTTTATATAAATATACTGGCTCAAAAGGAAGTAAAGTTAAATAAGAATGGGAAAAATATCATTGAATACATAACTTGGATATGAAATTACATATTATAGTCTCTGTTGTAAAATCTGACTGAAAAATTTAGCTTAAAAAGTAAACCTCTTCATTAACTTATTGTTAACTTATTTTATTTATTTTTTTTAAACGTTTATTTATTTTTGAGACAGAGAGAGACAGAGCATGAACATGGGAGGGGCAGAGAGAGAGGGAGACACAGAATCTGAAACAGGCTCCAGGCTCTGAGCTGTCAGCACAGAGCCCAACGCGGGGCTCAAACTCACAGACCGTGAGATCATGACCTGAGCTGAAGTCGGACGCTTAACCGACCAAGCCACCCAGGCGCCCCAATTTATTAATTTATACTTTTATGCTTTACTATTCCTCTTTTTGACAAGCCTGTTTTATGATTTTCCTCTCTTCCTACCTGCATGCTTTCAAGAATACTTTTAAAAATTTAATCATAGGTGCCTTATTGTTAATAACTTTCAGTGGTTGAATTGAACTTATTTCTAGAAATCATAGTTCTTCTTATTTACTTTTCTGATGAACTTTGAAATTTCTGTGTTTTTCACAATGTGGTATTTTAGATCACCCTGAATGCTTCTCCATTTTTACAGCACAATTTCAGCTTAGTTATAGAAATTGTCCTATAATTTTTCTTTAACCTCCTTTTAAACCTCCAAAATTGAAGAGGAGAGATCTCAAGACCAACAAAGAGAAAAATGAGCCTATAATAAATTGATCACACAGAGAACAGAATGTGTCTTTTAAAATAGCATTAATGTCCTCAGAGATAGAAAATATTACATCCATTAAAAAGAAGAACAAGATGCTATGAAAAAGGAACACAATATAAGAGGTCTCAGAAATTTAAAATATGGGGACACCTGGGTGGCTCAGTTGAGAATCTAACTCTTGATTTCAGCTAGGTCATAATGCCAGAGTTGTGGGATCGAGCCCCACGTTGGGCTTTGCACTGAGCATGGAGCCTGCTTGAGATTCTCTCTGTCTCCCTCTGCCCCTCTCCCCCCACTCAAAAAGAAATTTAAAATATGAAAAACCAGAAAGGTGGAAAACAAAGTTGAAACCACAAAGAAAATAGAAGAAAAAGAATGGGACTGTAGGAAAGAAAAGATATTTAGA
The DNA here is from genome assembly GCF_046562875.1 of Panthera onca. NCBI lineage: Eukaryota > Metazoa > Chordata > Mammalia > Carnivora > Felidae > Panthera > Panthera onca. The sequence continues at coordinate 124,219,517 of NC_138344.1, read as the reverse complement.
AAATCCATTCCAGAAGAATAGTACCTGGTTAGTGAGGGTCTTGAGAGGAGAAAACAACAGCCTGGAGTAGGAAGGTTAGAAGGGCCCACCCAACTGTCATCCTGAGATTTTTCTTCACCCTCTTCTTGTGCTGATGCCCAAGTTTCTCAGAACACATGCATCCTCTGTTTGTCTCAGTTCTTTCTTTTGTGGTTAGCACATCAAAGAAAGAAAAGGGAGGTAACTGCTTTCATTCTTTGTACTTCAGAAAATAGATTTCTTCTATTCGCCCTTGAAGAGACTTTGGCTAGCTATAAAATTCTGGGTTGAAAATGACTTTCCTTCTGAAGTCATTGTAGTATTCTCTTCCAAAATCTAAATTGCTGTTGAAAAACATTGTCTTTTTCTTTTGACCCCACTCCTCAGAAGCGATCTTCTCCACCATCACTACCACCCAACCCCCAGCCCTGGGACCTTTTAGGATCGCTTGTTTAACCCCAGTGAGTTTTGTGATGATTTGCCTCCCTGCAGGTCTTACTTTATTTGCCTTTCTAGCTATTTGATGGGTGGGCCCTTTTAATCTGGACACTCATGTTCAGTTCTCTCAGATTGATAGAAGAAAGGAAAGATTCCATCAGGAAAATCTTTAGGAAATAAACAAACTGTTAGGTTATTTGATTCAGTTGAGCACTTAGAAGAAAAACTACTGAAAGACATATGGCAGATCTCATTGAGCAATTAGAAATAATTAATGATAGTCTCAGAGAAAGAGCAAATAAAAAAATAAATAAATAAAAACATAGGTCAAATAATAACTCCAGGGGGAAAAAATGGGCAAGAAAAGAAACATTGTCATAGTATACTTATTAGGTTTGTGTGAGCCATGTTTACGTAGTCATGATATTATAAATACTACTGACACAACTAGAAGTTCAAATGTAACTATATAAGGAGGATGGGGTGAAGGGAAGTGGGTGGGTGTGAATAAGTCTAAAAATGATAAATCAGAAAATAGCAATATAAGCTGCTTTTTCTTACAAAAATTGAAGTAAATACAGAAAATAAAGCTAAAAGAGTTGATTGTGGTTGACTCTGGGGTGCAGGATTGTGGGACTGGGAGGGAGGAGGTAAGAGGCTGCTGTCTTCCTGTGTGGCCCTTTGGTGCTGTTTGATAGGTGTATGTACACTTTGGCTAAAAAGGCATCTTGTAAAAATAAAATGCTACTGAGAACACCCCAGCTTTTATGTCTGACTAGCAAGTATTCGATTTTCTTGTTAACTTCTAAATGGAACATGAAAGCTGGGGGTTGGAGTTTAGAGCAGTTTAGACCTGTATAGAGATGTAAGGAGTAAATAACTGTAGGTGCTGAGGCAGACATGAGTTTATGAGCCCACAGAACAGGCTCCTTCTTACTCAAGTTGGGATTTGTACTGGATGAGGCCCTTTTGTCTATGCCGTAGATGCTAAGGCATTCGTTCTGCTGACTTAGGTGCCCTGTCAAACTGTGACCAAACTAAAGCATAGAATCACTGACCATGGAAAAAACAAAGGAAATGGGAAAATACTGCATAATTTGTGGTCTCTGAAACGATCCAGCATTAATGAAAGTTTGTTTTAAGTAGTAATTTATGTCAGCTTTGTGTAGTTCAGGTCAATTCAAGAAAAGGTAGATTCCTTCTGCCAGGAAGAAGGGAAGAAATGTATAAATTGTAAGTTTATATTACCATTGGAAATAGGAACACAGAAATCCATTATTTAGAGCCATGATTACTACCAAATTTATCCTGGCTGGCTACAAGTGATGGCCGTGGTTCAGGACACTCTTTTAGAAGGCTTGGATTCCATTACCTTCAGCCTCTAGGACAGTGGGGGCTTAGAAAGAGAGACTTAATAATGCCAGCTTTTGAAACTGTCATTTTTACTTTTTATAAGTAGTGACTGACCACTAGTCTCCATGTATAGCTCCTTTTAGGCTAAAGGAACACAGCTCTCAAGACAGGGCCCTTACTCTTGGGGCCAGGACTAGACTGGATTTGAGGGAGGACTATAGTAATCTGATGATTTCTCGAAATCTCGAGTCCTTTGGGATTAAAATGCCTAATGTGTGTGGAGTTGGTACTAAATTTTAAAAATAAATGCAGATTTCAAATTTTCTGGAATTCTAAAACTGTTATAAATAATGTTTATTAAAATAAACAAACCCCAAAGAAAGGACTATGATTTTTCATGGGGGAGGGGGGGAATGTTACAGGATTTTGTTGTGAATCTTACATATTAATTTAACTTGATATTCTTAAAAAAGCAAATCAATGAAAGTTGCTAAAAGGAACTATCTCTCGCTTTCTTACTTCAGTTTACATTGCTATGAAAAGAAAAGTTATTATTCTCAGTTTGCGTTTTGAGATGCCTTTAGTGGGAGTTTAAGTCCCTCCAATGAAAAACAATTTATCTACAGCAAGAAAAGCACACTCTTTTCACTTCTGTGTTGTACTTCAGGATCCACTGGCTGTGAACTGCCTCGTATGTAGTCTGTCCTCAGCCTTGCAGAATAAAATACCAAAGATCTGTGGTATTGACAATGTGGGGTTACTGGGTGCCTGGGTGGCTCAGTCTGTTAAGCTACCGACTTTAGCTTGGGTTGATCTCACAGTTTGTGAGATGGAGTCCCACATCACGTCGAGCTCTGTGCTGAGAGTGTGGAGCCTGCCTGGCATTCTCCCTCTCCCACTCTCTCTACCCCTCCCCTGCTTGAATGCTCTCTCTCTCTCAAAATAAACAAGTAAACATTTTTTTTAAATGTGGGGGTACTGATAAAGGTAAAAAAAAGTTTCTTGTCCATTAAAAGATTTATTTCATGGAAGCACAAGTTTTTTGTCTCTCCATTTTATAGGTTCATTTTATGTGATGGTGATTTTTGTATGTGAGACAATCTTTTCACTAACTAGTCAGGTGTCAGATATTTTTAAATAACTGAGTTCTGATTATAATGATGTACAGGGTACTCTGTAGATGCTGTCTAGAAAGCAGCCAGAAAATTGCCAGTTGACTGTCTCTTAAAGATCCCATAAGTATATTCACTTCTTCAAACAATATTTACTAAGAGGTTATGTAAGAGGCTCTCTGTTTGGCTTGGGGGGTATACAGTAGTGAACAAGACAGAAATGGTCACCTCTCTCATAGAAGAAACAGTGGTGGCAAGTAAACAATTTAAAATGGTGATTGGTGCTGTGAAGGTAAAATGAGAGGAAAGCGCCTGGAAAACAGGACTGCTTTAGATCAGTGATTAGGAGAGTCCTTTCCGAGGAGGTTACAGCTGAGCTGGAGCCTGAGTGGCAAGAACCAGCTGAGCTGAAATTGGGTGGGAAGAGTTTTCCTGAGAGAGGGAGCAATAAATATGAAGGCCACAGAGAAGAAAAGGGGTGTGTTCTTCTAGAGAGTTCGAGCATTGAGTGAGGGGGTCTGGGGGAGAGAGAAAGGAAAGGTAAAGTTCCAGGGGAGCCTTTTTGCCACAGTCCCATGTTTGGATTTCATTCTCAGTTTCCTGGGAGGCTGTTGGAGGATGGAGGTGATGGGTTATGTGGGAGAGTGACATAATCTGATTGACCTTTTGGAAAGATAATTCTGGTTGTGGTGGTGTGGGGAAGGGGATACAGTGAAAATGGGAAGAGAGAAAATGGTGGCTTGGGCTGAGGCGATAGTAATGGAGATGTGGTGTGAAGCCTGAGAACTAGGGTGAATTTGGGAGGGAGAATCTTCAGTATTTACTCTTAAGTTGGATGGGGAGAGCAGACAGGACAAAGGAAGGAGGGAACTAAGGTTTGAGAAACCAGGGTTGGAGGGGAGGAGTATATCAGTTCCTAAGAAGGAGAAAAGAAGGAATGGGCAGGTATCAGAGATTGGAAATCAGGCAGGCAGATTTCCCTTACGTAGTTAGACATGCCTATCTGGAGCTCAGAAGGGAGGTAAGTAGGTAGTAGGAAAACAGTATACCTAGATTCCAGATCTAGTCTCAGTTTGTGTAACAAAGAAGATTCTGTAAAAAGAAGGCCCTGAACATTTCTCCCTCCAAAATTCCGTGTGTGCTTTGTATTGTTATATATTGACCAAACATACATCTTCCACTCTCAGATACTCTTCAGATCCCTCCCAAATTAAATCATATGAATAAATGTTTTCCAAAATACAGTGAACTTATTACGTTTATTCCTACACTGAAGGTCTGTTAGTCCTTGTAAAGTTTACAAAAAACTAGATTAGATACAATGATTACTTACAATTTTGTCAGCCCAAGGATTTTATTCATTTAGGTTTATTTTTGTCTTTTCTCTTGCCTTTCCAGCATTTACCAAAAGAACAGTTACTCCAGATTCACCTTCAATCAAGGAAGATGCCAGCAGTTTACCAATGGATGGGACAAGTCCACAGTCTAAAAAGGAGGAATATGAAAGCAAAAAAAGCAAAATGTAATTCGTTGCTCTACATGAGTGTTTCACAAATAATCGCATATCTGTCCTTGTTGCAGTCTGGCCTGGATTATCAAGCAGACGTATCTACAGCTTCTGCTCTTTAGCATTGCCAAACACTGACTAAAATAACACCATACTTGGTCTTTGGAAATTATAGAAGTTAAACTAATCCAAGTAATATCAGCTCATGAATGGCATACAACTAACTTATTGGCAACTTATACCAGCCGAGAAACAGATATTTTTCACTTTGCATTTTCCTTTTTCAGGCATGGTCAGCCAGTTTTTGAACCAAAATTTGGATATATAATTGGGATGTTTTAATAATTACTGGCCAAACAGGAGGGAAATGAGTTCCCCTCGAGGCAGAAGTTGTCAGCACTTTCGACTCAGGGAGTGTTTATATACAATCGATTTTTTAAAATGCTTGCTCCCTAATAAATTATCATGTGTTATAACATGTCATGGAGATATGCATATATAATACCAGACGGTCTGCTTTATAAACGCTCAGGATTGTTACATTCATCATCCCAGCAGTCTGTTAGTACATGCAGTATCTTAAAATTTTATTCCCAATCATCCATTTTTAATAGCAATAAAGAATTTACAAGTGATACCTGAATTGTAGAACACTGTAAAGAATTCATAGCACAACTTATTTATTTATCTTTTTGTGGCCAAATGTCTCACTGCAATCACTTTGTCATATTCTGGACCATCATTGGCTTTACTCTCACCAGACTCAAAGTTCCCAGAGTCCTGTGTCATGAGATTTACTCCACAAGAGTTCTCTCATGATTCGGTACTATCTACTTCAGCATCTCAGCCTTCTTTGACATCAAAGTGTTTTTAAGAACTTATGCTCTTTACATGCTAATCTACCAGTGGAGAAAGATTTCTAATGATGCTAATGAAAGGTAAAACATCCAGGAGCTAAATCCCACTGGGTCATGATGGAAAATTCTTCGTAGGGACAAGGGCAATAAAGCAATGCCTTCGTAATTACATTTGTGCTCTTTAAAGTGTACTTGCTTATTCTCATATTTGTGAAGATGCTTCTATTTCCACCACCATGTCTTACTAACTTACTATATTTGAATGTCCAGAGCAAATGACACTCTTTGTTTATGAACTTGATTGGAAAGGCTACTACAGAGAACAGAGATCTTTGTCTCAAAAGATTACATAATACAATCTCCATAAGCTCTGAGAGTACAACCATGAGTTTTACCATTTATTCATGACAAAAATCTTTTATTGAGTTCCTACTATGGGGCAGTCATTGCGCTAAGAGGGAAAAAAGAGACACAAACAGCTATGCATGACCCAAAGTTTATTTGGCATTAGGAATTGCATGAAAAAGGAGTGATGTGTTCAGGCTAGCTTGAGAAATTCTGCATTAGACAACATTAAACAGGTTTGGTTTTGTTTTGTCTAACCTCAGGACTTCAAGCCGTTAATGTGCTAATGAGCACTGTGGGGCTTAGTGGGAGTAGCCCTTTTTGAAGGAGCAGCTCACAATCCTGGTGTTTCTCAGAACCTATATTACACTATAGTAATACTGGGGGTATTGAGAAATTATGTCAATATTTTCATTGATGTGTTGACCATTACTATAATATTTTATCTCCTTGGATCTAAGTGACTAACTGGGAAGAAAATAAGGGACAATATTAACACATTTTATTTAAATCCTATGGATAAAAGTGAGTTAAATAGCTTTTCCCTTAATGTGTTAGTAGGAATGCCATGCACTCCATTCTTTTTTAGTAGGAATTGATTTAAACCACTCTTAGTACCTCTGTGGCCATTAAAAAAATTACACCAGGCCAGTTAGACCTGAAAGTTGAAGGTAACACAGGTTATTTACCTGGAAAATCCTTGAAAACATATTAGCTGATGATTTTATAACAGAATGGAGAGGGACCTTATGAAAGACCTTTTTTAATCTGAAAAAAATAAAGCCATTATATCATATTATTGAAGGCCTTGTGCTACTGTTGGATGAATGAAGGTGTCTGACTTTAAATATGGAACACACAAGAACTTCAAAGGCAAAGTCAACTTTTTGTGAGCAAAAATTTTGTCAAAATTCCTTGGCCCTCTGTTTATATGGAATTGAATCCAAGGACCTGTCTTCTCAGAGGATTTTTTCCTATCTCTTGCAGTCAGTCACTGTAAGCTCAAGTTGGAAATCAAAAGGAATGCTAAGGAAACACTAATAGCTTGATTTGTACATTTCAAAGCCAGCAACTGTTTTTCCTTCCCTCACCCCTTTGGCAGAATAACCTGTGATATCAGCCCCATTTGAGTTGTGGTTGGTCAGCCATATTGCTTATAGTACTGGGACATTGGAAGGGATCAACCTTATTCTTGCAGTGAGCCTGGTCCAAGACTTAATTTGAAGATTGACCTTTTTGGTTTAATAATTTTGATTCTTCTGGCCATCTTTCTCCCTAAACACACTAAACTTCCATTGAAGTTACTGAAGGCCACAGAAGGGAGAAACACAGCTGGGAGAAATCTGGCTGGATGTTTTTCCCATTGGCTAAGGTTATTATTATTTCCTTGACTAGTGTCTGATTTAAAGGTTGGAAACTGGTTGGTTACATAACATCTTATGCATCCAGTTTCCCAGAATCACCGGCTTTTCTTCTTATTGTTACAGTTTACATATCTTTACTAATAAAAGATATAAATTCTATAACTTAATAAAAAAGTACACATAAGGCATTTGAATTTAAAAGATACATAGATTAGAAGTGCCTACCTACTTAGCTAAGAAAACAAGCCTATTTTTTTTTTTTCATTTTCATCTTTTCAGCTAAGGTTTTTGAGGCTCTGGTCAGTGGTATATGTAAGGTGTATTTACACTCATAGTAATTGTTACATTTTCTTTAATGTGTATTAAAATAGCAAATATTGTTTTAAATGGAGCCAAATTCTTACACATAATTAGATGGGTATATTTACTTACCCAGACCCTTTTTAGGAAAGGGTTAGGAATCTCAAATTGTTTTACTCAGGTTTTGTACTATAAACCCAAATATACATCATTTAATAGCCAAGAATAGGAATGATCATTGAGTAAATTATTCATTTTCCAAGATTCTTACACCCCCTCCTCAAACAAACTATCCCGGTATTTCCTCTTAATTTATTTTTTTAAAAAAGAAAGAAATTTGTGATGTTCATGGCCTTCAAATGAGGAAGCTGTCCTCACGAAGGCATCTGGTTTTCTTGGATCAAAACTACCATGAACCTTAAGCTGGAAAGAAAATTTGGGAAAGTTTGTATATAAAGGCATTTCATGCACCAAAGTATGATATAAAAATAGTTACATCTTTCAACTTTTAAGTTCTCAAATGTTTAGCAATAAAAACATCAGCTTATCCCTATTTGAGGAAAGAAATTTAAACCATGAAAGATTCCATTTAGTTTCATTTCCGTACAAAACACGACACATCTAATTTAAGGCTAGGAGAAATGCTTACATCTAGAAACAGAACTTTTAGATTCCAAGCCCCCAAACAAATTTCAGAGAAGTCTCCCTTGCTTTTGATTAGTAACAAAGTAAACCAATTTTTTCTGCTCTGGTGAAACCAAACCAACCTTCCAGTTCTAACCTCATCTGCCCCCAGTTTAGCTTCTCCTGCTTTATCCACACCTATGGCCCACATCCTACCTAAATCCAAACCCAACTCAGGTCATTCCTCGTGTTCCACCAGGTCAGCCTCAACTGTTGATCTTTGAAGTCTAATTACTACAACCTACTACAACGGGCAGACTGTCAGGGGTTTGGAGCACCTGCATGTCTTCCAGGGCCACCAATTGCAAAAGGATTTAAATGGCAAGTGGCTGACTACTCAGAGTTGAAAGCCTAGGAAAACTTCTGTGGCTGGGTATCTTCTGTAACACAGCTTGACTCTGACATGGTACAAAGCCATGTGACAATTGTGGATGAGAACTTGTTGCCTTGTTCTCTGCAGGAGGATACTGGATTTCTGAACATAACAGCATGTTAGTTGCCTTTCAGGAGGATAGTCAAAACAATATGTAGTCTGATGACCTCCACCTGTCAAAATGTAGAGTCTTATGCCATTGAGCATATAGATGAGAACATGAAAAGAATTCTATACTAAAATAAGAGCCATACATTAATCACCTGCAATTCTAATGATAACTTGCTATGTTTTAAGGCATTGAAGTCACTCAATTGCCATTCCAGAATGAATGCTCTTCCTCAAACTGGCAGATGCTGGACGTTCATGCCCAGACTATCTTCTGTCATCTTTCCATAGATCCCCATGATTTGACAACCTCATTTTTCATTCTTTAGTAAAGCATTTTGACTGGCATTATTTAAATTTTAAAAAGTTAACAATTTATCCTTAAATATTGGAGCTTTGTGTCAGCAGTATAAAAGATCAGAATACTGGTTTGAAGCAATATTTTTTTAAACAAAATTAGTGGATATTAAACTACCAACAGTTCAGATGTAATAATTTAAAAGTAAGAAAATATCTTATTCTGAGGGAAAGGAGGATAATATTATATGCTCATTAGTCACTAATTGACAGTGATTTAATATTTTCTTAAAATGTTTTGTTTTTTGGGTTTTTTTTTGTTTTAATTAACAAGTCCTGGGGCATCTGGGTGGCTCAGTCAGTTAAGTATCTGACCGTTGATCTCAGCTCAGGTCTTGATCTCAGGGTGGTGAGTTCAAGTCCCATGCTGGGCTTTGTGCTGGGTGTGAAGCCTACTTAAAAAAAAAGAAAAAGGACAAGTCTAAATTTTATAGTATCAGGTTTTCCATCAAATTACGGTTTCCTTTTGTTTGTTTTTATTTTCTTACAAATTTTCCATTTTAGAGTCAGTTGTATTTTTTAATCATTTGAAGCCACCAAGAGCTCAAATGGCTTTTAAAACACTTGGCCAACAAGATGAAAATCTTTACTTTGAGACAGTGCATCTCCCTTTGTTCTTGAAATACTCTATTTCAATTGGAAATATTTCCTCCAATTGTCTGTCTGTCTGTCTGGCTGTCTGTCTGTCTCTCTCTCTCTCTCTCTCTCTGATTTCTTTCTCTGGAATCCATAGTCATTTCCTCAAGAATCTTTGAAAGCACCTTTATGTCCTTTACTTGGGCCAGCCTGTGGACTGGAGTAATGCTGGTCCTGTGCCTGCATTTCAAGACATCAGAATAATGGCAACCATAAAGAGTTAGTGAGATTAGTAATTAACTGATCATTTTTTTCCTAATGAAGTAGGCTGGTCTGTTAACCAGGGGTAAAAATGCTTCTTTTGGTAAAACAAGATGGTTCCTCTTCATCCTTTTGTGATTGTGCACAGCTTTTTTTCAGAGCAGTATTTATATGTACTTCATATATCAGAAGAACCTATTTATGTCACCTAATTTTTACCTGAAAGCCGAAAGAGCAATTCCCAAAATGTGTCACATTGCACATAGAATTTAAAATCTAAGTTTCTAATATATCCCCTTTATAAGGGTTTGGTGTTTTGTTTTGTTTTGGTTTTTTTGGTTTTTGGTTGTGTTTTTTTTTTTTTTTTGCCAGCACTTGAAGCCAGCTATTATCAGATCATACTGCATAACTCGTATTCAGTGTTATCCCTAGGGTAGTGGTAATGCTAGTTTAGATTTTGTTTGTCCATTATTGCTGAGCACTTAGCTGGATAAGGGAATGAAGGATGGCAGGAGTTCTGTAAAATGATATGAACACAGAGGAAGCTGGGTTGCCTTCAACAACACACATTTTAAACTGTTTACTTGAGAGAAAGAACTGCGGTAGCACTGCATCCTTTATCTGATGCAGGGTCCTGGAAAGCGGCGTTGTGCAAAGTGGAGAAGTGCTGTGAACTTGTGCCCTATTAAGTCCCCTTTCTGAGGCACGTTGCACTAATCTTTAATGTTCTTTGTGGACTGCTTTCTGGCAGTTTGGATCTGGATGGAAAGTGTCCTCCTTTCAGATATTTTTCAGTCAGAGTGCCCTGTGCTTGTCTGTCATTTGGGATTTTCATTTTATTTATGCTGTCGTTAAGCCCACCGTGAGTGAAGATACAGGCTTGATTTATGGCTTAGCATTCTGAAAACTTCCCATCATACTGAACCTCAGCTGTCAGTTACCAGAAATCAGGCAGCCATGGCAGTAAAGCCATCTAATATGGTGGCTTTGGGGAGGTTGGGCAGTTTAAAAGATGTTTGGAGAGACCTAGTGAGTTTGGCTTTTTTTTTTCTTCTGAGCAGAATGAAATAGATGCATCAGTTCTAACGAGGCACTTCCTGCCCAGAGTCACTGGCAGAGCAGTCTCCTCCCAACAGCTGCAAGCTTGAGAGACCTCATGCTGCTGGCCAAGGTTCATTCTGTGCTTTGACTAAGACCACAGCCAATAAAGCCAATGTGTACCGTGGAAAGACTTTCCCATTTTTTCCATTGGAGAAGGCTTTTGTGAGGTTAGTTTGACTGTTGCAAATTAACAGTGGTGGTCATTGCTCATTTTTTTAATTTTAACTGCATGTAAACCTACTGATTAGATTCCATTGAGAACAAATCATAGTTTTCTGTAAGATACGTACCCTTTTGTCCAGTATTCCTTCAACCCCTGGTTCTCAAAATGTGGTTCTCAAGCCAGCAGTGGCAACAGCACCTGAGAGCTGGTTAACTACAAATTCTCAGGTCGGGAATAGGTGTATTCCTCTCACTGGTTTCAAGAGTAGAACTAGTATTAGATTATGAAAAGGGTGTGAACTTCTTTAGGGCTGAGTTCTGATCCTCCCATCCTCCCATCCTCCCTCCCTTTCTTTCCATCCTCCCAGGTTACTTGGAAGCAACTGGATTTGGGACATTGGTTCTATGTTACCATTTCACATGCAGTTTTGTTTTGTCTATACCAGCATCTCACAGCCATCCACACTGTGTTTCAGAGTAACATTTCCAGACTCTGACATTGTCATCTTTAAAAAGATTTTGGTGTAATGACCACTGCTAAGTCTCATCCATGTTTCCCTCACTGTCTACGACTGAGATGTGGGATTTAATGTATCATTCCATCTCTCAGTCCTTGGAAGACTAACAATGGCCATATGTAATTTGTCTTGGCCTTTTATCTTACATGTTGTACCTCTCCCCCTATTATATATGACTGATAATTTGAAATATTTGTTTGAAATTGAGTTGCTTCCCCTTCTCATTTGCTTAGGAATGGACTAAATTGAAATCTACACAGAATTCTCCCAATTGTAAAGTATGTTAACTAAATCTTCTCAAGAACTCAATTTCTGAGCAATTGATTTAAATATTACAGTATGTCTTACATTAAGGAAAGTTTTTCTGAAAGAGTGATTATTTATTGAGCAACTACAGTGGATAGGCCCCATATCAGAGTCTTTGCAAAGCCCCCACTCCAGCTAATTGCAGCAACTGAAATGTACAATTCTTACAATAAATAGCAATATCAAGTAAATTAAGCAAACAGCATAACCCTTTAAACTGTGTTTAAAATATCAATTAGGGGCACTTGGGTGGCTCAGTCAGTTGAGTGTCCAGCTCTTGATTTCTGCTCAGGTCATGATCTCACAGTCATGGGATCAAGCCCCATGTCAGTCTCTACTCTGGGAGTGGATACTGCTTGAGATTCTCTCTCTCCTCCCTCTGCCCCTCCCCTGCTTGTGCACATACACTCTTTCTTTTTAAAAAACAATGAAAATGATAATAAAATATCTTCAATTCTTTTATGGTTTAGACTTTTTACCAACTAATCATATAGATAATTAAAAAAAAAGAAGCTTACATAAATATACAAATGCAGTTTATTATACCTTTTGTGATCTGTTTAGAAAAACTTTCCACTGTTGAACAGGGACTGTGCCTACAACATATTTAACATTCATAAGTTACTCTGCATTGGTGGCCTTCCACCCAAGAAATTATTTCCATCAATTCAAATGTGTATCTATTTTTTTAAATTCATTCATGCAATGTGAACCTATTACATCTTGTTTCATTGGTCAGAAAAGTCTTCTGTATGTATTGCCAATCTTAACCTTGTAATTTTTAAGAATTTAAATATAATTCCTTTATTTGGTTCACTGATAAATTTGATTAGCTGGGTGTATATGTTTAAATATACAAATATTTCATAATTCCTAGTTACCAATTATAATAGTTACATAATACACCATTTGAAATTGATACAACTAAACTTACATACTCATCCAGACTTGCATATGCTAAACTTTCATTTCCCATCAACATTTTGCTATTTGTTTCCCTTCTCAGAAAAGGGAATGAAATTGAACTTTTTTAAGAAAGCAGGTGAAAAATTGTATGTATTTAGATCACATCGAATAATATAGGAAGACAGCCAAGACCCTTACATTATCCTTGATCTCTTTTGAGTGTAAACACTAAAGGTGAAGTATCAGTTTGGACACAGCCATACACCATCAAAATGATCCTTGTTTTCATATTTTGCTTTTGGGCAACGTTTACTTTCCACAAACAAGGATCTTGTGAATATGTGAAAATTTACCATTTGTTGGGCACTACATAAAGCTTAGATTCAAATTCTCAGAACCGTTACCGAAGATGGGCTGAGCTTCTCATAGACAGATCTCATGTGAGAACAATCCAGTTCTGGAGCCACTGAGATCCAGATGTCCAACTGAACAGCTGCCATCCTCTGTCTGCAGTAACCTTGGGATCACTGACCATGTGTTATGCATTTCTTATCCTGACGCCCATGATTGAGGTCAGATGTTCTCTACCCTTAATTTTACCCTTTGGGACTCTATATTTCTCAGTGGGATGTACAGTCACAGACACTGGTACCACAGAGCAACTAGAGAAAAACTTTCCCATGCAGTGTTCATATAAGTAGATGTTCTGGCTAAATTTCCATTACCTTTAAATATTTAGTGTCTATTTCTCTTCTCAGAGAGTGATTACAAGTGAACCGGAAACAACATAGGCATATAAAGGAGAGTAACTTAATTATCTTCCAGGGTCTGTAACCCCAGAGTTATATGTTGAGAGCGTGGATGTGAAAGGAATCTTGTTTGGTCCTTCTACATGTGCAATCAACACATTTGAAACTTACCAGCTTTCCTAATGTGGTAACTGAAGCTTATCAGTGTAGCAACTACCTGAGTGAAATCTATGCTTATTTTGATACTGATCTCAACACAACTTTATACAAATGTTTGATCGATTTTACAAAAGCAACATTGTCTTTTACCAAACAGAGTAATTACTTACCTTTTGCTGGTAGCATCATGACAGCTAATTCCCACATTACCCTTAACTTGGGTGAAGAGCCATTAGGTAATGTTTGGAATCCAGGTAGGATCTGGGAAGGTCAGACCAAAGTAAGTTATCACCACTTTAGTATTTGCAGTGCATTTTTCAAATTACCAGCCAAAGGTCTAATATCCAAAACAATGTGTGTAATTTGGAACCAAGATTCAGTTTTTAATTGTTATTTTGATAACATCATAGATTGAACATCTCCCCAATTCTTTAAATCAGTGTGAATCCAGAATCAATATCTTTGAAAGGTATATAAAAATTTGTCATATCAACCATTGGTACCTAGAAAGCATGTTTATTTGAGGTAGTATGTATAGATGCTATCAAAATAATTATATTTCTAAATGTAAGATGCTTCACTAGAGAAGAAGGCACTGTGTTTTACCTAGCAAGGGAGCTGACATATTGTAAGTGTTTAAAATGCATTCAGTAACTTGACTAACCACCCCACACTCTCAATCATTTTTCTCTGCAATAAGCAAAGGTGTTTATTAACATCTTGATAGCCAAATTTGCAATGTCTTTCAGCACTTAACAGACCATTTCCCTGATTGTATTCATGAAAATTCAATCACAGTGTTATTCTTGGAATTTCTGCCTAAGGGTTTAAACAATGCCTCAGTACTTTGAATGGCAAGGATATCACACTGATCAGATAACATCCCTATGTCACCAATATTAGTGACTAATTTCCTACACATGAAATGTGCTGATTTTCCCATACCGGATATCAGTAAAATATCTGTGTTACCATGGCATACACCATCTCCCTTGTGTTTGTGTAAGTGTGCTTTGAGGCCTGAGTATGTGTTGGCCATCATATTTGTGGATTTTTATAGAGATTCCTGTCATCACCACGTGTTTCACCAGGACTTTTCCACCAGATGGTTTATATGGAACAAAATCCCTGAGATTGCAATGTTGGTCCCTTAAATCCCAAATTGATTTTGCAACGTAGTATTTTATTAACATCAATTGCTCCATCATTGTTGACTTCAATATTATCTTCCGGAAGCTGTGCTTCACCCGCTATACGTTAGAGCAAGTAAATTTTTGCTGGGCCTTCTAGGCCTTACAATATCCAGCCAACTTGTGGCTTCTTGTGGTTTTGTTGCCTATTCGGTCCCAAAAGCATTCCTTTATTTCTGGACATTTGGCTTGAGAAATTTGCTTAGTTCGTATGCCAATTTCTTGTCAGTTGGCAATTTATTTGCTGACTTGGGCTAAGTATCTGCTATAAAATCACTTAGAATTGTGTACTTCCATCCTTCTTTGTCTTTACTTTTAGTACTTCCCTCCTTTGCACACTGCCATTGCCATCCTTGCTCCCAAAATGATGTTTGGCACATTTGGAAGTTTAGGTAGAAAAGTTTGCGATTCCCCAGGTCTGGTATCTTCGGCTGTTTTGTGATGTTTGTAATAACGCAATGTTTCTGAGGCAGCGGATAATGTGCTTTTCACATTATAACTGTCTTCTATAACTCACATTAACAAGACTTCCCAGGGTCCATGATATGGCTTTGTCCTATGCTATAGCTAGATGGTCCAGTTTTTTTTTTTAGTATAGGTCCATCATGCTGCCTCACACTTGGCAGTCTGATAATAGAGAGTGCTATTAACGATGAACTTCTGGTGTTCACTGTGAAAGAAACTGTAAGCCTTTGGACTTCACATTACTGATGATACAACTAAGAAAGTGCATACCGGGGCACCTGGGTGGCTCAGTCGGTTAAGCATCCGACTTCGGCTCAGGTCATGATCTCAAGGTTTGTAAGTTTGAGCCCCGAGTCGGGCTCTGTGCTGACAGCTCGGAGCCTGGAGTCTGCTTTGGATTCTGTGTCTCCCTCTCTCTCTGCCCCTCCCCTGCTCATGCTCTGTCTCTCTCTGTCAAAAAATAAATAAATGGTAAAAAAAAAAGATGAAAAAAAAAGTGCATACCATGCTTTTCGTGGTTGGAAACAACACAAACATTGGAATAGTCAAGATCCATCTCCTACCTCAATTGGTCATCAGTAGTAGCTGACATAACATCAGTGACTGTTGTCATAAAGTCATATTATATACTGAGCGTATGAAGAGGCACCACTAATCCATGACTATCAAGAACTCAGTGCTGTAATTAGTACCACAAAATATGTAAGGAAAGAAGGATTCCTGCTATTATTGTTATTTGATACTCTTAAGTATTTGGTGAAGGAATGCAATCTAACAACAACAAAAAGTTTAAAGGTCCCTTTAATTCCTCTCTGCATGAAGAAAAACAACACTTTCTCTTTAAAAGTCTGTTTTCCCACCCAGACAATATTTAAATTTTGTTCTCATTTTGACAGCATACAACAATACCAGAATTTGGGTTGTTTTAAAAATAGAAGTTCCTAGAGATAAACTCTGTTTTCCACTAGAGAATATTATTATTTATTGTATCTTCCCAAAGAATTTTAAGAATCACTTTAATATTCTTTTTAGGTTCAGATGCTAAAGTAGGAATTGGAATATTTAAAATGAACTAGAATTCACATGCATCTAAATGGATGGATTTAAAACTGTGGTGTCCCAGTTGGCTATTCTTCATGCTGTAGGGGAGAAATGTGGGGTCCACAGGAATCCCAGCTGCTTATGCTGCTAATTGCCTGTGAGACACTGAGCCTGTCACTCCACCTGAAGTATCTTAGCTGTTAACCAAGGAAGTTGAACCAAATGGTCTTCTAAGTGGCTTTCCATCTCTGCTAATGCTTGAGTCTACTACTGACATGTACAATGGCCTTCTTCACAGGATTAAAAATGGACAGTTGAGGGGCACCTGGGTGACTCAGTTAAGTGTCCGACTCTTGATGTCCACTCACGTCATGATTTCGTGGATTATGAGTTTGAGCCCCACATCAGGCTCTGTGCTGATGGTGTGGAGCCTCTTTGGGATTTTCTCTCTCCCTCTCTCTCTTTCCCTTCCCTGCTTGTGCACCCTCTCTCAAAAAATTTATAAACTTTAAAAAGTGGACAGTATGTAGTCTGAATATCTACCTCAAAGCTGATTCTAAAACATATCAAACCATACTGGAATTATAAACCTGTTTTGTCAATGATTTATTCAATAAATAAAATCACTTTCCTTGCATATCCCATCTTTTTCTTTTCCTCATGTTATTATTTTTATTTTTTGCTTAAAAGTGGTGTAGGATTAGAATCCTACCTTTACCACCAACTTACTAGCTGTGTGATTTGGGTAATTAGCATTTCTGAGCTCATTTATCTCATCTGCACAATAGAACTTACTGTATTTAATTTAAAAGAGCTGTAAAGAGACTTATAAGTAATGGCACATGAAAAATGCCAAGCTCAGAACATGGCACATAGTGGTTCTCCATAAATGTTTCTTATTTTACTATCTAGGTCTGAGCCATGTCATCCATACAAGTCTACACTGAACCTGAGACTCTTGTCTCCATTTATTAACAGCAATGTATCACCCAAAATATAGAACAATCAATGATAAAGCTAATTACATTCTAGATAATATGCTTACTCTGTTAGATGGTATTAATTCACCAAATATTAACTGAGTGCTGATTTCATTTATATATAAATCTATAAGTTTATAAATGTATATTTACATATATTATGTATATATTATATATATATATATTATATACACACATACATACACACAGTAGGTCCTTGAACAACACAGCTTTGAACACAGATCTACTTACACTTGGATTTTTAAAATAAATACAGTACAGTACTATAAATGTATTTTCTCTTATGATTTCCTTAATAACATTTTCTTCTCTCTAGCTTACCTTATTCTAAGAATACAGTATGTGAATCATATAACATACAATATATGTATTAATTGACTGCTCATGTTATCAGGTTACAGCCAATAGTAGGCTATTAGTAAAGTTCTAGGGAAGTCAATAGTTACATGCAGATTTTTGACTGAGTGAGAGGTCAGGGTTCCTAACCCCCATGTTGTTCAAAGGTCAACTCTATATACAGACACACACACATACACACACACACACACACACACACACACACACTAGATTTCTACAGACATGTCTTCAAATTTTCATGTGTGTCTGAGAAAGAGATTTAGATACTTTAAAAAAAATTCTTTAATGTTTATTCTGAGAGAGAGAGAGAGAGAGAGAGAGAGCGAGCATGGGCAGGGGAGGGGCAGAAAGAGAGGGAGAGACAGAATCCAAAGCAGGCTGTAGGCTCCAAGCTGTCAGCACAGAGCCTGACACGGGGCTCAAACCCATGAACCTCAAGATAATGACCTTCACCGAAGTTGGACGCTTAACCAACTGAGCCACCCAGGCGCCCCTAAGATTTAAATATTATAACCCTAATGCATACTGTGTACCAAGTGCCAACACCATTCTGAAGCACTTTGCATATTTTAATTTCTTTAATCCTCACATTATGAGGTTGATATTATCATTTTCATTCAAAACTATATCTCAAATGAGGAAATTGAGGCACAAAGAGATTGAGTAACTTATTCAAGATCAAGTATGGAGCCTACATTTGAATGCAGAGAGTAGCTCCCTGAGTTCATGTTCCTTGTCACTTGGCCATATATGCAAATAGCCCTGTAAAAATCATTTTAAAGATTCAGTAGCACCAAGGAGTTTCTTTTCTTTCAGCAAGTCTAAATAGCATTTCTAGGAGAGGAAGGAGAGACAACTGTTGTCAACCCCACTACATTGCTGAAATCTGGCTGAGATTGGATGGTACATGAGGCTTTGATATATACTTCCTGCAACCCACGACGCAGGGCCAGGTAGGGGAAAAGCAGCCAGGTGGGGTTAGAGCCTAGAGGGCTGGACACACACCATTTTCTGTCTCCACACTCTAGCCAAGGCCAAGGCCAAGGAAGTCTTTTTTTTTTTTAACTTAAATACTTTTCTGCCCTCATAAATACAAAATATACTCTAAAGAAGAGCCTCTGCTAGTAAAAGTGGCTTTTGGTTCAGCAGAAAAAACAAACAAAAACCAACAGAAAAGAAACCCAGAGTGGGTGTCAGAAGGAGGTGACGGGAAGCGTGAAGAAAGGGCAGTAGGAATGGGAGCTTTTCCTTTGACTGTCCTATTAAAATGTGTGAGTGCAAGTTGGGGGTGGATTTCATGAGTAAATATGGAATTTTGCCACCAAATTCTTTCCTCCAGAGCTAATATTCTCATGGGATATTAATATTAATACAAGGAAAAAGGCCCTGGGTGAAGAAAACTATTTCTTCCCTCAGGGCAGAGTTCTCTCAGGAAGACAGTGAAGTTTAAGAGTTTCAGAAAGTGCTAGTAGAATACAAGGCATTTGATCATTAACAAACAGGAAAATGGACTACAACCTGTAGGATTCTCTGGAAAGTGGAAAAAAGAAGCCTGGTAATATCAGCCTCCTCAAATACCCTTTTCTCTACATAAAAACCTTCAAACTTTTCATGGTGTGTGGGACTTTCGAGCTCAGTCATTATTCTGGACTAATTAATGACATCGACATAGAAATCTGCAGTACATATGGGTGATGTGACTGCATCATGCTTTCGACATTGTGGATAACACAGTGTGTGTGTGTGTGTGTGTGTGTGTGTGTGTGTGTGTAGCGGTGCATTTACAATTTATAATTTCATCATTTTGAATTAATCCTTTTATGGTTTCCCTGAATCATTCTTTTGATGCATTCTAAAGAGTGAGAAAAAAAATGAAAGCTTTTCTCAAGCAACTGACTTAATGGATAGCTGAATGTCCAGGTTCAAAGCTGTTACTTATAAAAGGCCAAAAAAATGTTAATATGGGCCATATAACTGTAACATAATTTTTCCAAGGTGGGAAAGGCAATAAACTACAAAATACTGTACTAATGGAATATATGGGTTTTTTTTTAAGTTTTTTTTAACTTTGTAATTTAACTTTATTTTTTATTTTTTAAAATTTACATCCAAATTAGTATACAGTGAAGCAATGATTTCAGAAGTAGATTCCTTAATGCCCCTTACCCATTTAGCCCATCCCCCCTCCCACAACTCCTCCAGCAATCCTCAGTTTGTTCTCCATATTTATGAGTCTCTTTTGTTTTGTCCCTCTCCCTGTTTTTATATTATTTTTGTTTCCCTTCCCTTATGTTCATCTATTTTGTCTCTTAAAGTCCTCATATGAGTGAAGTCATATGATTTTTGTCTTTCTCTGACTGACTACTTTCTCTTAGCATAATACCCTCCAGTTCTATCCATGTAGTTGCAAATGGCAAGATTTCATTCTTTTTCATTCTTTTTGATTGCCGAGTAATACTCCATTGTATGTGTGTGTGCCACATCTTATTTATCCATTCATCTATCGATGGACATTTGGGCTGTTTCCATACTTTGGCTATTGTTGATAATACTGCTATAAACATGGGGGTGCATGTGTCCCTTCGAAACAGCATACCTGTATCTCTTGGATAAATGCCTAGTAGTGCAATTGCTGGGTCGTAGGTAGTTCTATTTTTAGTTTTTTGAGGAACCTTCATACTGTTTTCCAGAGTGGCTGCACCAACTTGCATTCCCACCAACAATGCAAAAGACATCCTCTTTCTCCATATCCCCGTCAACATCTGTTGTTGCCTGAGTTGTTAATGTTAGCCATTTTGACAGGTGTAAGGTGTATCTCATTGTGGTTTTGATTTGTATTTCTCTGATGATGAGTGATGTTGAGCATTTTTTCATGTGTCAGTTGGCCCTCTGGATGTCTTCTTTGGAGAAGTGTCTATTCATGTCTTTTGCTCATTTCTTCACTGGATTATTTGTTTTTTGGGTCTTGAATGTGATAAGTTCTTTGTAGATTTTGGATACTAACCCTTTATCTGATAAGTCATTTGCAAATATGTTCTCCCATTCCATCAGTTGCCTTTTAGTTTTGCTGATTGTTTTCTTCACTGTGCAGAAGCTTTTTATTTTGATGAGGTCCCAGTAGTTCATTTTTGCTTTTGTTTCTCTTGCCTCCGGAGACGTGTTGAGTAAGAAGTTGCTGCGGCCAAGATCAAAGAGGTTTTTGCCTGCTTTCTCCTCGAGGATTTTGATGGCTTCCTGTCTTACATTGAGGTCTTTCACCAATTTTGAGTTTCTGTTTGTGTATAGTGTCAGAAAGTGGTCCAGGTTCATTCTTCTGCATGTTGATGTCCAGTTTTCCCAGCACCATTTGCTGAAGAGACTGTCTTTATTCCATTGGATATTCTTTCCTGCTTTGTCAAGGATTAGTTGGCCATGCTTTTGTGTGTCCATTTCTGGGTTCTCTATTCTGTTCCATTGATCTGAGGGTCTGTTCTTGTGCCAGTACCATACTGTCTTGATGATGACAGCTGTGTAGTATAGCTTGAAGTCTGGGATTGTGATGCCTCCTGCTTTGGTTTTCTTTTTCAAGATTGCCTTGGCTATTCAGGGTCTTTTCTGGTTCCATACAGATTTTAGGATTATTTGTTCTAGCTCTGTGAAGACTGCTGGTGTTCCTTTGATAGGGATCGTGTTGAATATATAGATTGCTTTGGGTAGTATCGACATTTTAACAATATTTGTTCTTCCTATCCAAGAGCATGGAATCTTTTTCCATTTCTTTGTGCCTTCTTCAATTTCTTTATAGGCTTTCTATAGTTTTCAGTGTATAGATTTTTCACCTCTTTGGTTAGATTTATTCCAAGCTATTTTATGGTTTTTGGTGCAACTGTAAATGGGATCAATTCCTTGATTTGTTTTTCTGTCGCTTCATTGTTGATGTATAGGAATGCAACCGATTTCTGTGCATTGATTTTATATCCTGCTACTTTACTGAATTCATGAATCAGTTCTAGCAGTTTTTTGGTGGAATCTTTTAGGTTTTCCATATAGAGTATAATGTCATCTGCTAAGAGTGAAAGTTTGACCTTATCCTGGCTGATTTGGATGCCTTTATTTCTTTGTGTTGTCTGATTGCAAAGGCTAAGATTTCTAATACTATGTTGAATAACAGCGGCGAGACTAGACATCCCTGTCTTGTTCCTGACCTTAGGGGGAAAGCTCTCAGTTTTTCCCCATTGAGGATATTAGCATTGGGTCGCTTGTATATGGCTTTTATCATCTCGGGGTATGCTCCTTCTATCCCTACTTTCTTGAGGGCTTGTATCAAGAAAGGATGCTGTATTTTGTCAAATGCTTTCTCTGTATCTATTGAGAGGATCATATGGTTCTTGTCCTTTCTTTTATTGATGTGATGAATCACGCTGATTGTTTTGTGGATATTGAACCAGCCCTGCATCCCAGGTATAAATCCCACTTGGTCGTGATGAATAATTTCTTAATGTATTGTTGGAGCCGGTTGGCTAATATCTTGTTGAGGGTTTTTGCATCCATGTTCATCAGGGAAATTGGTCTATAGTTCTCCTTTTTAGTGGGGTCTCTGTGTGGTTTTGGAATCGGGTAATACTGGCTTCATAGAAACAGTTTGGAAGTTTTCCTTCCATTTCTATTTTTTGGAACAGTTTAGAGAGAATACGCTTTAACTCTTCCTTAAATGTTTGGTAGAATTCCCCTGGAAAGCCATCTGGCCCTGGACTCTTGTTTTTTGGCAGATTTTTGATTACTAATTCGATTCCTTACTGGTTATGGGTCTGTTCAAATTTTCTATTTCTTCCTGTTTCAGTTTTGGTGGTGTATATCTGTTTAGGAATTTGTCCATTTCTTCCAGATTGCCTATTTTATTGGCATATAATTGCTCATAATATTATCTTATTATTGTTTTTATTTCTGTTGTATTGGTTGTGATTTCTCCTCTTTCATTCTTGATTTTTACTTATTTGGGTCCTTTCCATTTTCTTCTTGATCAAACTGGCTAATGATTTATCAATTTTGTTAATTCTTTCAAAGAACCAGCTTCTGGTTTCATTGACCTGTTCTACTGCTTTTTTGGTTTTGATAGCATTAATTCTTCTCTAATCTTTATTATTTCCTGTCTTCTGCTGGTTTGGGGTTTTATTTGCTGTTCTTTTTCCAGCTCCTTGAGGCATAAGGTTAGGTTGGGTATCTGAGATCTTTCTTCCTTCTTTAGGAAGGCCTGGATTGCTATATACTTTCCTCTTATGACCGCCTTTGCTGTGTCCCAGAGGTTTTTGGGTTGTGGTGCTATCATTTTGATTGACTTCCATATAATTTTTGATTTCTTCTTTAACTGCTTGGTTAGCTCATTCATTCTCTAGTAGGATGTTCTTTAGTCTCCAAGTATTTGTTACCTTTCCAAATTTTTTCTTGTGGTTGATTTCGAGTTTCATAGCATTGTGGTCTGAAAATATGCACAGTATGATCTCGATCTTTTTGTACTTACTTGGGGCTGATTTGTGTCCCAGTATATGGTCTATTCTGGAGAATGTTCCATGTGCACTGGAGACGAATGTGTATTCTGCTGCTTTAGGATGAAATGTTCTGAATATATCTGTTAAGTCCATCTGGTCCAATGTGTCATTCAAAGCCATTGTTTCCTTGTTGATTTTTTGATTCGGTGATCTGTCCATTGCTGTGAGTGGAATGTTGAAGTCTCCTACTATTATGGTATTACTATCGATGAGTCTCTTTATATTTGTGATTAATTGATTTATATATTTGGGTTCTCACACATTTGGCTCATAAATGTTTATAATTGTTAGGTCTTCTTGGTCTATAGACCCCTTAATTAAGATATAATGCCCTTCTGCATCTCTTGATACAGTCTTTATTTTAAAGTCTAGATTGTCTGATATAAGTATGGCTACTTTGGCTTTCTTTTGTTGACTGTTAGCATGATAGATGGTTCTCCATCCCCTTATTTTCAATCTGTAGGTGTCTTTAGGTCTAAAGTTGGTCTCTTTTAAACAGCATATAGATGAGTCTTGTTTTCTTATCCATTCTGTTACCCTATGTCCTTTGATTGGAGCATTGAGTCCATTGACATTTAGAGTGAGTATTGAAAGATATGAATTTATTGCCATTATGATGCTTGTAGAGTTGGAGTTTCTGGTGGTGTTCTCTGGTCCTCTCTAATCTTTTGTTGCTTTTGGTATTTATTTATTTACATATATATATATTTTTTCATCTTTTCTCCCTTCAGAGAGTCCCCCTTAAAATTTCTTGCAGGGCTGGTTTAATGGTCACAAACTCCTTTAAACAAACTCCTTTGTTTGTCTGGGAAACTTTTTATCTCTCCTTCTATTTTGAATGACAGCCTCGCTGGATAAAGAATTCTTGGCTGCATATTTTTCTAATTCAGCACACTGAATATATCCTGCCACTCCTTTCTGGCCTGCCAAGTTTATGTGGATAGGTCTGCTGCAAACCTGATCTGTCTTCCCTTGTAGGTTAAGGACTTTTTTTTCCCTTGTTGCTTTCATGATTCTCTCCTTGCCTGAGTATTGTGTGAATTTCACTATGATATGCCTTGTTGATGGTTGGTTTTTGTTGAATCTACTGGGAGTCCTCTGTGCTTCCTGGATTTTGATGTCTGTGTCTTTCCCCAGGTTAGGAAAGTTTTCTGCTATGATTAGCTCATATAACCCTCTACCCCTATTTGTCTGTCTTCCTCCTCTGGGACCCCTATGATTCTGATGTTGTTCCTTTTTAATGAGTCACTGATTTCTCTAATTCTTAAATCGTGCTCTTTTGCCTTAATCTCCCTCTTTTTCTCTGCTTCGTTAGTCTCTATAAGTTTGTCCTGTATATCGCTGACTCTGTTCTGCCTCGTCCATCCTTGCCACCGCTGCATCCATCCATGATTGCAGCTCAGTTATAGCATTTTTAATTTCATTATGGCTATTTTTTACTTCTTTTATCTCTGCAGAAAGAGATTCTAATCTATTTTTGACTCCAGCTAGTATTCTTATTATCGTGATTCTAAATTCTGGCTCTGACATCTTGCTTGTGTCTGTGTTGGTTAAATCCTTGGCTGTCATTTCTTTGTGCTCTTTCCTTTGGGGTGAATTCCTTCGTTTTGTCATTTTGAAGAGAGAAAAAGAATTAATGAGGTATAAAAATTGAAATTAAAAAAATAAAATTAAAAGAAATATTAAAATTAAAAATTAAACACACACACACACACCAAAATTGAATAGATGATGCTAGATCCTAGGTGTGTTTTGGTATGGGCGTAGAAAGTGGTTTGACAAATTAGAGAAATAAAAACAAAAACAAAAGGGTGGGGGAGAGGAAAAAAAATGAAATCATTTGAGAATTTGAAAAAATGAATACACTAAAGTAGACTAAAATACACAAAAGTAGAGAATATAGTAGAAAAAATTATAGAAAATATTTTTAATAAAATTAAAAAGAAAAAATATGAATTTTTTCATTTTGTGTATTTAAGAATAAAGAAATGAAAAAGAGAAAAAAGATAAAAAAACAAAAAAGAAAAGACAAAAAAAGAAATCATTTGAAAAAGTGAATACATTGTCATAGACTGAAATAAAATGATGGGGGTAAGATAGAATTTGAAAAAATTTACATAAAAACAAAAAATATAGTAATAAAAATTAAATAAAATATTTTTAAAAGAAATTGAAAGTAAAAATGAAGTTTTTCTCTCTCTGCATTCAAGAAAAAGAAAAAAATGAAAAAGAGAAAAAAAGAAAAGAAAGAAAATAAAGGAAATTGTTTGAAAATTTGAAAAGGTGAGTACACTGAAGTAGACTAAAATAAAATGATAGACGTAAAGTAGAATTTGAAAAAATTTCCACAAAAGTAAGAAATATAGTAATAAAAATTAAAGACAGATATTTTCAATAAAAGTTGAAAATAAAAATGAGTTTTTTCTCTTTCTGTATTCAAGAAAAGGAAAAGAATTGTAAAAGATAAAAAGGAAAAAGAGAAAAAAAAATTGAATAGATGAACCTGCTAACAGATTGAAGTAGGACTGAAATTGCTTCGTTTTCCCCTAGAGGTCAGTCCATGTAGCTCTTTGTAGTCCATAAATTAAGCCACAGGTGAGGCTTGTGTTCTTGAAGAGGGAAGATGGCACAGCTGGGCGGGGCTCGGTGTAATAGCTCCGCTCTCCACTAGATGGAGCTGCTAGCCTACTGAGGTGGATGGTGGCAAGTGCTCCTTGGTGCGCATGCGCATGCGCGGGAGCGGTGAAAAATGGCGCCCCCCAGCCACGCAGTCTGTTCTCCCGGATCAGCAATTGCGCACCGGTCCTTCGTCTTCAGCTGTCGTCCACTCCCCGCTTTTCCACTCTCCGTGACCAGGCCCCAGGCGGTACCTCTCTCCCCAGTTTTGTTTCAGATGCGGCTGTTTTCCCCGGCCCCTTACTTCCGAAGGACTGTGGCTTTGACCCGCTCCACCCCTGTGCGGGAGGGTCTCACCAAGCAATGGCTGAAAGTCGGCTGCACCCAGGAACGCCCGTTGGACCCTGCTGTTGCCAGTGTGCCGAGGCTGGCCAGGTGCCAGCCCGCCCCCCACCCCCCAAAAAAATCGCGAGACAGTGTAGCTTCAGCGTTTCAGGGACCATGGAAAATCGCAACACACATCTGGCACCAGGCTTCACCCTCAACAACCTTGCCCCAGCACCAGCGAAAGTGGTTGCCTTCCGGGGTCTGCTGGGACCAGGTGGCTTCAACAGTCTCTACCAAGTGTCCTTCCAGCAGTGGGACCATTTTTCCCCGTGTGGCCCGAGAACCTCCCGGACCCCACTCTGTTCCTGGGGATTCGCCCTTCCCACCAGAGCACCGCCAGGTATGGAGCTGCGGAGTTGCAACCTTTGCGCTCCCCTTGTTTACAGTCTTAATGGAATTTAAACCCTCTCCTCTCTCCTTTCTCCCTTTTTAGTTTAGTCCCTGCGGCCGTTTCCAATTTTCCACTTTCTCTCCAGCTGCTTTTGGGGAGGGGTGCTTTTCCTGTATTCTCCCCCCCCTTCCCAGTCTCCGTCCTCTCTCCACCTGCAGTAGTGGCTCCCTACCTTTCGAGGCTTCTTGCTCCCCAAGTTCAGCTCTCCGTGTCGCGTACCTGCTGAATTCTGTGGTTCAGGTTGTGCAGATTGTTGTGTTAATCTTCCAGTCGGTTTTCTAGGTGTGTAGGATGGTTTAGTGTTGGTCTGGCTGTATTTCATGGACGCAAGACACACAAAAAGCTTCCATGCTGTTCTGCCATCTTGGCTTCTGCCTGGAATATATGGTTTTTAATAAGAGCAGCTGTTATTTCACTAAGGTGTACAATATTTTAAGTCTTGGTTTTCTGTTTTGGAGGTATGTTAATTTGTTCACTTGCTTAATTTATTTCCATTTTCTGAGTGTGGGTCTTGTGGAATGTGTTTTTTATAAACTACTTTTACATGATGGGAATGCCTCAATGTGCCTTACGTCTTTTTAAGGTTAAAAAACAAAATATAGGGGCGCCTGGGTGGCTCGGTCGGTTAAGCGTCCGACTTCAGCTCAGGTCATGATCTCGCAGTCCATGAGTTCGAGCCCCGTGTCGGGCTCTGTGCTGACAGCTCAGAGCCTGGGGCCTGTTTCAGATTCTGTGTCTCCCTCTCTCTGACCCTCCCCCGTTCATGCTCTGTCTCTCTCTGTCTCAAAAATCAATAAACGTTAAAAAACAAATAAATAAATAAATAAATAATTTAAAAAACAAAATATAATGCACATTAAAATGTGCAATCATGAGGGACACTCACAAATAGTCGTAGGTCATTGATGAGATTCTTTAGCCATGTGCGCACATAATGGCTTGCACTTGGCTAGTTATCTTATCACTTGCTGAGGGATGATTTGCTGAACTGAACTTAAATTTCAGTTATGCTGGATGCAAATGAGCAATATGAAAATTATAAACAGTCCCCAAAATGCAGACTTTCCTTTGGGAAATTTAAAGCCAGGACATATAAGCAATTATAAAAAAAAAAGCTTACTTTTATACTAAGAGTTGGCATACATTGGGAAATAAATGCGAGAAAGCTGGTACTCTCAGGTATATTTTAGGATAAACCTGTGACTCTTCTGGTAATACATAAATTTTCAGATGCTGTGAGTATTTGGGACTTGAGGAGTTGCTGTTAATTGCATTTTGGAGTTAAATTAGGTGGAATGAGAAATGCTTTCTGGCCTCAACTCTTCCAGTTAGAAATCTTTCTAAAATGCATGAGTAGACTTTTTTAACCAGCAAGACAATGAATTTTGTTTTGTTTGTTTGTTTTTTTTTGTTTTTTTTTTTTTATGATTTAGACCTAGCATGCCTCAGGGACACAATTCTCAGTATCAGTCATCATTGTACAATATGATAAGAGGTAGAGATAAAGGAGATGAGACCATCTGTATTACTGAACAGAATAGTAGGTAGCCAGTCACCACAGGACTCTTACAAATCAGCCCTGTACAAAGTGTTGGAGGGGGTATAAAAATATAATTCTTTGTTGCAGGGAGTTGTACATTTTAGGATGTTTAGGATTTGGGGATCTTTTATCTCTTATTTGCCTTCTGTTTTCTCATTCTTCTTCCTCTTCCCCACTTCCTTTTTCCCACCTAGGTTAGACTGATGGAGGTCTGTGAGAAGAGAATCCACAGTCATGACCACTGTATTAGTTTTGTGTGGCTGCCGAAACAAATTACCACAACCTTAAAACACTGGAAACGTATTCTCTCATAGTTCTGGAGGCCAGAAGTCCGAAATTATTTTCGCTGGACAGAAATCAAGGTGTTGGCAGAGCTCCACCTATTTCAGAGGCCCTAGGGGAGAATCCTTTCCTTGACCCTTCCAATGTCTGGTGGCTGCTTCCCTCCAGTCTCTGCCTCCCTGGTCACACGGCCTTCTTCTCTTCTGTGTGTGTCAAGTCTTCCTTTGCCTCCCTCTGATAAGGATATTCATGATTACATTTAAGGCCCAGCCAGATAATCCAAAATAATCTTCTCCATCTCAAGATTCTTAATTTAGTCACATCTGCAAAATGCTTTTTTACAAATAAGGTAACATTTATAGGTTCTGGGGGTTCAGACCTGATACATTTGTGCACTAATGTACATATTAGTGTTGGGGGGTTGGAGGGAAGGGAAAATGGGTGATGGGCATTGAGGAGGGCACTTGTTGGGATGAGCACTGGGTGTTGTATTTAGGTGATGAATCATGGGAATCTACTCCCGAAGCCAAAAGCACACTGTATGTACTATATGTTATTAACTTGACAATAAATTATATTTAAGTCCTTAAAAAAATCAGAATGATACAGAGTCCTCCCTTTATATGGCAGTCAATACCAAGTCCATCGTAAACACATATGAACCTCTCTGCTGGATCTCACCTACAAGCATTAAAAAGGAGTCATACCTCTTCATGTATCTTCTGTTCATTGGAAGAGCTTTTTGTGTTTGAGCAGAATCTCCCTCCAAGAATTGAGGAAGAAGAGACCTCATTGTAACTTTGTAGTTCTCTGAGTACCAGCCATCAATCCCAAATAATGAAAGTCAGGACCAACAGTTCTCCTTATGGAGAGCTTCCCATTTTCCTCTTCAGAGTGTGAAGGCTATTCTTTAGTGAGGAAAAACCATCCCCTGGGCCTACTTAGTTCTGGCATGTTCTGGCAACATGCCCTCTTCAACTCAAGCTAGAAGACATACAGAGAAAGTCACGGAGAGGATTGATAAGGAGTCCTCCCAAACTGGAGATCCTACTAAATTCACTGAGACACTAGGACTGTGAGGAAAGAGATACTTTGAGAGTTTCATATTTATCTTTCTTTAAATAACCCCATTGCCCACAAAGTAATTAAGGTTGAGGAAGGTGAAGATACAAAGGAGCGTAAAAATTCATGCCCACTTTCTTTGCTACCCGGTATCCACTATAAACAGACCATGATCTCTTGCTGGGTCCTGTGGGGGAAGGAATCCCGCTAAGTTTGTGAGCATTAATTTTTATGGGACCTGCAGTCTCTAAAGCCCTTGTGCATCCTTGGTTATGCGCTTTCTGAATTTTCATTCAATGAATTTTAGAGTAATGATTCTAATAAGAAATAAATATTACTCTTTTGAAAGAGTATTTTAACATAACTCTAAGACATACTGAAGTGTTATAGTCCCATAGAGCCAATAACCATTTGACTTTTTCCAATATTAGCTTACTTGACATTGAAAAGGATGTGGTTTTTGTATGCCTATTTGATTTTCCAGCAATATTTGATTAGTGACTTATGTCCCCTGGGAAAATATCTCAGGATCTCTGTTGGCCAGGAATGGTTTTTCTCAACTCAGTATTTCTAAACTTTGGTACTATTGATTTTTGGACTGTTATTTCTTTGTTGCAGGGGTGTCTTATGTATTTTAGAATGCTTAATAGCATCCCTGGCCTTTACCCTCTAGATGTCATCCCATCACTGAGTTGTACCTATCAAAAATATCTCCAGATATTGTCAAATGTCACCTGGGGAGCCAAATCGCCCTTGGTTGAGAATGAGTGTTCTAACTCTATTATTTGCTTGGTTAATAATAATAGCTAGCATTTATAAAGCACTTGCTAATTGCCAGTCACTGTACTGAGCACTTGACTTGTATTAATGAATTTAACTTATAAAACTTCACCAGGTAGGTGCTATTATTATCCCTGTTTTACAGATAGGAAAAATGAGGCCCAGAAGCATTGAGCAAATGTGCTACCATTATACAACTTTTCAAGAGTAGAACCAGGATTTAAACCAGCAGTTAGGATTTAGAATTAGAATTTATGCTCTTAGCCATGGTGGTACAACTGCTGTCCAGTGATCATTAAGATAATATTGTGGGGCACCTGGATGGCTCAGTTGGTTAAGCATCCAACTTCGGCTCAGATCATGATCTCATGGTTCATGGGTTCAAGCCTCATTTCGGGTTCTGTGCTGACAGCCCAGAGCCTGGAGCCTGCTTCGGATTCTGTGTCTCCCTCTTTCTCTGCCCCTCCCCTGCTCACACTCTGTGTGTGTGTGTGTGTGTGTGTCTCTCTCTCTTTCAGAAATAAATAAGCATAAAAAAACAGAATATGTTGTTATAGACTTGAAAAATATCTTCTTTTGGAGCTAAAGATTGTAAATAAACTATGACAATGGATGAAAGCAGGACCATTCCTTCCATGCAAGGAAGGGTAAAAGAATGGTTCTTCGGAAGGACCATTTATTGAATTCATACTAGGAGTGAGGCACTCACCTTGAAACTTGCATGTGGTTTATTTTCACTTAATCCTCACAGTAGATTGATGGGGTAGATATTATTACATTCATTGCTTATATGGAAGAACCTGGCTCCAAACAACTAATTTTACCCAAGCCATTATAATGTAAGAGCCAGTATAATAACTACCTGAAACAGAATTTGAGTCAGTGCTTTCTGACTTTAAGCCCATGTTTTCTCTGTTTTGTATCTTCCTTGGGTTTAAAAAGATGGAAGGAGGAGCATTTTTAGACGCTCCATAGGTATCTTCTGGTCTGAACATCATTTCCTGTACAAATTAAATTACTTGAAGCTGATACTTGGAGATTTTGAGCTCTCACCCTCCACTCAAGCCTCTAACAAAGTCTAGTAAAATGTGAAGGCACAGGTAGGTGGGCTTGGCATCCATAGACCTGGTTTGAGTTCTGGCTTGGCCACTTCACTGCTATCCAACCCTGGGCAAATCATGAAACACTAGGAGCTTCAGCTTCCTTATTTGTAAACCAGGGGTTAATAATAATAGTACCCACTTGGCAGGGTAAATATTAGAAATAATGTATGGAAATACAATTTTATTTGGTACAATTTTGCTTGTTAAAATTGAAAACTATGCATTTTGCCACTTTTCTTTTTGCTATCTTCCTTTCAAAGCACTGGCAATGTTTCCACCACAATTTCCCCTACCCCATTCATGGGTATCTGGAAACCTGCCATTTAGAAATTCATTAAGATTCATTCTTGATTAAAATGAAGATATCTGGGGAGTAGACAGAAGTTTGTGTTAGCTAAACACACTTCTAAAGACTGGTCTGGGCACTCGGAGAGGGAAGGTGAAGACAAGGAGACAATGACTTCACAGGATTGTTTCCAACAGACCGTGTGTAAAAGATTATTGTGAAAGATTGCATACTCCGATCTGCATCTACAGAGAACAATAATAAATGTTAAGAGCTCAATGAAAACTTTCTT
The DNA here is from genome assembly GCF_046562875.1 of Panthera onca. Taxonomy (NCBI): domain Eukaryota; kingdom Metazoa; phylum Chordata; class Mammalia; order Carnivora; family Felidae; genus Panthera; species Panthera onca. The sequence continues at coordinate 124,187,645 of NC_138344.1, read as the reverse complement.
TTATCACAAGGCTGAGTTGTGAATCATTTAAGTGGGACTTAACCTAGAACTTAAGTCTTTAACTGTGGATATATGAACACACACACGCATGTGTAATTGGTGTATAAGGTGTAAAGAAAGTACAAGAAACACTGAGGAATAAAATTGTCTGGGACAATATTGTGAACTTTACAACTCAAATATGTGGGGCGATATTAAAGTTCTTGTTACTTCCAAGTTAGGCAAAACAAACAAAAGTCCCTACAGTTCATAGGAATATGTATCACATGTACTCAGCTCAATGAATTGAGACCTTGCAAGGTGACCAGTTACTCAAGGGAGATGTCATTTTAAAAAGAGTCAGTGGAAAAGAAGGTGTTCATATCTAGTTGCCTTACTGAGAATGTGGGTCACAGTTTAAAGGGATTCCAAAGGTAATGTGATAATATGGCATGTCTACTCAAGGACAACCAGTGGAAATGTTCTGAATCAAAAATAACTCAACATTTGAGAATTCTGAGAGGACATTCAGTACATCTCCATCCCTGAGAAATTGGGAAGAAGGGGTGCAGTAGTCTGTTGCAAGATTTCAAAAGATTAAACTTAGCATGTTATAAATTTATTGTTGAAAATGTTAAATCTCATTACTAATTGAATTTCACTGGAAAAAACACTGTAGGGAAAGTTGACATTTATCTATTCAGCAGGAATCAGTTAAATTCAATGAAACATGGTTTTAAAAAAATGTTTTTGTAGTCTCTGTGTAGACCAGGGATGAAAAATTCAATTTACACGTAGGTAATCATGCTATCACATTCTGGTTATCAAAAATGGTCATGATGGAATTAAAAAATGGTCTATTGGATATCTGCCGTTTCAGCAAACATCATTACAGTAGCGAAGTATATGCATAGCTGAATGATTCTTAAGATTTTCTTTTGCTTTCATTCAATAATGGGTATAATAAAATTTCACCCCAAGAAAGTAACTTGGAAACTCCCTTGTCTTATTATGGCAGAATCTCACCTGAATATTCATTTGTGCAATCAAGAAATGAAGATGAAATGAAAAACTTATTACAGTTATTACTCCTTGAAAATCACATATGTTCATTCTGTAATATGGTATGGGAAGCTAGGAATAACAGCATTTTTGTTTTTCTTTTCTTTTCTTTTCCTTTCTTTTCTTTTCTTTTTTTTTCAGAAAACAACCCATAGCTTCCACTGTGTCTGAAGAAACTTTATAAACTTTTATAAAGAAGAAAAAAGGGAGAAAATCATATTAAGAAAGTAAATATTGTTGACCTAAGTAGGAAGGTGTCCAATAGGAAGGCAACAATGTGTTCATAATTTTGGGAGGTGTTTGATTTGGAAGATAAGGTAGGCATTCAAATATAGAACCTAAGTTTTCTTTCTGGCAGTGATATGCTATTTATGCAGACCATCCTTCTAAAACAGAGCCACATTATGGTTTGTAACCTGTGGGTGAAGAGAATAGATAACCTCCCTTAGCCTTTTAGAAAAGCCAAGGCCAGCCATGCAAGGGAGAGAGACAAGTCTCCAGGAAAAGGAGTTACAAGAAGCTACCTCCCACTGACTGTCACTTTGGGTCACTGGAAATACACATACGTGCCCAGGACATGCGTAGATGCTCTGAGGGAAGTTGGAGACATTAACCCTGCATGCTGCTGAGTGGAGAACATTTCAAAGGCAAGGAGCAGTGAGAAAACCAGAAGCTAATCAGAGTGAAGAGGATGTTTGAACAGAGAGGTGGGTGCATATAAAGACTAAGGAGTTTGGGGCTTCTGTCTCTCTTCGCTGTCTCTTTTCTAGCTGACTTCTGCCCATCGGGGTAGGTATTTGCAACTCCAAGAGGACAAGAAGGGTCGGGTGAGTCCTGGGTCAATTAGACTATGTTTACTTGCATACATTTTGTCCCTTTGCAGTTGCTCCATGACATGGGTTAAATTCTAATCACAAGGACCAGCATTCCCAATGTATTCTACTTGTTTATTCCGCACCCGCTTAAGGAGTCTGCCATTGACATGTGAGCTCATAAATGCACATTCAAGAAATGCTTAGAATATGTGGCTGTCACTGTTTCCTCTCGTTCTCTCTGCTTGGAGAGAGGCCGGGATAATACTTAGGCCTCCATTTGTGAAATGGGCTGGTGCTCTCTGCAGCCTCTTTGGCAAGTAAACTGTGACACTAAGTGGGACAATGCTTTTGGAGGTCTCCTTTAGAAGAAAGGCACATTACCAGTTCTAAGGTGGCAAGCTTTGGATACATTGCTGCAGAATTCTTCCTTAGGAACTCTTTTTTGTGAGTATCAGAAAATAGAAGTATTAGTCTGGAGAAGAAACTCCAACTTCTGAAAGACTTTTGTCTTAGTTGTGAGCATTATTTTAGTGCCTGGAAATGGTCTTGGACTGATTGCTCTGGTCAAGTGATGAGGCAAACCACAGCAGGAGAACAAAGTACAGAATGTGAGTCAATGATCAGCTCTTGCTCTTTGTTTCCATACCGTCTGTGCAGATATTTCTAACCCGTTGTAAAATTCATTATCATTTTATTTAAGGCTGGAGGTGGGGGAGGAGGGGGAAAATCTCAAATGCCATTTTTTTTTTTTGCTAGTCCTAATGTTAATCTAGTGATTATTCTGTGAGTGTTAATTTGAGATAGATGACCATCAATGCTAATCTGTCCACTAAAAGTGCAGTCTAATATATCTTTTTGTTCACACTGAGGACTGAGACCATAAAATTCAATGCTGTGTTTGTGGTTGTTTTAAATTAAAGATCAAGGGGAATTGATGGATGGTTTCAAAATAGAATGGTATTGTCTGAGCTCATGAATCCAAGATGCTTGTATTACCCTCTGCCTCACAATGAAATTCATTCCTAATTTATTTATGTTTACATAAACAGGAATGTAGCTCACTTGAATTTATTTTAGAAGAGGAGATTATTGGGCCTCAACAATTATCAGGTGATATAGAACTAGGTAGGGGGAAGATTAGTTATTCTCATGATTCTTAGTTTGTTCCTTAATCTTGGATGATCACTAAAAGTTCAAAAGAATGTTACAGTAACAGTCTTAGTGACCTTAGGGTACAAGCCTAATGTGTACCCTGTGTTCCATTATGAGAACTTGACACCTTCCAGATGTTACTTCCTGAAAACTCTGGCAGAGGTGGCCTATGAACTTTATCACCCAGAGAAGGGAGACAGAGGAATAGGATATGGATGAAACCTTGAGATTAAATGTAGGTCGTTGTTAAGATTCTTTTATTTGGGGTGGGGGAATTCAGAGGTGTTCAATAAATTATTGGTAACCTGTTATGATTACAGCAAAAGTCTCCTCGTCTGCTTTGCTTTCAACTATCAATGAAGAGCGAGAGGACTCCACTAAAAGATACTTCTTAAATGTCATCTACATAAACTTTGTCTTTTTTTCAGAGTTCTTCATTGCACGTTGGCATTGTGTGTTAATCTATAACTGTCTTGACTCTGAGGCAACCAGGACACAAATCCTAAGTAGTAAAAGTTTTTAATTTAGCTACGATGTGTGTGTACCTTTACATATATACATGTACATATTTGTAGATATGTGTTCATATGTGTATATGAACAAAGACATTTATAGGTGGCTATTATTGATAATGTTAGTTTTTCTTATATGCACACATGCACACACACACACACGCTATTGTATATTTGTATAAGCTTTTTATTTTTCAAAATACTTCTTAGAGATGATCCTATTCTGAACTTCATAATCACTCTGCACAAAGGTTAAATGACCTGCCCAAATTCACACTTACTAAGTGGGAAAGCCAAGCCTAGCAATGAAGTTTCCTGACTCCTAGCCAAGAGTTCTTTCCACTACATCAGCTGTCACTGGTTACCGGGAAGGTGAGGGGAAGAAACTGATTTGGCTTCACTGAAGCTGGGAATTATTCAAAGTGACTGAAATTTCAATAGTGCGGTTATTTTTCAAGTCAGTTGGTCCAAAACAGTCCTATTTGTGATTGAGTTAAGTTGTATAGGTGGCCATATATGATAACTTTGATATGTTCTGTCTATGTTATGCTATATTCCGCCATCACCTGATGCTCTAATTCTTTTATCACCTATCTTTTTTATTGACTTTATTTTTGACAACTAAGCCATCTCCTAGCTATTCATTACACTAGTAATAAAATCACTGACGCAAATACCCTATGCTGAAGGTATGCAAAATTAGAATCTTGAATCATGTTTTACCTCATTTGCCACAATAGTGGCAAAACAATATAATAGACTTCTATTTCCAATACTGACTGCCCTTTAGTAAAAAAAAATTTAAAAAGTTTTAATGGAAATCGGAGGTTATGGTATACAAAATTGACACTATTATTTCAAGGTTGAAACTTAGTGAACCATTTTTTTTTAGATATTCTCTTTTGAGACCCTCCATTTTTTAAAATCTAATTTGTGGCTAAGTCTAATAACAGAGATAAGGCAAATTGAAGCGTCTTTAGTTTAGTCAAACACTACTCACTGGCAGAGTTAGTAAAATAAATGGAGAAGTGTTACTTCATTGCAAACCACAGCGTAATCATAATCAAAACCAACCAAGTTGACAATTAAGCATTCTCCATTAGAACTCAAAATACCGTTATCAAGTGAGGAGCAATGGAAAGCCCTTGGAATGATAATGAATATTCAGAGTTCAGCTTGACACATCAGACTTTTGTCTTCAAAAATCTGTTTGTCCCCTAAGTCCTGCAGGCAATTTTCACAAGTGAAGCCATTTTTTTTTCTTGAAAAAAAAGGTAAAACCCTGCATTAGGTGGGGTAGAGACTGAGATGCTATAATAACAACAACAACAAAAACCCCAAATGTAATGGCTTACATAGATAGAAATGTGTTTCTCACATTACAGTCCCGCCGATCCAGGTGGTGAAGTAGATTGACTCCTCTAGGTCATTAAAGGACGCAAGTTCCTTCCTTTCTGCTGCATTACCATTCACTGATGTCATGCTCTTCAGCGTTACTGAACCTGGGTCTCTACCACATCTGTGCGATAGCCCACAGAATAAGGGACAGGGGAGAGTACAGAGCAAGTATTTAAGGAGATGACCCAGAAATGAAAGATATCAATTTCACTCATCTTCCATCTCCCGGAATTTTAGCACAGGAACTTATTTAGCTTCTAGAGATGCTGGGAAATGTAGTCTGCACTGGGAAGCCATGCTTCTAAACAATGGGCTGGAGATAGAAGGTTGGAGTGTGAAGAGGTGGGTTCGTCTATTAAAAGAAAGTGGAGGGCTCTTGGGTGGCTCAGTCTGTTGACTGTCTGACTTTGGCTCAGGTCATGGTCTCATGGCTCTTGAGTCCCAGCCCTGTGTCAGGCTCTGTGCTGACAGCTTGGAGCCTGGAGCCTGCTTTGGATTCTGTGTCTCCCTTTCTCTCTCCCCTCCCCCACTCATGCTCGCGCACACTCTCAGTCTCTCTCTCAAAAATAAACATTAATTTTTTTAATTTATTTTAAAAAATGTAAAAAATATAAACGAAAGTGGAAAAGAAGGTATACTGGGAAACATCTAACATTATCTGTCACAGCCACAATATACAAGGTAAAATGTATTTATCCAAGCAGGAATAGAATTAAAACAAATCATTAAAGGTGTTCAAACAAATCAAAAGTGAAGTAATGCTGGTAGTACTTGGGTTATTTAAAAATAATGGTTTTCAAGTTTTCTTAGCGCTACTTCTATGGAGCAAAAGTTACGCAGGCCATCTAGCCTCTGCACAAAGGTTTAGCTATGTACCTGGCTTTGTTTTTAATGAGAAGATATGAAGGTAGTTTCTAATTTTTGTATAATACAAATAGATTGAGAGGCATGCCATTTTTTTGGACATTATTGAAAAATAAGCAGACTTTTCTAAGCAAGTTAACTTCTCAAATAATGGAATCTTAACAATTTTAAATTATAATGTGAAACAGACTCAGTGTTCTCTTTTGTGGGTATGTGTCTGAGTGTGTATGCAATATTTATGGAACCTCCTTAAATAAGATGTACTGACCAGGTTGAGCTAATCTATATTTTCATTCAATGCACATTTATTCACCTCCAATTATGTGCCAATGACTACGTCAGGCCCTGCATAGGGCTTTCTTTTTTTTTTTTTTTTTTTTTTTAAGAATCTTTTTTTTTTTTTTTTTTTTTTAATATATGAAATTTACTGTCAAATTGGTTTCCATACAACACCCAGTGCTCATCCCAAAAGGTGCCCTCCTCAATACCCATCACCCACCCTGCCCTCCCTCCCACCCTGCCCTCCCTCCCACCCCCCATCAACCCTCAGTTTGTTCTCAGTTTTTAACAGTCTCTTATGCTTTGGCTCTCTCTGCATAGGGCTTTCAATTCAATCTTCCCAACAAGCCAATGAGATAGGATAGATTTTCCCTATATCACATGTGAGGAAATGAAATGTCAAGGTTAGGTAACATGTTCAAGGTCACATAGCAAAGCCTAGTTTTAAATCCTAGTCTCTGCTATTTATTCTATTTCTGTCAGTTTTCTTCAACAAATATTTATCAAGCAACTTCTGTGTCCAGGCAGTAAATTAGATGATTTCATAGGTTTTGCTCCCCTTTAACCTCAGGACAATCCCATGAAGTAGATAGTATTTTTCCATTTTGTAGATGACACAGCTGTGGTTCAGCAAAGTGAAGTAACTTACCCAAATTGCAGAGCTCTGAGTACAACAGACAGGATTTAAATCTATAGTACTGGCCTTTCTACTCAGAATTTGTCTTTTCTCCTATTTTATGAAGTCACTGATTCCACTGGGCTCCCAACTTAGACACAATGCAGACTCCATTTACTTCCCTCTCTGTATTTCCCATCCACTGCGTTGCCACTGCAACCTTATTGCAGACACATCTCCTATACACCCTCCAGCCTCACCGGGCCTTTATTATTTGGGGCCCGGAACTGTTAGCTAAGCAGCCTTTCCACAATCAAGTTATACTTACATATTCCAGTCTCCACATTTTCACGGGGTGGTCACTCCCAAGTAAATAAAAGCACCCAGTCACAATTCTGTTCTTAAAATGTTCCATTTGTTCTTTGATCTCCATAGAATAATATCTCAGTTCATTTCTTTGGCATACAAAGTTCTTAATTCAGCTGTGGCCTCATCTCTCATCACTCAGCTCCCACCCAACCTAAATTCTATCCATACTTAATGCTTTGCTAATCTCCAAACCCATCTGCTTTTTTATGCCTCTGTACTTTTTGTACATGATGTTCTTGTGTCCTAGAGTAGCCTTTCCCACTTTTTTCTGCTTACAAAACTTTTACACTTTAAAGAGCTTATTATAAAATTATAGTTACTCCCCGACTGAAGTTGGTCACACTTCTTTGCTCCCATAGTAATCTGGTGTATCTTAAGTGCTATTATAATTATGTGTACACATGCCTGTCTCATCCAGGCTATGTTCTTCTTGACAGCCAGGACCACCTGGGCCTTGCACAATGCCTGGCACATAATAGCCATTCAGCAAATGTTTAATTGGGGACAGTGGGTAAAAGACTCAGCTGCTATGCTTAGCACAAAGGTAGTTATGACGCAGTGGCCATTTAACAACAAAACAATCAACTGTTTATTGAACACTTATTTTAGAAAAGCTCTGTAGCTTGGTACTCTAATGGGATCAAGAAAGTATAAAATAATCCTTGCCCTTAACTCTTTGACCTAGTTTAAAATTTAAATAAGTATCTGGGCATCTGGGTGGCTCAGTCAGTTAAGCGGTCAACTTTGGCTCAGGCCATGATCTCACAGTTAGTGAGTTCCAGCCCCATGTTGAGTTCGGCACTGACAGCTCGGAGCCTGCAGCCTGCTTCGAATTCTGTGTCTCCCTCTCTCTCTCTCATCCTCCTCTGCTTGCGTGCTCTGTCTCTCTCAAAATAAATAAATGAACATTAAAAAAATTAAATATCTAAGACTGTCATTTTAGAAATTAGAGCATTCGTGTCCCTCCTTAATTGTTTCTATTAGACAGTAAAGTCCATGAAGATGATTTCTGTTTTCATCATTAAGTATTCCTAGTTTCTGTTGTTGTTCACATGGTAGGTGTTCAAAAATCTTTGTTGAAAGATGAATAAATAGTTCGTTTTCAAAAATAAACAGAGCCACAATATTTAAAGTACCATGTCAATAGCATACCTTCTATGGGTACATTTGAAGATAAGATGAAGATAAGGGCAGTGAAAGATTTGGGTCAATCTGAGACATAGGAAAGTTGAGGGAAATCTATTGCAGGACTTGGGGGATAATTCTTAAAATTGCTAAAAACTTAAAATTCACACTCAAGATAATGACCATGATTTTAATCTTATAATAGTTTAGAAATGTCTGAAATTCACTACTAGTGACTTTTGCAAAGACCTAGCATATAACACAGAGATTCTTGTGTTGAAGATATCCATCTTTATAGCAGTTTGTTTACTTTTTTTTTTTTTTTACACGAAGACTTGCCCTATTTGCTGCTTCTGTTCTTTCTTGTAGTGGTTACTGCTTCACTTCTTGCTGGAGGCCTCCATAGGATTGCTTTCTGAGTTGGAAGCAATCTCTCTGGTCAACCAATATAATCTTTGCCTCATACAAGTGAGAAAATGAATCACAGAGAGGTTATGTAAGTTGCCCAATTTGTTGGTGATAGAAAATGGTACCAGAAAATAGGCATTTCAAATGTGAGATGGTCTTTTTCCTGTCCCCTATGACACTCAGGTCAATTCTAATTTCAAGTAGATCAAGCCAAAGCATGGAGTGGTAGACATCACTGTGCCCCTCTCTGACAACCTTCTGGATATATCTCATAGTTGCTGTACTACTCTAAATATTTTCTTTCATTATGGTCTTAAAACTGTCTTTTTCAACACATTACCAAGTTCTCGGAGGTATGATTCTTCAGTCTCTCCCAGGCTATTCTGTATCTTTCCGCACAGAATGGAAGCTTGTGTAACTCTCTTTGTTGTCTTTCTACATACCACTGGAAGATATCCCCGTATTTCAGGCTTCCTGCTCATGCAATAAAGACGTGCTTCATGAGACTAAAATCCTAGTACAAATGGTGGTCTTTTCTTGCAGAATAAGCATCGTGCAATAGATTATATTTCATGTTAATTTTCACACAAATGTCTATAGTAGAGAAAACCATGCTTCCATATGTTGAACTCTAGCTTTATTTTTGGCACTTCCTTCAGGCCAGAATTTTATACCGTGGAATATTCAGGTCATAGTAGTCATTGTAAATACATTGAGAATGTCAGTCATTCTTCCTCTTTTCCTTCTTCTCTTCTTCCCATTCTCCCTTTCTCCTTTCCGTGTTCCCTTTCTCTCTCTCTCTCTCTCTCTCTTTTTGTATTTTACTTTCCTAGAAAGAAAGAATTTTCATCTTCTCTGGTAGGCTGAATTCTCTCATTTGTCTGAACTATGCCCAAAGATATGTGCAGCATAGCTCCATGTGGTTAGACTTGTGTGTTTTTCCATCCTGTCTGGCATGTTAGGTGTTTTGGCCACTTGAGATTGCTGGTGCATTTTATGCAATTATTCCTGGTGTCATTTTGTTGTTTTTCTGAAGGTAATCTCAGACCTTCATCTTCCTCTACTGGTTATGGTCTTTTGGTTTGTCTTAACGTTGTTTGATCTCTGTTATTACCAATTGTTCCAGAATCATATCTTTTTGTCCCTCCCTTTTTTTCATTCCCTCTCTCACTCTGTCATTATCTCTCCTTCCTCCTTTCTTTTCATCCTTCTCATCCTTTTCACTCATTCCCTAATGTAGCCACTTACTAGGTATTTGGGGGTCTATCATTTCCCAGACACTGTGAAGTCAGAGATGAGTACTTTTCCCTCTCCTACAATGGAGAAGAGGAGAACCTAGTTTGTAGGGTTGCTATGAGACATGAGATCTTATGTATAAAATGCTTAGAGGGGCACCTGACTGGATCAGTCATCAGAGCATGCCACTCTTTTTTATTTTTTTAATTTATTCTTAAGTTGGTTAACAAACTCTGTAGTCTTGGCTTCAGGAGTAGTATCCAGTGATTCATCACTTATATACAACACCAAGTGTTCATCCCAGCAGGTGCCCTCCTTAATGCCCATCACCTGTTTTCCCCACCCCCATCAACCCTCAGTTTGTTCTCTGTATTTAATGGTCCCTTATGGTTTGCCCCCCTCTCTGTTTTTATCTTCTTGTTCCTACCCTTCCCCTATGATCATCTGTTAAGTTCTCAGATTCCACATATGAGCAAAATCAGAGCATGACACTCTGGATCTCAGGGTGAGTTCAAGCCCCATGTTGGACATGGAGCCTACTTAAAATAAAGATTAAAAACAATGTAAAATCTTAGAATAAGTATCTGATAGTAAGTACTCTTAGCTATTACTACTATTTTAGTCAAAATAACGTCAGGCATCTTATGTGGTACAGATTAGAATTGTCAAGACTGCTTAAATTGTGGCAGTACCTTCCTTATCCTTCTTTTCCAATTCAGTCCCAGTCCTGTGGAAAACCAGGATAACCAGGACCCTTGCTCCAAGCAATTGAATTAAGGGCTCTTTGGTCAGCACAGATGGCTTTCTTATTTTCCTTTCTTCTTGTCTGCTAGGTAAACATGGTTTCTGTAAGGTTGTGGTTTGTTTGTTTCTGAAGACTACTGTTGTTAATACATTTTTGCCTTAATCTGTTTACAGTCACACTGTTGTCCTTGACTTCATGGTAAACTTTTATGTAACGACAAAGTCACAGCTCATAAGCGATGGTTGAGGCCCAACTATTCAAAAATACCATTATGAAATTTTTTTTTTAATTTTTAAAAATGTTATTTTTAAAATTTATGTCCAAATCAGTTAGCATATAGTGCAACAATGATTTCAGGAGTAGATTCCTTAATGCCCCTTACCCATTTTGCCCATCCCCCCTCCCACAACCCCTCTAGTAACCCTCCGTTCTCCATATTTAAGAGTCTCTTATGTTTTGCCCCCTCCCTGTTTTTATATTATTTTTGCTTCCCTTCCCTTATGTTCATCTGTTCTGTGTCTTAAAGTCCTCATATGAGTGAAGTCATATGATTTTTGTCTTTCTCTGAGTAATTTCACTTAGCATAATACCCTCTAGTTCCATCCACATAGTTGCAAATGGCAAGATTTCATTCTTTTTGATTGCTGAGTAATACTCCATTGTATATATACATACCACATCTTCTTTATCCATTCATCCATCGAGGGACATTTGGGCTCTTTCCATACCTTGGCTGTTGTTGGTGTTGCTATAATCATTGGGGTGCATGTGTCCCTTTGAAACAGCATACCTGTATCCCGTGGATAAACACCTAGTAGTGCAATTGCTGGGTTGTAGGGTAGTTCTGTTTTCAATTTTTTTGAGGAACCTCCATACAGTTTTCCAGAGTGGCTGCACCAGCTTGCCTTCCCAGCAGCAATGCAAAAGAGATCCTCTTTCTCTGCATCCTCGCCAACATCTGTTGTTGCCTGAGTTGTTAATGTTAGCTATTCTCACAGGTGTAAGGTGGTATCTCATTGTGGTTTTGATTTGTATTTCTCTGATGATGAGTGATGTTGAGCATTTTTTCATGTGTCGGTTGGCCTCTGGATGTCTTCTTTGGAGAAGTGTCTATTTATGTCTTTTGCTCATTTCTTCACTGGATTACTTGTTTTTTGGGTGTTGAGTTTGATAAATTCTTTGTAGATTTTGGATACTAACCTCTCATTTGATATATTGTTTGCAAATATCTTCTCCCATTCCATCGGTTGCCTTTTAGTTTTGCTGATTGTTTCCTTCACTGTGCAGAAACTTTTTATTTTGATGAGGTCCCAATATTTCATTTTTGCTTTTGTTTCTCTTGCCTCTGGAGACGTGTTGAGTAAGAAGTTGCTGCGGCCAAGATCAAAGAGGTTTTTGCCTGCTTTCTCCTCGAGGATTTTGATGGCTTCCTGTCTTACATTGAGGTCTTTCACCAATTTTGAGTTTCTGTTTGTGCATGGTATCAGAAAGTGGTCCAGGTTCATTCTTCTGCATGTTGATGTCCAGTTTTCCCAGCACCATTTGCTGAAGAGACTGTCTTTATTCCATTGGATATTCTTTCCTGCTTTGTCAAAGATTAGTTGGCCGTACTTTTGTGTGTCCATTTCTGGGTTCTCTATTCTGTTCCATTGATCTGAGGGTCTGTTCTTGTGCCAGTACCATACTGTCTTGATGACAGCTTTGTAGTATAGCTTGAAGTCTGGGATTGTGATGCCTCCTGCTTTGGTTTTCTTTTTCAAGATTGCTTTGGCTATTCAGGGTCTTTTCTGGTTCCATACAAATTTTAGGATTATTTATTCTAGCTCTGTGAAGAATGCTGGTGTTATTTTGATAGGGATTGCATTGAATATGTAGATTGCTTTGGGTAGTATCGACATTTTAACAATTTTTGTTCTTCCTATCCAGAAGCATGGAATCTTTTTCCATTTCTTTGTGTCTTCTTCAATTTCTTTCATAAGCTTTCTATAGTTTTCAGTGTATAGATTTTTCACCTCTTTGGTTAGACTTATTCCAAGCTATTTTATGGTTTTTGGTGCAACTGTAAATGGGATCAATTCCTTGATTTCTCTTTCTGTCGCTTCATTGTTGGTGTATAGGAATGCAATCAATTTCTGCACATTGATTTTATATCCTGAAAGTTTGCTGAATTCATGAATCAGTTCTAGCAGTTTTTTGGTGGAATCTTTTGGGTTTTCCATATAGAGTATCATGTCATCTGCAAAGAGCAAAAGTTTGACCTTATCCTGGTTGATTTGGATGCTTTTTATTTCTTTGTGTTGTCTGATTGCTGAGACTAAGACTTCCAATACTATGTTGAATAACAGTGGCAAGAGTGGACATCGCTGTCTTGTCCCTGACCTTAGGGGGAAAGCTCTCAGTTTTTCCCCATTGAGGATCATATTAGCGTTGGGTCTTTGATATATGGCTTTTATGATATTGAGTATCCTCCTTCTATCCCTACTTTCTTGAGTGTTTGTATCAAGAAAGGATGCTGTATTTTGTCAAATGCTTTCTCTACATCTATTGAGAGGATCATATGGTTCTTGTCCTTTCTTTTATGGATGTGATGTATCACATTGATTGTTTTGCAGATATTGAACAAGCCTTGCATCCCAGGTACTGGGATGTCTTTTGCTCATTTCTTCACTGGATTACTTGTTTTTTGGGTGTTGAGTTTGATAAACCCCACTTGATCATGGTGAATAATTTTTTTAATGTACTGTTGGAACTGGTTGACTAATATTTTGTTGAGGATTTTTGCATCCATGTTCATCAGGGAAATTGGTCTACAGTTCTCCTTTTTAGTGGGGTCTCTGTCTGGTTTTGGAATCAAGATATTGCTGGCTTCATAGAATGAGTTTGGAAGTTTTCCTTCCATTTCTATTTTTTGGAACAGCTTCAAGAGAATAGGTATTAACTCTTCCTTAAATGTTTGGTAGAATTCCCCTAGAAAGCCATCTGGCCCTGGACTCTTGTTTTTTGGGAGATTTTTGATTACTAATTCAATTTCCTTACTGGTTATAGTTCTGTTCCAATTTTCTATTTCTTCCTGTTTCAGTTTTGGTAGTGTATATGTGTCTAGGAATTTGTCCATTTCTTCCAAATTGCCTATTTTATTGGCATATAATTGCTCATAATATTATCTTATTGTTTTTATTTCTGTTGTGTTGGTTGTGATCGCTCCTCTTTTATTCTTGATTTTATTTATTTGGGTCCTTTCCTTTTTCTTCTTGATCAAACTGGCTGGTGGTTTATCAATTTTGTTAATTCTTTCAAAGAACCAGCTTCTGCTTTCATTGATCTGTACTACTGCTTTTTTGTTTTTTGTTTTTTGTTTCAATAGCATTAATTTCTGCTCTAATCTTTATTTCCTGCATTCTGCTGGTTTGGGGTTTTATTTGCTGTTCTTTTTCCAGCTCTTTTATGTGTAAGGTTAGATTGTGTATCTGAGACCTTTCTTCCTTCTTTAGGAAGGCCTGGATTGCTATATACTTTCCTCGTATGACCGCCTTTGCTGCATCCCAGAGGTTTTGGGTTGTGGTGCTATCATTTTGATTGACTTCCATATACTTTTTAATTTCTTCTTTAACTGCTTGGTTAGTTCATTCATTCTCTAGTAGGATGTTCTTCAGTCTCCATGTATTTGTTACCTTTCCAAATTTTTTCTTATGGTTGATTTGAAGTTTCATAGTGTTTGAAAATATGCATAGTATAATCTCGATCTTTTTGTTCTTGCTGAGGGCTGATTTGTGTCCCAGTATGTGGTCTATTCTGGAGAATGTTCCATGTGCACTGGAGAAGAATGTATATTCTGTTACTTTAGGATGAAATGTTCTGAATATATCTGTTAAGTCCATCTGGTCCAGTGTGTCATTCAAAGCCATTGTTTCCTTGTTGATTTTTTGATTAGATAATCTGTCCATTGCTGTGAGTGGGATGTTAAATACTATTATGGTATTACTATCAATGTGTTTCTTTATGTTTGTGATTAATTGATTTATATATTTGGATGCTTCACGTTTGGCACATAAATGTTTACAATTATTAGGTCTTCTTGGTGGATAGGCCCCTTGAGTATGATATAGTGCCCTTCTTCATCTCTTGGTACAGTCTTTATTTTAAAGTCTAGTTTGTCTAATATAAGCATGGCTACTCTGGCTTTCTTTTGTTGACCATCAGCATGATAGATGGTTCTCCATCCCCTTACTTTTAATATGAAGGTACCTTTAGGTCTAAAGTTGGTCTCTTGTAAACAGCATATAGATGGGTCTGTTTTCTTACCCATTCTGTTACCCTATGTCTTTTGATTGGAGCATTGAGTCTATTGACGTTTAGAGTGAGTATTGAAAGATAAGAAGTTATTGCTATTTTGTTGCTTGTAGAGTTAGAGTTTCTGGTGGTGTTCTCTGGTCCTTTATAGTCTAGTTGCTTTTGGTCCTTATTTATTTATTGATTGATTTTTTTTTTAATCTTTTCTCCCCTCAGAGAGTCCCCCTTGAAATTTCTTGCAGGGTTGTTTTAATGGTCACAAACTCCTTTAATTTTTGTTTGTCTGGGAAACTATTTATCTATCCTTCTATTTTGAATGACAGCCTTGCTGGATAAAGAATTCTTGGCTGCATATTTTTCTGATTCAGCACATTGAATATATCCTGCCACCCCTTTCTGGCCTGCCACGTTTCTGTGGATAGGTCTGCTGCAAACCTGATCTGTCTTCCCTTGTAGGTTAAGGACTTTTTTTCCCCTTGCTGCTTTCATGATTCTTTCCTTGCCTGAGTATTTTGTGAATTTTACTATGATATGCCTTGCTGATGGTTGGTTTTTGTTGAATCTACTGGGAGTCCTCTGTGCTTCCTGGATTTTGATGTCTGTGTCTTCCCCCAAGTTAGGAAAGTTGTGTGCTATGATTTGCTCACGTAACCCTCTACCCCTATTTCTCTCTCTTCCTCTTCTGAAACCCCTATGATTCTGATGTTCCTTTTTTTTAAAATTTTTTAACGTTTATTTATTTTTGAGACAGAGAGAGACAGAGCATGAACAGGGGAGGGCCAGAGAGAGAGGGAGACCCAGAATCTGAAGCAGGCTCCAGGCTCTGAGACGTCAGCCCAGAGCCTGACGCGGGGCTGGAACTCACAGAGCACGAGATCATGACCTGAGCCGAAGTCAGATGCTTAACCAACTGAGCCACCCAGGCACCCCAGTGATGTTCCTTTTTAATGAGTCACTGATTTCTCTAATTCTTTAATTGTGCTCTCTTGCCTTAATCTCCCTCTTTTTTTCTGCTTCATTATTCTCCATAAGTTTGTCCGTTATATCACTGATTCTCTGTTCTGCCTCACCCATCTTTGCCGCCCTGGTATCCATTTGAGATTGCAGCCCAGTTATAGCATTTTTATTTAATCCTGACTAGCTTTTACTTCTTTTATCTCCGCAGAAAAGGATTCTAATCTATTTTTGACTCCAGCTAGTATTCTTATTATCATGATTGTAAATTCTGGTTCAGACATCTTGCTTTTATCTGTGTTAGTTAAGTCCCTGGCTGTTGTTTCTTCGTGCTCTTTCTTTTGGGGTGAATTCCTTTGTTTCATAATTTTGAAGGAAGAAAAGGAATTAATGAGGTAAAAAATTAAAATTAAAAATATTAAAATAAAAAATATTAAAATTAAAAAATTGAAAACAAACACATACACACAAAATCAAATAAGTGATGCTAGATTCTAGGTGTGTTTTGGTCTGGATGTTGAAAGGGGTTTGATAGATTAGAGAAAAAAAGGGGAGAGAAAAAAAAAGAAAATCGTTTGCAAATTTGAAAAAATGAATACACTGAAGTAGACTAAAATGAAATGATGGAAGTAAAAAAGAATTTGAAAAAATTTACACAGAAGTAAAAAATATAGTAAAAAAAGGTAAAGAAAAAGATTTTTAATAAAAAAAATAAAAGTGAATTTTTTCTCTTTCTATATTCAAGAAAAAGAAATGAAAAAAAAGGAAAAAGAAGAATGAAAGAAATAAAATTGAATAGACGGACCAGTGAACAGACTGAAATACGACTGAAATTACTTTGTTTTCTCCTAGGAGTCCAACTATGAAGCACTTTATAGTCCTTAAACTAAGCAGGCAGAGAGACTTATGCTTCTGAAGAGCGAGGCTGGCCCAGTTGGGTGGGGCTTAGTGTAACGGCTCTGTTCTTCACTAGATGGCACTGTTTAGCTTACTGGGGTGGATTGTTGTGGGGCTTGTTGGTGCGTATGCTAATGCGCTGGAGCAGTGAAAATGGCGTCACCCAGCTACTCAGTCTCTAGTATTAGAACTCTGTTCTCCCTGATCAGCAATCATGGACCCGTCCTTTGTCTTCAGCTTCCATCCACTCCATGCTTTTACACAGTCCGTGACCAAGCCCTAGGCGGCACCTCCCTCCTGAGTTTTGTCTCAGATGTGGCTGTTTTTCCCAACTCCTTACTTTTGAGGGACTGGGGCTTTGACCTGTTCTGCCCCTCTGCAGGAGGGTCTCACCTAGTAATGGCCAAGTGATGGCCGCAACCAGGAATGTTTGTGGGACTGTGCTGCTGCTGTTGCCCAGAGACTGCAGCCGGGTGCCAGCCCGCCCCAGAAAAAGTTCACAAGATATTGTAGCAGCAGCATTTCAGGGATTATGGAAAATCACAACACACATCTGACACCAGGCTTCATGCTTAATGATCTTGCTCCAGACCAGCGAATGTGGTTGTTCTCTTGGGTCCACTGGGGCCTTGCCTTTGGGGACCTACACAGCCTCTACTAGATGTCCTCCCAGCAGGGGAACCACTTCTCCCCATATGGGCTGAAGAACCCCCTACTCCACTCTGCTCCTGGGGATTCACCCTTCTCACCAGAGCACCACCAGGTATTGAGCTGCTGAGTTTCAGACTCTGCACTCCCCATGTTTATAGTCTTAATGGAATTTAAACCCTCTCCTTTCTCCCTTTTTAGTTCAGTCCCTGAGGCTGTTTCCACTTTTCCATTTTCTCTCCAGCTGCTTTTGGGGGGGGGGTTCCCCATATTCTCCCTCCCACCCCCCGTCTCCATCCTCTCTCCATACGCAAAAGCAGCTCCCTGCCCTCCGCGGCTTGTCTCTCCCCCAGTTCACTTCTCCGCGCTGCATACCTGCTGAATTCTGTGGTTCAGGTTGTGCAGATTGTTGTGTTAATCCTCAGATCAGTTTTTTAGGTGTGTAGGATGGTTTCATGTTGGTCTGGCTATATTTCATGGATGCAAGACACACGGAAAACTTCCATGCTGTTCCGCCATCTTGGCTCCTCCCCTTTACAATCTCTCATTATGAATTTCTTTAAGCCACCTTTACTTTTTCCATATTACTTAAAGTCCATGAGAATTTTCCTTTTTTCCTTCTCTTTTTCCAACAACTCATGTGGATAGACATCTCTATGTTGTCAAGCTTTTAAATTTACCTCTTAGTTGACACCTTCTTCATACACATTTTAAATATATGTTACAAAGTTCTCATGTCTTGAACTGCCTTCAAATATCTTTTAGCTGCTTGCTGGTATAGGTAACTTTTTCCCCCTACTGTTGTATACTGTTGTATAATTTCTAAGCTTTGGAAGACATGATTTCAGCCTCACACTTGTGTGAACAGAAGAGAAACTTTTTAAATTTCACATGGCTCTACCTCTCTCTTTGTACATCCATTCATTTTCCTGATTCATTACCTTTTTTTAATGTGTATTCCAAACATTTTCCTGATTCATTAACTTTTTAAAATGTGTATTCCAAAGACATTGTCATCTTAATACTATTTAAAGAGGTACTTTTAAAAGCTTGTGCCCCTCCTATGTTTTTATACTTCTCTGAATTTTTAGCAGTTTCCTAGAGACAGAGCTCATATCTCTTTCCAGTTTTCATATTTTTCCCCAGAAAGAAGGGAGGGGAATATGAAATTCCAAACTTTTTGTTTTGACCAGCTACAGTTGAATTTATATCTGAGGGTTTTTCCAATTTAGATCTCAGGTCCTGTTAACTTCCTGGAACAATGAAGCTTAACCTCTTCTTGGGACCTGGGCACCATGCCTTCCTCTTCATATTCAGATGTGTTGTTGTGCTAAAGGAACATCCACTTATTTTTCTTCTCTCAGAGCTAGACCTCTAGCAGTTGGTATTTGTAGACTTTTTTCTTTGTATTTCATGTTGCTTTTTGTACTTTTTTGACTTTAATGACCCTATAAAGATTTCTTTTGAATATTTTTCCCCATCTGCTTTGATTCCTCTTTCTGCATTGCCTGTCTATCCCAGGCTGAGTTACTCCTATCCCTACAATAATTCCACCTTTCATTCATTCCGCAGATACTTATTGAACGCCTACTGTATGCTACTGTATACACAGCCTTAGGGATGCAAGATTAAACAATGCAGCTGGGCTCTCTGTTCCCATGTAGTTTTCATTTTAGTTTGGAAGACAAACAAATAAATGAATAATATAATTTCAGATAATGACATACGCTATGAAGAAAATAATGGAGAGGAGAGCTGGGTTTAGGTGAGCATGCAAGTTAATTTTTTTTAATAGGATGATGAAGGTCTCTCTGAGAAAGTAACTGAGTTGAGAATAGGATGAAATAAGAATTGAGAGAAGAGCATTCCAGGCAGAGCGAATAACAAGAATGTAGACCTGGAGGTGGGAAAGAGCTGTTTAAAGAACAGAAAGCAGGCTATTGTGGCTATAACAGAGCTGGGCAGGGTAAGAAGGACAGGAAAAAGAAAAAGGGAAAGTGGAGAAGTGGAAAGAAATCATATCATACAGGTTGCTGTGGTCCTTTGTTCTGGATGCCCCTATAGACTTGCCTATAGAAGGCTGTAAGGCTTGGTACTGATTTCGGATATATTCTAAGGGTTATAGGAGGCTACCAGGTAATTCTGAGCCAAGGAAGAATAATATATGAGTTAAAAGGTAGGTCACTTAGGCAACTGTGTAAGAATAGACTGTGAGGAGAAAGAGTAGAAGCAAGAGGACCAGTTGGTGGCTACTGTTTTTAGTTAGGATGGTGTTTTGTTTTGTTGAATTCAAGGGACCCAAACTGGTTTATAGAACATAACTGTTTCATATATAAGAAGTCCATAAGCAAGGTAGACTCCAATTGGTTATTTCAGCACCTCCATGATATTGTCAGAGATGCCCTCTACCATCCCTGGATTTCACGTCATCCTCATGCTATTCAGGATAGTTGCTGTATCTCTGAGCTTTACATCCCAAGATGATCAAGTCTGGAGGTAGGAGAGAAATGAGCACATCATATGGCAATTTCTTAGCAAGTGTCCTGTCTTCTTAACTTGTGCCATACCTCTTTGACCAGAATTGGGTACTCCTGAATCCATCACTGGATTCAGTGTGAAATTATCAGTATTTGCCTGGGCCAATGATTTGGGGATGGTATGGATAATGGGGAGTCAACCCCTACTGCTGCAGTCCAGAGAGAAATACATACCAAATGCATAGCCTAATGTGTGGTATACAGCAAGTCCTCAAACAAAACTAAACCCAAACCAACCAAACAAACCCTCCTCCCCTTCTTTGGACATTTCAGAAAAACCGATATTCCCCTGGAGGCATTTCTGTTTCCAAATAGGTTCTTCTTGTCTGTATGATAGCAAGAAGATATTCAACTAACTCTCCAAGTTTGCTTTTATTTGAAAGTCTTTCCTATACTCTGTGAAGTTTATAGATGAGAACTGTGTTGGACTTTACAACCATCCTAGGAAGTAGGTATACTTAAATCTATTTTGTAGACCAAAATCTGGGCCTGATTAAACTCATGAAGGTCACACAGCAGTTTTTGCCTTTCTCCAAAGTTGGTGTACATTCTTCTATAATTTTGAGAGTAAAATAAAATTTATGGCCATTGTTGAATCTGCATACATGAGTCTTTCTAAAGGATTCTGAATAGGTAGTTTGCCTAGGTCTTGATAGCTGGATCTCATTTTTAGCTTCCAAGGGCTCACAGGCAATATGAAAAGCAATAATCTTCAAATTGAACAAATAAAGATCAGAAGTGATATATCACCTAGAAGCAGACTCCAGAGGCGGATCTCTTCTATTTGACAACTCACATGTAATAAAGACAGTGCCTAATTATTTTAAAAATACTTTGGTGTGAGGAGGATGTTGTTTTGTGGTTGTTGAGGTGATAATCTTTTCTGAAAGGGTTATTAAGAAAGACAAAATCAACAAAAATACACTGTTTCTACCTGAAGGCAAGTTTTTTTTTCCACTCAGTTTGAGGTTTTGTCTTTGAGTTTTTAACCTCTGCCTCAGTGTGTACTTTGCTCAGATATTGACCAAACCATAGCTGCTGAGATGTGAAATTAGGTGATTTAAAGATTCACTTCTGATTCCCAAGATATGCTCCAGGGCATACTGTGATGTGCTTTAGGGCATAAAATGATCTCAAGCTGGGGCGAAGGGGGGAAAAAATCTCTACAGTAACAATAAATATTGCATGGTGGCAAGATGGTTAGAAAATTATGTTCTTAAATTTTTTCTGAACACCTACACTTTTCATAAAATCAGGTTAAGGCAGGAAACTAAACTATATCAATTGTTGACATAATTATATCCTGAAAACTCTAACTTATTTAATATGTTGTAAATTGCTCTCAATGGTTCAAAGATGAAATTCACTTTGTTTTTTGTTTTCTTTTTTTCTAAACTAGTTTGGTATCAATGTGTGGAGTTAAAAATAAATATAAAACCTCTGGGAGATTTTTGGTACACACAGATTTTAATTTGTCCATGGTAATGAGGGGGAAAGGAGAGATGGTAACTCTTGAATGCCCATGTCTAAAGAATGGAGTATTGGTATAGAAAACAAGATAATTCTACCAAGGCTTTGATTGATCTGTCATTTGCATAATCAGGAGTAAAGGACAGTCTTAAGAGTATAGTCTTCCAAATAACTTTTATCTGTGTAACCAGAAAACAATGAAACATTGACTCAATGCTTCCTGAACATGTTCCTTTCTACCCTCTGGCAGAGCTTCTAATAAGTGAACTGATCAGAAAACAGTGGGGGAAAGTAGGCAGAAAGAGAAACAAGGAATCTGGGTTAATTTCCAAACTGAATAATCAGCTTCCTACTAAAAAAAAGGAATTGGCAAGGCTGTATGGAAGGTTCCATGATTCCTTCATTCCCATTGTGACAGAAGTATGTGAGCTGGCAAGAGAGACCTGCAAATACTATGGATAAACCTAATCATTTCTCAAAGGCTCCCATTTAACTCACTATAATTTAAGATTACACAGCCCTACTTGCCCTGCATACATCCCCTTCTGTGTTGAGTCTACAACTTTGCTTGAGAACCTAACAACTCTCACTTTGAATGGTGTATTAACATGGAGTCCTTTGTAGTTGGTGACACACTTGGGGATTTGCAAGATTGGCCCAGGGAAAAAAATCTGTCTTCCCTCCTTGAATCTTGGAAAAACTTGGCCGCTATCCCACTGGCCCATATCCCCTGATTCCCAATTCCAGCATTCTTTTTATGATTAAAAAAAAAAAAAAAAAAAAAAAGTCCTGCTCGTTTGTGTTGCTCCAGGGTGGTGCAAAGCAAAAACCTGGATGAAACTCATGGGCTTATATCCCAAACAACCTAGATACTATCCAAGACAGCAGAGATTATTTGAGTCTTTAGAAAAACTTCAGAGCCTCTATTAATATACTGATTTTACATATGAGGAAATGGGACTCAGAGAGCTTAAGTGACTTGCCCAACTTCACACAGTAAGTGTCAGAGCCAGGATTTGTACACAGATTGGTTTGATGCTGAAGATCTTGTTGTTTCTACTGTACTCTGCTATTTCCCAGATTTATATTTATATAAAGCACCAAGCAGTAAATTGGAAAGTTGTCTTCAAGTAAAATTGTATGTGGCATGTACTAAGCATTCACTAAATATTTCTTGAATGAAAAAAAATTAATTAGCAATTGGCTTCTGGATTTTTTTTCCTCCTTTATACTTGCTAAATTAAAAAAAAAATGAGCATTCAGAAGAAAAAAAGGAAGAAAAAAAAGTTGCTCTTTTCCACATGCAGAAAATGTTTCCAGAAATTTTAAAAATGCCTATAAAGAAGTTTTGGATGAGGAATGTTCTGCAAAGGTCAAATCATCACTATTAGCACTGGGTCATTTATTGTTGGTTTAGTGGATTCAGTTCTTAGAATGGTCAATGTCACACAGTGACCTTGTAATTCTCTTTCCCTTTGTCTCTCATCTGTGAGCAGATTTAATCCCTGTCACCCATCCAGGAGAATGAGATGTTCTAATGAGTACAGAGATGTAAAGTACTCTCAGAGGCTTGGAGAAAAGGCCCTGGGAGTAGAGAACAGTGTTATAAGTAAGGTTGCAAGCCAGTACACATTCAACAATTACTTGATTTATAGCCCACAAGGCTTTAAACACATCATAGAGAAGCAGAGAAGAGAAAGAAATGATTAGCAATGTTCATCCACGGAGCTTGATCTATCATAATCACATAATAAGAATTATATGCTGTGAAAAAACAGTCTTTGCATTTCTAATGGGAGACAAGAAGCCATGCTTAATTTTTGGATCTCAAGCATAAAGGAAGAGAGGTATACATCAATTCTTAAAATTTAGAAAATAGAAGTTTGGAAGACAACCCCTTCCCAATGATTTCTAAATATAGAGATATGTTGTCATGGAATTACTGGGACCAGAGGCTTAGCTTAACAAATCCCACAGATGACTCAGGGCAAAAATGCTCAAACCCACACCATACCATCAACTACCGGAAAGCATTGTTTTGTTTGTTATTCAGTACTTTCAATGATGATGGACATGATCTATTCTAAGCCATCCAAAACAGAAGCCGCTAGCTAGCTGTGTGTGGTTATTGAACACTTGAAATGAATGAGTATGACCAAGGAGCTGAAATATTAATCTTACTTAACTTTAAATAATTTGAATATAAAGGTAGTTACGTGTGGCTAGTGGCACAGGTCTGAGGACACGTTAATGTACCAGACACTCCTATTTCATGGCCTATGTTGTAAGCACATCTAATTCCAATGACCATGCTAGCTTGTCAGACTCAGTAGGGTCAAAAGAGCCTTCTCAGAAATGAGACTTGAATGGTAGAACACTCTTTCCCCATTATTTCATGAGTCTATTATTTCTTAAGCCAGGGCATTCTCTTATAATAAGAAACCCAAAATCTCCTTTAGGCAATTGTTGGCTTCTTCATCGAGGGCTCCTTCTTTGTAGATAATGGCAAGGGACAGACTGACAGGACTTTTAAAGAACACTGATTCCATATGAATCCCTCTTTATGTATTAGGATTCTTGTACACATTTATTTACTCAAAAAATATTGAGTGTCTATCATGGGGCAGATGCTGTTCTGCCAAAGATAATTTTCCACTGTTAACATTTTGTTGTGTTGCCTTTCACCCCATCCCCTATGCAATAGCGGGTGGGAAATATGGCATGAGGGAGGAGCTTTGGAATCAAACCAACCTGAAATAGCACTGTCATTTAGAACAGGGTTCACCAAAATCATCATAGTTTTTTAAAAGTTTATTTTTATTTATTTGAGAGAGATAGAGCAAGCACGGGAGGGGTGGAGATGGAGAGAGACAGAATCCCAAGCAGGCTCCATGCTGTTAGCACAGAGCCCAACCTGGGGCTCGAACTCACCAACTGTGAGGTCATGACTTGAGCTGAAATAAAAAGTCAGACGCTTAGCTGACTGAGCCACCCAGGTGCCCCCACATCATGAATATTTATGCTCTATGAGCCATATAATTTCCTTTACAACTATTCAGTCTGTAGTTGTATTGCCAAATAAACCATAGACAATACATAATCATATGAGCTTGGCTATACTCCAATAAAACTTTATGGGCATTGGAATTTGAATTTTATATATTTTTCTTGTATCACCAAACATTATTTTTCCTTTGATTTTTATTGAATTATTAAAAATGTAAAAATCACTTTTTAGCTCATGGGCCATACAAAGACAAGCAGCATAATATATTTGGCTCATGGTCTATCATAGTCTGCTGACCCCTGGCCTAGAACTAATAATTGAGAAAATGCCTATGACACAATGTAATTAAAAACTCTTTATGAACATTTTAACAATCATATTACATTCTATTATGTAATATGTGTAGCATATACATGTTGTTTTATTTGGAGATTTTAGTATTTTTCCATTTGGTATTTTAGTATATTCAGGATTTTTAGTATTTTAGTATTTATTATTTTTCAATTTTAGTCATTAAAATTAAGACGAACATCTTCGTAAAGATTTCTAGTATGGATTATTATGCAAGCTGAAAGGTGTAAATATTTTAAGATTTTTGCTACAGTGTTCCCAGCTTGCTTTCCAAAAAGTTGTACAAGTTGTACAAGAGCCCTGAATCATCTTTTTCAAGTTTCCTGAAATGTAGCCCTCCTGTAAGTAGCTCTGTAGGGTCATTATTCAGAGTCTTAATCCCATATTTTAAAGCATTCTTTAACTCTATTTTAGAGACAAGTAGACTGAAATATCCTAGCTGGAATTTTCCCAAACAACTTACAATGGGGTAAATATTTTTTTAAGCTTATTTATTTATATGGAGAGAAAGAGAGCAAGTGAGCTGGTGAGGGGGAGAGAGAGGGAGAGAGAGAGAGAATCGTGACTCAGGGCTTGAACTCACAAACTGTGAGATCATGAGCTGAGCCAAGATAAAGAATTGGACCCTTAACCGAATAAGCCACCCAGGCCCCCCCTGGGTAAACATTTTAAAATTAAAAATCTCCTACTAGGAATCATACTTTCCTGCCATCAGAAACAATAGGCATGAGCTTATTTTAAAGGTTAGTCTTGTGTGGCATGTATATATTTGGGCATACCATGAGTCAACTTAAAAGCCCAGATGAGAATTGGTCCAGAATGGTTTATATACTGAATTGTCTGAAATGATAGCCAAGACCAGTTTTAGGTTTAAGTCCTATTTGTGAAATATTTGCTGTAACTGTGGGTCTCCAAATCCAGCTCACAAACTAGTAATAGTCTGAGATCAAGTTTTCATCCTTCAATAGAAAAATGCATAACATAAAGCTGAACAGCCCAAATTTGAATGTAAAGATCTACTTTTTTGTTTTAAAATATCTTTTTTCATTCAGCAAAATAATGGGTGTTCTATAGATTTTTTTCATAATGCTATTTGACAAAATAAAAGAAACATTGTATTCTGTGGGTCTTGACCTAAATCAAACATATATATATATAAAAATGTTATTTTTATACTTTATATATATGCTGTGCATATACAAAATATATAAAATTTTTATGAAATCTACAGGTCCAGAAATTACTGTGTTTGATATTGACAATCTGTACTAGTTACTTCATAGATATCATAATTTACTCTTACATTTCACAGCCATTTGAATTAGGTATTATTATTTCTTCTTTTTTATAGATAAAGAAATGGAGGCTGAGAGTGGTTAAATAATTTACCTGAAGTCACACAGCTAGTAGGTGGTATAGTCAAGTCTTAAAATTGAAAGATTTTTTTCCTACCTATTTCTTTATATATTGCCATATAAATTATTTTTACAAAATTAGTGCTATTTTGAATTCCCTTCCCATGATTCTAATCATTTAAAAAAAATATTATTACTAGATAACAGAAGAAACAAATACGATTTGTCATTGAAATATTACCTTCTATGATATGGCTATTATTTTTTTTGAAGTATAGTTGACATATCATATGTTAGTTTTAGGTGTACAACATAGTGATTCAACATTTATATACATTAAAGAGTGATTGCCATGATAGATCTAGTCACCATTTGTCACCACACAAAGTTGTTATATATTATTAGCTATATTCCTTGTGCTGTACATTGTATCCCTGTGTCTTATTCATTTTATAACTGGAAGTTTGTACCTTTTAGTTCCTTTCACCCACTTCCCCACCCTCTTCCCTCAGGCAAACACCACATTGTTCTCTGTATCTCTTTTGTTTTGTTTGTTTTGTCTCCTTGAATTCCAAATATAAGTGAAGGCATATAGTGTTTGTCTTTCTCTGTTTGACTTATTTCATTTAGCCTAATACCCTCGAGATCTGTCCATGTTATCATAAATGGCAAGATTTCATTCTTTTTTATGGCTGAGCAACATTCCATTTATATGTATATCACTGATATGGTTATTTTTTCATGAGATTATTAATGACCTTTTTATGGGTGTCTTCATAATCCTACTATGCACATTAATTCTACCACCAAACAAATGATACAAAATTATGTTAGAAGAAGAAGTCATTTGAGTTGTATCATTTTTCCCAGGTGGATTTCTCTTTCAGTTTATTATTATTATTATTAATTTGAGAGAGAGAGAAAGCATGTGCGAATAGGGAATAGAGGAAATCCCAAGCAGACTCTGTGCCCAGCACGGAGCCTGACATGGGGCTCGATCCCACAACCAGGAGATCATGACCTGAGCTAAAATCAAAAGTCAGATTTTCAACTAACTGAGCCACCCAGCCACCCCTCTTTCAGCTTTTCAGTAGTCATTCTGGTGGGAATAGGGATGCCTGGGACAGTGGGAACCCCATAGTTACCCTCTTGTGTACTAGTAATGGTGTATTAATGTAACAGTTGGGATTAGAAAGGATACATAATACTCATTGATATTAAGATCTTCAAAAATAGTTGTGGTTGCCTCAAAGGAAAAGAACAGGTGCTAAAGGAAAGTGGTATAGGTTAAGATTTCTAACTTTGAGTGGAGTTCTGGGAAGAGAAGTTTAATCTGAGATTGTGGGCTATGCTGGAATCATCCAGGTGAAGATTGAGGGGAAAGGGGACCTCCTAGAAAAAAAGGAGCATTTGAGGGTTCTAAGATGCCATGAACCAGAGAAAGAATGGCTCAAGTGGAGACTGGCACTGTGGTTGGAATCTAGAATATGTGAGAGAGACATTTAAAATCTTTATCCCAATAGTCATTGGAAGCAAAGTGAAGGCTTATTCAGCAGAATCATATGATAACATTTGCATTTTAATAAGGCCATTTGGACTGCATCTAGGAGACTGGATTAGAAGACAAAAAGAACATATGCAAAACAGTTATTTTGATAATCATATTGAGCCATGATGGGGACTTAAAGTGGTGAGAGTATAGATGGAGTAAAGTTGATGTTTATGAGCATCATCTAGAAGGCAAAATCAATGCATGAGCTTATGGAGACAGTAATTCTTTTTCTATATCCTCTGAGTTTGGAATAAATTGAAGAAAGTTGATGCATGAGACAACCGCATCATTTGAGGGAAGCTTAGTTGTGTGACAAGTTCTTTCCTAATGCCTCTGTCCAAGTCTAGAATATGAAGTGGCTTACTAAGGGAGTGTATTAGCTCATTGATCCACTTTGTCAGGATTGCTATCTCATATCTGTGCAAGCCCCATCACAGGGACAGAGAGACATGGGCTTTCAAACTGCCCCTGCAAGCCAGACTTGGCATCTGACCTGGCAGATGTTCTTCTGGAGGCAGAAGAGCAGGATGTACCCACTCTTTAAAAAACAAAAAGATATTTAATGAGATATAATTTACCTACTGTAATTAGTATAATAATGGACTCCCAAAGATATCATAATTTAACACTGAATCCATGAATATGTTACCTTTCATGATAAAAGGAATTTTGCAGATGTGATTAAGTTTAGGAACCTTGAGATGGGGATAGTATCCTGGGTTATCCAGGTGGGCTTATTCCCATGGCATGAGTATTTTCAAGTGGAAAACCTTTTCTGGAGGGGTTAGAAATAACTATTCAACAGTGTATTAGGGTCAGAGAAATGTGATGTTGCTAACTTTAAAGATGGATAGGAGGGGCGCCTGGGTGGCTCAGTAGGTCAAGCTTCTGACTTAGGCTCAGGCCATGATCTAGCCGTTATTGAGTCAGGCCCCATGTCAGGCTCTGTGCTGACAGCTCAGAGCCTGGAGCCTGCTTTGGATTCTGTGTCTCTCTCTCTCTCTGCCCCTCCCCTGCTCTCACTCTCTCAGTCAATCAGTCAATCAATAAAATGTTTAAAAAAAGGTGGATAGGAAAGTAATTCACATGCCATAAAATTCACCTGTCTAAAGTTAAATATTCAGTAGTTTTTAGCATAATTACACATGCTATAATTGTGTCCCTATAGACCTGCCTGTTCTGAACATTTAATATAAACAAAGTCATAAATACATGGTTTTTGCAATTGGCTGACTTCTTTCACTTAATGTAATGTTTTCAGGTCATCCATGTCATAGCATGTATTGGTACTTCATTCCTTTTTATTGCTGAATAGTATTTCACTAGATGGATATACCACATTTTGTTTATACATTCCTCACTTGATGAGCATTTGGATTGTTTCCACTTTGGGGCTATTATGAATAATGCTGCTATGAAACTTCTGTACAAGTTTTTGTGTGGACATTAGTGTTAGTTTCACTTACATATAACTAGGAGTGGAATTTCTGGATCATAAGGTAACTCTATGTTTAACATTTCAGGAGCTGCCAAAGTGGTTTTCCAAAGTGGCTGCACTATTTTACATTTCTGCTAGTAATGTTATAAGGGCTCCAGTTTCTCCAAATTCTCAGCATCACTTGTTGTCTGTCTTCTTTTATTGTAATCATCCTAGTGGATGTGATGTAGTATCTCATTAGGATTTTGATTTGCATTTTCCTGATAACAAATGATGTTTGGCACCTTTTCATGTGTTTATTGGCTGTTTGTGTAACTTATCTGAAGAAATTTTCAGATTCTTAGCCCTTTTTTAAATTGGGTTATTTATCTTTTTATTGTTGAGTTGTGGGAGATCATTTTTGTATATCTAGATAAAAGTCCCTTTTAATATATATGTTTTGCAAATATTTTCTCCCATTCTGTGAGCTGTCTTTTTCACTTCCTTGATGGTGTCCTTTGAAGTGCAAAAGTTTTTGATTATGATGAAGTTCAACTTTCTCATTTTTCCTTTTGCTGCTTGTGCAGTAATATCTAAATAATAAATTATTGCAAACCCAAGATCATAAAGATTTATTCCTTTTTTTCCTTCTAATAATTTTATAGTTTTAAAAACCTATTTTTATGTTGTCTGTTACATTTAGGTCTCAGATCCACTTTGAGCTAATTTTTATATATGATGCAAGGTAGATATTCAACTTCATTCTTTTGCATACAGATATCCAATTGTCCCAGAATCCTTGTTAGGAAGACCATTCTTTACTCTATTGAATTGCTTGGCATCTTTGGAAGATGAAAATCAACTGACCATAAATGTAAGATTTTATTTCTGGATCATTAACTAGAATTGATAGGTTCCATTGATTGGTCTACCAATCAATGTGCCAGCACTACCCTGTGCCAGCACTACCCTGTCATGATTATGGTAGCTTTTTAGTAAGTTTTGAAATTGAGAATTGTGAGTCTTCCAACTTTCTTCTTCTTCCTCTTCCGCCTCCCTCCTTCACCTCCTCTGCTTCTTTTTTTCTTCTTCTTCTTCTTTTAAAGTTTATTTATTTATTTTCAGAGAGAGCACACAAGCAGAGGAGTGGCAGAGAGAGAGGGAGAGCTAATCCCAAGCAGGCTCAAACCCACGAATTGCAAGCTCATGACCCAAGCCAAAATTCAAGTCAGACGCTTAACTGACTGAGCCCCTCAGCTTTCTTCTTCTTGAATTGTTTTGTCTATGCTGTCTCTTTTGCATTTTCATATGAATTTTAGTATCACATTGTCATTTTCTGCAAAGAAGCCAGTCAGGACACTGACAGGGTTTGCAGGGAATCTGTAGATAATTTGGGGGCAAATATTAATAATATTAAATCTTCCAATCCATGAGCATGAGACATATTTTGTTTATTTAGACCTTCTTTAATTTGTTTCAATGATGTTTTGTAGTTTATAAAATATAAGTCTTGTACTTTTTTGGTTGTTTATTTTTACATGTTTTAGAATGCACCCACTGTTACAGCATGAACAACCAAAAGAAGGAAATACAGAATGGCCTGGATCCTTCTCCTAAACTTACCAAGAAGGCAATTCATTTCTTCTCCTCTGAGGAGGAAAAAGGAGGGTAGGGAAAGGAGGGCTAGAAAGAGAACTGGAAGTGTTATTTCAATACAATTTTCCTTTAGGACCAGAAATTCCTTTTAAGCAACATGACAAGAGAGACATAGGAATTCTCTGTATTAGAGAGAACCTGATGATTGATTGGATGTGACAGTTAAGGCACAAGAAAGTGTTAGGGGTACCTGGGTGGCTCAGTCGGTTAAGCATCTCACCCTTGATTTCAGCTCAGGTCATAATCTCATGGGTTTGTGAGATCAAGCCCCCGTCGGGCTCTTGCAGACAGCATGGAGCCTGCTTGGGATTCTCTCTCTCCTCTCTGGCCCTCCCCTACTCACGTGCTCACTCACTCTCTCTCTCTCTGTCTCTCAAAATAAATAAATAGATTTTTAAAAAGGAGAGAGAGAGAAGAAAGTGTCAAGAATAATTCCCCAGTTTCCTGTGTGAGCTTGAATATATGATAGTACTATTCGATGGGGAAGATTCAGAAGAACTACTTTTGGGAAAATAGATTGAGATTCGTTTTGGACAAATTAGATTTAAGGTCCTTTGAAATATGTACACAAGGATGAATATGTTGGTACGTATGTAGATATGGACCTCACAGAAGGTTAGTAGCAAATTTATTTTGGCTTAATTAATCTACTAATGGTAAATGAAAATGTGCAGAGTGGTTGCAATCATCTAGGGGCACTTTGTAGTTTTATATGAGAAGAGAGCCTAGATCTAACTTTTGGGAATTCCATCATTTCCTGGAGAGGTAAAGCAGGATGAGCTGGGGAAACTGAGAAGAGAGATAGAGATGTCTATGGTAGGAGGAAACAGGAGACTATAGTGTCATGAAATCAAGAGTAGAGAATGTTTCTGGCAGGAAGGAGTGTGCTGGATACCATAGAGTAGTCAGGTGAATACAGCAAGACCAA
Source organism: Panthera onca (assembly GCF_046562875.1). NCBI lineage: Eukaryota > Metazoa > Chordata > Mammalia > Carnivora > Felidae > Panthera > Panthera onca. Next base: position 124,156,023 of record NC_138344.1, on the reverse strand, counting down.
TTAATTTTGATGACATTGAGGTCTTCGGTGATCTTGGCAAGAACAGTTTCAAGGGATTTGCGGTAGGATAGAGTACAAGATCCTGAGGAATTAATAAAACAGAGAAAGGGACTAAATTAGAAGTAGTATCTCTGGGGGAGCCTGGGTAGCTCAGTCAGTTAAGTGTCTGACTCTTGGTTTCAGCTCAGGTCATGATCTCACAAAAGACATCAGGCTCTGCGTTGACAGTGAGGAGCCTGCTTGGGATTCTCTCTCCCCCTCTCTCTCTGCCCCTCCCCTGCTTGTGTGATATCTCTCTCTCTCTCTCTCTCTCTCTCTCTCTCTCTCTCTCTCAAAATAAATAAATATTTTAAAAAGTAATGTCTGTGAATAAAAACAGAGAAGTAGATGGCAGGGGGAATACAGTTAAAGGAGATTGTATGTTTTTAAAATAAGAGAAAGTTGAGAATGTTTAAATGTTGATAGCAAAGAGGCCACAGAGAGAAAAAGGATGATGATGAATTAATGATGTGGGGCAGTCCGTAGGATTAGGTTCTTCAAAAGGCAGAACCATAGGACAGGTAAACAGGTTATCTTTTTTTTTTTTAATTTTTTTAACGTTTATTTATTATTGAGAGACAGAGAGACACAGAGCATGAGCAGGGGAGGGGTAGAGAGAGGGGGAGATACAGAATCTGAAGTAGGCTCCAGGCTCTGAGCTGTTACCACAGAGCCCTATGTGGGGCTCGAACTCACAAACTGTGAGATCATGACCTGAGCCGAAGTCGATCACCTAACCAACCGAGCCACCCAGGTGTCCCAAAAGGTTATCTTCTTAAATAAAGAAGTCATCCATTCTTTTTTGTGGAAGGATGCAACATGTGTTGATGCACTCTTTTAGGTTAGTTGTTTGTAAAGACTTGAGTTTTCTCTGTGAAGTAGGTGGATAAGGTCAGTGACTGAAAAGAATTGGGTAGGTGGAGTGGTGAGGGCTGGAGATTCAGGGAGAGTAGAGGGTTGGACGTACCACTTATGATGAATGGAAGAGTGAGCCAGTGAAGGACATATCACAGTATTGCTGGATGGTATTGAGAGCTTGGTGTTTGTGTGTGCAGGAGGGGATTATTGAGGGAGACATAAGAAAGTGATGTGATGGATCCTAAAGGCTGATGACTGGGACAATAAACCTAAACTGGAGAGGTGGTGAGTTTAGACTAAGGTCCCCTCCAACTCTTTCTTGTTTCCAAGAAGAGCCTGAATTAATAAAATCATCTTTCATGAAAGTATTTGAAAAGGACTTGATGGTTATGAATGACAATTGCCAAATTTTCATCTTTATTTTCCCACGAGACTAGACAGTGTTTCCAGTTCCATTCTGTCATAAAGAAAAAGCCAAGGACAGTTTTGTAGAACAAGGATTCCTACCTTGGTTTCCTCCTCCAGCTGCCTGGTGCTAACAGACTGGAGTATTTTCTTACAGTCATATGATTGGTAACTACAATTCAGAGTAAGAATCCAGACAGGAATTTGTGCCATCCAATTAGAAAAGGTCATTGCACTAATCCTAGTGGAATGAGGATAGGGAGAGGTGCAACTGGAAAGGCTAATTTTGTCATGTGGCATGCGAGGGCATGTGGCAAGCCAGTGGTCCCCACCTTATCTTGGCTGAGAGCCTATAGTCCTTGGTTATGATCAGATGTATGGGGAAGGAAGCACTCACACTAGAAGTCACCGTGAAGTTAACTGTAGTCAAGAGCAAGCCTTCACATTTCCCTGGCCATAAAGAATTCCAGAATGCCATGGGAGACTTGCTGTATCACCCTCCTCCTCCTCATCTGGTGAAACTTGGTAACCTTAGTTACCCTGTGACGTGTTACAGTGGGAACATTTATCACATTCTGTGCTGAGAAAAGTAAAAGAAATGGGAGGTGGCTGAGATGAACAAAGTAAAGCAGGAGTCGAATTGCTAACTCTCAGATAACACCCATGTGGGGAACACATTTGACACTGGATTAAAATATTAGGTGTGTTTTAAAGAAAATTACTTGTCTTAAAATGCTGCAAAGAAACCTGCTTAGTGACACTCGTGGTGGAAAATCAGAATGCGTTTTAATTAATATTAATCTCCTATGCTTCTTAAATGTCCAATATTTAGAAGTGACATGAGCTCATTTTTGATTATGAGGTTTGGAAACATTTTACTTTCGAGTAATTGATTCAAGGTAATAATGGTTGAAAGCATTACTACTTGGTCATGGTAATAATAATGATAATGATAGTAATTATAGCTACCATTTATTACTTTGTGTGAAGCACTGTGGTAAGCATTTTGCATACACTGTATTGTCTAAGGCACACAACAATCTTGTAAGCTGGAACTGTTATTTTATGGTGTTTATTTTACAGAAGTCTTGTGTAACCAACAAGGAAACTGGGCACTACTAAATGTCAGGATAGAATTCACACCAGGGTGTATTTGTCTCTACTTCAGTAGAGAGCCTCAGCTTCCTCAGTGTAAAATAAGAATAATTAATAGCATTACTCTTATTGGGATTTAAAGATTAAATGAGACAATACAAGTAAAATTCTGATAACAATGCCAAGTACATAGAGAATACTCAAGTAAATGTTAGTTGCAGGACTGTACTCGAGTAAATAATGTATCTTAGAAGTTCTGCCGCTTGTGTTGTCTGTCCTGATAATCTGCCAACTTGCACTTTGAACTGCTTTTCTTGCAGTAGCTTTTCTTGCAATAACAGGGCTGACCCATCCACAAACTCTTTCTTGGGGTCGAAAGCTCACATCAACTAGCTGGTAAATGGGGCTTCAGTTCTAGAAATAGAATAAAGTAAAGCCTAAATGGCCCATAGGAGAACTACATTCATAGCTACAGTTTTGTAACAATATACTGTATTCAGCTAAAAAAAAAAGTCTGCAAAAAGGAAAGATGGTGTTCAGCAACAGGCTCTTTGAGAAGTATTTGGTTGGTTAAAACCACAGCTTTCTAAAGCAGGGTAGCAAAACCAGGACTAACATAAGAACACTGGGAATATGCATTCCTGTGAGGATTTCCAGGATGTGAGGTCATCTGCCTTGTCTTTGCTTTCCCATATTTTTAGGAAGTTACCATTTCAAATCTTACTGGGGAATACTACTCAGCAACAAAAAGGAACTATTGATACTTGCTATGATATGGGTGAGTTTTTAAAATAATTAAGCCCAATGAAAGAAGTCAGATAAAAAGAAGGCATTCTATATGATTCCATTTATATGCAGTTCTAGAAAAATGAAAATTAATCTATAGCGACACAAAGTAGATCAGTAGTTGCCTCGAAACAGAGTGGGGGTGGGAAGGGAAGCATTACAAAGAGGCATAAAGAAACTTTTGGAGGGTGATGGTTTCACAAATATATCAAACTGGTCAAAACTCATCAAACTGTACACTTTAAATATAGTTTATTATACTTCAATTATACCTCAAAAAAGCTGTTTTTAAAATTGTAACTTTTATTATTTTTTCCTTTAAATCTATTGTCGATTCTTATTTAAGAGAATGTTGTTTTCTTGCAACCTAACTTCTGTAATGTTAGAGTTAGTGATCAGATTTCACTTATTCACATACACATACGTTTGTACCCTCCAATCCCCACACATACACACACACACAAACCTGTTAACACTTTGATGAACTGCACTGAAAATATACATTAATTTTGGAAGAAAATACATTTTTATGATATTGAATATGAACCATAAATATGGTATATCTCCATTTATTTAGGTCTCCTTGAAATGTCTATCAACAGTTTTACAATTTTCTCCATAGGTCTTGCATATTTCTAAATATTTATGATTGTATTGCTATTGAAATAATATTTTTAATAATTTTTCTGTTGAAAGTTTATAAAAATACAGTTGACTTTTGCACACTGATTTTTCAATCCAGTAATCTTTTATTAATTCTTTTAGATTATTCTTTCAGGTTATCTATGTGGCCAATGAGAGCATCTGTGAATACCAAGTATTTATTTATTTTTTTCTGATGCTCATAACTTGTATTTCTTTCTCTTGCCTTGCTGTTTGGTCTGGGTTCTCTAATACAATGATGGATATAAGTAGTGATGGTTTCTTTACTTCTTGCTCTTGTTCCTAATCTTAAAGGAAATGATTCCAGTACTTTATCACTGAGTATGAGTTTACTTTGTAGGAAGATTTTAAATAACAGACTAAGTTTTTTTAAAGACTTTCTTATTTATTTTTTATTTTTTACTTATTTTAGAGAGAGAGCATGCAAGCAGATGAGAGGGGCAGTGGGAATGACAGCAAATCTTTAAAAAAAATTTTTTTTAATGTTTATTTTTGAGGAAGAGAGAGAGAGAGAGAGAGAGAGAGAGAGAGAGAGAGAGAGAGAGAGAGAGTGTGAGAGTGGGGGAGGGGCAGAGACAGAGAGGGAGACACAGAATCTGAAGCAGACTCCAGGTTCTGAGATGTCAGCACAGAGCCTGATGTGGGGCTTGAACTCCTGGACCGGGAGATCACGATCTGAGCTGAAGTCAGACACTTAACCTAGTGAGCCACCCAGGCACCCTGACAGCAAATCTTAAGTAGGCTTCACAGTGCAGAGCCTGACATGGGATTCCATCCCACAACTGTGAGATCATGACCTTAACCTAACTCAAGAGTTGGATGCTTAACTGACTGAGCCACCCAGGTGCCCCACAGATTCAATTTTTAAAAGCCGTTCTAGGACTATTAATTTTCCGTTTCTTTGTTGGTCAATTATACTGTTACATTTTCCTAGAATTTGTTTTCAAATTTTTTGGCATAAAGTTGGTCATAAAAGTTTTTTAATATCTTTGAAATATATGCAGCATTTTAAATTGTACCTATTTTATTCTAAATTTTGCTTATGAGAGCATTCTCTTTTCTTGACAAAATTTGACAATTTTGTTTTGTCAATTTTATAAGTTTATAAGGACTTTTAACTTATGTTAATGTCCTATAAGTTTATAATAATTTATAAAATTAAGCTTATAAGAATTTTATAATTGTAGAAGTAACTTTGCATTTACAGATTATTTCTGTTTTTATATATGTTCTAAATCTGAACTAATATTTTTTTGCCTTCTCTCCTATTACTGTGGATAAACTTCTCAAAGTTAAGTGTAACTCCTTCATTTGTGCATTAAATTTTATTCCTTTCTCCTACTCAAAGACAATGGCCTTACAATTCTCCTTTCTTTTTCTGCACCACCATATTCTCCCCTTGTTATTGGAACCTATCCATCAGTATAAAATATGCCATTATTTCTTCATCTTACAATAGTAACAACAAACAGCATCCTCTTGACCTCGTTTTTTCCAGCTGCTGCCCTATATCTGTTCTGCAGCAAAACTCTTAAAAACCTGCCTGAATTTGCCATTTCCGATATGTCTTCTCATTTTTTTTTTCTTGAATGCAGTCAAATCAGGCTTCTGGACCAACCACTGCTCTGAAACTGCTTTCTTCCGGTCACCATGTCGCTGAAATCATGTTGCCATCTCTTGGTCCTTTTCTTATTTGGCTGATCGGTAGTATTTGACACAGTTTGTCTCTCCTTTGAGACACTTCTTCCCTTGGCTTCCAGAATACCACATTAAGCTTGTACTCCTACTCTGTTTCTGGCCATTGCTTCTCAACCTCTTTTGCTAGTTCCTTCTCATATCATCACTATCTAAAATTTTAACCCCTCGGTTAAAATGGCTTAATCTTTGGACTTCCTTTGTCTATGCCACTTTTATGGCCATGTCACCTAGTACCCTGGCTCTAAGTGTCATCTATATTCTAATGACTCCAAAATTATATATCCATTTTATATCTTTATTCAGCATACCATTTTTAACCTCGCTTTCTCCATGACCACCATAAACCTTCAATATGGCTGGTGAAAAAAGTGGCATTAGGTTTTTAGAAGTCAACACCAGTTCAAAGTCAGTGCCTAATAATTCCTGAAATGTCTGGGTATTTCCTTTCCCTATAGTACAGTCATACTAGTAAGTGCCACACAGTGGAAAAGATTCAAAGACTCAAAGAAAGATTTATAGTATGTATGTGTGGCACTGTAGCAGGCTGTACCCTCAAATGAAACTAGCGTCTTTTAATGAAGGGGTTCTAGACTTATGAAAGGAAACTTGGAGAGAGGCATTGTGCCAACTCATGTCTGGTTTCTAACAGACTCAGAATTATTATTTTATAGATCACGTAACATTTTAGCAAGCTATCTGTGTATTTCATTCCTTAGAAACACTGTAATTCATTTGCCACAGCCAAAGATGTCTGCAAGACAAAACCTACTGACTACCCATTTATTCCTTCTGCCCATTACGGTAAATGTATATCCACATTGTCTCTGTCAGTTAAGCACTGACACTTGGCCTGTGCAACTGTAGGGCCCCGCTGAAAATCAGGAGAGCATCTCAATGGCAGCATTTTCCATTTTCATACCTTTCCTACAAAGAACAGCCATCAGAGAGCTTTCCCAAGATGCTGGTTCTTCCCTCACCGATGTAAAATGAGTGTCCCTTCAGCTTTCTCAGGGAATGTGGTGCAGGTTGAGGGTAGCAGTAAGGTGGGAATGTAGGTCACATATGATAAGTCTGCTCTAACATTCTTAGCTCTACAAGCCTTCTGTATTTGTTCTACATTTTGCCAGGAATGTTCTGGCATCTCAATCTCCTTAAATGCCGCCATTCAAAAAGTCAAGGGCCACTCAGCCAGAATAAACTATTAGAACCACTTCCAATTAACACATTGAATCCATAAATACTCATAGATACATCAAAGTCAACAAATTCGGTCCTTTCCAGAATTCCGTTCCATCTTCCGTGGCCTCACATCCCTTAGAATCCACTCAGAGGATTCCCCATCTTCTCTCTGTAATTGTCCCGATGCACTCAGAGAATCCATCTCACACAACAGTCCTTGTTACCTTTAATGCCACACAAGCTGAAGGGCAATAGCCGTTTGGTTTCCCAAGGACCTACTTCAGTGGGCATTTTATCACAATCAATCACAGTGAGGCTTTGATTAATCATATGCCAGTGCATGTCATGGATCACCAACAATCCATTTCCCATTAACAAGGAGCTCAACACTCATGCAAGCCCAGAAAATGACCAAATTAACCCCAATATACTATGTTCGATGGTCTGTTTCATAGTGCTCTTCCTGGTGCCAATATCTTTATGTTAGAGCCCTTCAAAAACAAAACAGTGTTTTGAACAGAAATGAATTGATGTAATGAATTGATAATCGTGTCTAACATTATTGTCTATGTACCAGAAAAATAAAGAGAAATAAAAAGAAAGAGAACACTAGGGTGTCTCAGAGGTAGAAATTGCTAGAAGCAGTCATTTCCTTAGGGCTGGGACAGCAAGAGGGGAGGTTGGAAAATTTAAACCCTGGAAGCTAGGAGGAAGGGCCTGTGGTTCTAGAAGTCAGACTTCTGACTAAGTGGCTCTGATTAGCTGGTGCTGACGTCTTTAGTGTGGAGATGGGTGGTAAGGATGTTTTTACCAATACTGGAATAATTAAAATTGGATTCAGCTGCTGTTACTGAAAGGGTATGCTGCTGCCAAGGTGAGAGCATTGCTAGGGGAGATGCTCACAGAAGTAAAATCAAGTAGGAAGCAAACACGAATCCTATAGCAAACAATTTGCAGTAATTTGAGGCTTATTCTTACCTTGCAATCAAACCACAGCTAAAAAAGCTATAGCATAGAAAATCACTGTTAGGGCCTCATAAAGACTAAACTCTTAAAAACAAGTGCAAATAGCATACATCTAATATAGATAAAAGAGCGGTAAAAGAAGTTACCTTTCCATCCATCTCACTCTGTGTGCATATGTAAGAGCAAAACATTTGCATGTTTGCACGTATATACAAGTAAAACATTTGGGGTTCATCAATATGGTCGCACAACTAAATTTGTTTCCATAATTTTGTTTCTAATAAGAAACTGTTCATCAAGACAATGAGCGAGTATGTCATGTCAAAATATCATCTTTTATGTGTATGTATTTAGCATATTTTTGGATGAAAAAGATGTTATTCTGGAAAAAAAGGAGTTGTCCAAAATGTGGTTTAACTTTTCAAGAGCTTTCAGGGTGAAGAGTAGCCAAATGAACAGGTATTATAGAAGGTAAAACTTCACTTGAGATTTAAGTGAGGCTCCTGGAAAGGAAGAAGTCTAGCTGCCTTATTCTCAGGACACAGATTGGTTTATCTTGCAAATCTTAAGGAAAATCCCATATACGTGTTGGCTACTATGAATTTAGCAATGTTATAGAATGATTGGCCAGTGCACAAAAATCAATCGCATTTCTACATATAAGCAACAAGAAACTGGAAATTGATAAAAAGTGTCATTTTTACTAGCAATAAAAGTCTGAAATACTTAGGAACAAATTTATAAAGCGTGTGCAAGGTACACACTTTAAACTGTAATGAATTTAAACTACAATATTTGTTGAGGACTATTAAACATGATATTAGTATTAAATTAATTAAACTTACATTACATTAATATATTAATATTTAACATAGCAAATTATGTTCTCTAATAGAAAATATATCTCATAAAAATTGTTATCAGAGGAATGTAAACTAAAACCACAAGTAGATACTATACAAATACAAAATAATGGCTCACATAAAAACTGATAATGCCACAATCCATGAGGATGTGGAATGACTGAAATGCTCGCACATTGCTTGTGGGAATGAAAAGTGGTACAGCCACTTTGGCAAACAATTTTGTAGGTTCCTACAAAATTAAACATACATGTGCCATAAGACCCACCAATCCCATTCCTAGATATTCGAAGAAATGAAAACATGTCTACACAATTGTACAGAAATATTCATAGAAACTTTGTCCATAATAGCCAAGAACTAGAAACAAATCACATACTGTCAAAAACAGAAGCCAAACACAGAAGACTGTATGATTGCATTTATATGAAATTCTAGAAAAGTTAGAACTATAGGAAGCAGACCTGTAGGTTTCAGGGTCTGCAGTTTGGGAGAGAGGATAAACCACAGAGAACTCTTCTGATGTGATGGAAATATTCTGTATCACGATTATGTGTGGAATGTATACCTTCTCATCAGATTGCTCATTTAAGATTGGTGAATGTTATTGTGTGTAAATTGTACCTCAAAAAGCTGATTTTTAAAAATTCTCAAAAGAAAACTAAATCTTCCACGAAAGTGAGAGTAATTTTTACTTTCACGAGGAATGTAGCCTCATGCCTCTCCTTATTTCTGAGGAGGCAAAGTGAAAGAGAAGGAAACTCTCACATTTCCCCTTGGTTTACGGGAATGTAACCATGAAATGTAATTTCTCGTGTTTATTCTCCAAGGAAGTGAGGCTATCTGCAGGCATGATTTTTTGTCTGTTTTCAGAACATATCTCAGACTCTTTGTTAAAACCTCTTACTAAAAATATTATTGAAGTGCTTGGGTGGCTCAGTCGGTTAAGCATCCGACTTTGGCTCAGGTCATGATCTCGCGGTCCATGAGTTCGAGCCCCGCGTCGGGCTCTGTGCTGACAGCTCAGAGCCTGGAGCCTGCTTCAGATTCTGTGTCTCCCTCTCTCTCTCTCTGCCCCTCCCCGGCTCATGCTGTGTCTCTCTGTCTCTCAAAAATGAATAAACATTAAAAAAATATGACTGGCATTTGCCTAGGTCTATGAGCTGTGCTGGAACTTTATATACATTATTTTAATGTAACTTAATCTTGACACTATTCAAAGAGGAGGTACTATCCCACTTTTTTTTTTTTTAAACATGAAACTGAGGCTGAGAAAGGCTGACCTGCTCAAGCTCACAAAGCCATTAACTGGCAGAGTTGAGAAATAAGCAAGATCTCTGTCTTGGGCTTCAAAGGTCGTATTCTTTTTATGCAAGCATACACTGCCTGCAAAAATAAGGAAGAGAGGGATGAGGGGGAGAGGAGAAGAATGATGTACTCTTTTGGGTCACAGTAAACATCTGTGAGATTCAGAACACAGTTCTCCTTAGACAAAGAAAACCTAGGGATTCTGAAACCTGGCCTTAAACATTCTGAGTACCAGGAAACACCAGTGTTTGTGCAGTGCCAGTTAAATCAGGCTCCTTCAGGATAGACCAAGGATTGATATATATATATATATATATATATATATCAGTGTATGTAACTGTGCATATATGTGCACATAAGCACTGTGTTAATCTACTTAAACTGTTATAATACCATACATGCTGTGGCTTAAGCAACAGACGTTTATTTTTTCACAGTTCTGGAGGCTAGACGTCAAAGATAAAGGTGGCAGGGGCACCTGGGTGGCTTATTCGATTAATTCAGTGGCTAATTCTTGATTTTGGGTAAGGCTGTGATCTCACAGTTCATGAGATTGAGCCCCGTGTCGGGGTCTGTGCTGACAGCACAGAGCCTGCTTGGGATTCTCTCCCTCTGACCCTCTCCTGCTCTCACACTCTCTCTGAAAATAAACATTAAAAAAAAAAAACCCAAAAAACATAAGGATGCCAGCATTACCAGTGTGCTGAGAACCCTCTTCCTGCCTTGTGACACCTGTCTTGTTTTTGTGTCCTCACATAGTGCAGAGAGAGTGAGCTTGGGTCTTTTTTCCTTTTAAGGACGCTGATCTTATCATAGGATGGGCTCCACCCTTGTGAATTCATCCTGACCAAATTATCTCCCAAGGATTCCACTTCCAAATATCATCACATTGGTACCTTTTCATGGTTACATTCCCCTAAACCAAGGGGAAATGTGAGAGTTTCCTTCTCTTTCACTTTGCCTCCTCAGAAAGTAAGGAGAGGCATCATTGATACCATTCATTCAATATATGAATTGTGGGGGAACACAAACATTCAGTCCATGGTGTACACACACCCCATGTGATTCTAAGATTGTGAACCATTGCTTTATTTTTTTAAAAAATGTTTATTTATTTATTTTGAGAGAGTGAGCAGCGTTGCATGGGTGGGGGAGGGGCAGAAAGAGAGAGGGAGAGGGAGAATCTCTCTGATGCAGGGCTCAGTCTCACAACCACAAGATCATGACCAGAGCCAAAATCAAAATTTGGATGTTTAACTGACTGATTCACTCAGGCGTCCCCTGCTTTAGAACAGTCCCCTGCTTTAGAACAAGCTTCCGTACGCATTAAAACCACCTGGAGAACTTGTTAATAAGTTGATTGACGGGCACCACCCCCAGTTTCTGACTCTCTAGGTTTAGGGTGGGGTTCCAGAGTTTGCACTTCTAGCATGTCTCCAGGTAATACTTAGGTCAAAATCTTACTATGAGAAGTATTTTAGAAGTTGCTGATTACTGATGTATATAAGCTATTAGAAATCAGTTGTATCTACTTTTAATGAATTCTTGATTTCAGGAATTCACTCCATACAAGTTTTTTAATATATTTTTTTTAAGTTTATTTATTTATTTTTGAGAGAGACAGAGACAGCATGAGCAGGGGAGGGATAGAGAGGGAGAGAGAGAATCCTAAGCAGGCTCTACACTGTCAGCACAGAACCCAGTGTGGGGGCTTGAAGTCACAGACTGTGAGATCGTGACCTGAGCTGAAACCAAGAGTCAGATACTTAACTGACTGAGCCACCCAAGCACACTACAAATTCTTTTGTTTAGTCAACAAGTATTTGTTGAGTACCTAGTAACATCTAGGTCCTCTATTAGGTTCAGGGGATACACTAGGGAATAAAGGTTGACAGAAACCCTGCTCTTAATGGGTTCTATTCTCTTGGAACCCAACACTGAGTGAGTCACTCGTTTACATTTCTCATGTACTACTCATTTTGCTTTGCAACTATTTGTCTGTATATCTGCTCACTTATGGTGGGAGGGACTGCGTTGTCATTCATTCATTCATTCATTAGTTTATGAGGCACTGAGCTTGCAAATGAGATCCAGAGTAAAAATCATAGTTCTTATCCTCAGGAAATTTCCTGTGTAGCAGTGAAAACCATAAATAGCCAATACAAGCCACAGCAATAAATGTGAAAGAGGCTGTCAAAGATGCTATTACCAAATCTCCACTCCCTGGCTGGAACACCTTTTCCTCAGCTGCTGCCAATGCCAAGCTAATGCCTTATACCTGCCACCTGTTTTGGAGCATGGCCCCTGACTAATGGAAACCACCTGCCCTGGAGATTGCTGAGAGGTTACCACCCACCTAAGTACTTGGAGTAAGAATAGACTTCAGCTGGGGGAAGAAGATGTGGGCGGGCTATAGAATCAGAAGGATCTGCGCAAAGGACCTCATAAGTGGCTAATGTGATGGGAACATGCTAGGAGGATGTGTGCTCTGGTTGATGAGCCTGGATGGTATGGACAATGAATGTTTTTCAGTGACATAGGCAGCCATTTCATGAATCTTCAGGATTTTAAATGGGTGAGTCAGATTTTCATTTAAAAACCATCACTGTGGCTTGAAGAAGGGATTGGAGGAGGGTGGAGGTGAGTTTGGAGGCACCAGGGTAGTGGTTAGCTGGCCTAGTTTTGGAGTCAGATGTCTTGGGTTTGAATCCTTGCTCTTCCTCTCACAAGCTGTAATTCATTGGTTAACATATATAATTTTTCTTAGTGCCCTCAGTTTCTTTATCTGTACGTTGGGATTAAAGGTAGAATTTACTCTTTAAAGTTGTGCAAAGAGAAGTAATCAAATTATGGTAAGCACATAGAACAATTCCTGACTCCTAGAAAGTACTTAACAAATGTTGGCTGTTATGGTTTTATTATTTCTATTGTTATTAGTAGTGGTCGCAGAATTAGCACAAGGAAGGAGAAAAGAAGCAGTAGTAACGTTAGTAGTTTGTTTAGATGAGAAAGGATTGGAAGCTAAGCTAAGAAAGTAGCAGTGGGATGGAGGGGGAAGAATTTTGTATGATATTTAGGTTTTAAGTCTTGGTAACAGTTTGAACTTTGAAGTGGGTGAAAATATAGCTTGCGCTCCTAGTTGGATACACAGTGGTGCCATTTCCTGAGATGGGGCTCACAGGAGAAAATGCTGATTTGAATGGGAAGGTTGGAGTTTAGTTTTGTATATTTTGTATTTGAAATATATTTGCTACATCCTTGGGGAAGTTCCCATATATAGTTGTAGAGGTTATGCAGGTATGACATCAGGGAGAGGGACAGACTTAGCCTTGAGATAACTATTTGATAGTCAAGAGTGTATTTACAACTATAGTATCTATGGAGTGCCCCAAATGTTTTTAAATTAGTAAAAAGAAAATTAGAAAAAATGAGAGCATGAAATACTTTAAAAATATTTTAAGCAGAAGATAAGGATGGAGGTTTCAGGACCCAACACAGAATAACAGGAAAAAAAAAATGCAGCCTTAGGAAGAGTACATGGTACACCAGGTATCTTAAATAGAACCAGTAATGTCCACTATGTAAAACTACAAAAGTAGACTCACATTGTCTAGGCAACGTCTGCAATTCCCAGACCACAGAGCGAATAGATAGTATAAAAGGAGGCATTTTTACCTTTAAAGTTACAGGTGACATTCCAGTGCACCTGGTGAGGGAGACCTCACACTTGAAACTCATGCTCCCTTTGATGAATTTTCTTTTAACACTGGGGCCCAAGCTAAAGTCATTCCACAGTTTGTAGCGGTAGCCCTCTAAGAAAAGGTGACTTGTTTTAGATGTTTTCTTTGAAAAACCAAGAGCATAGCATCATAGAAGGCTACAGTGATCCAGAAATTAAATGAACAAATTAGAAAAAATAAAAAAGAGGTGAGTAGAATTGTTCTGGGATCAAGAGTTCCCATTCCCCTGCCAGAATTAGGTAAAAATGAAAATCATTATAAAAGGTTTAAATTGTATTTTACAAAGCTAAGTGTGCAAGACCTATATTACTTTATTTTTTTTTTAAATCAAATTAAATTTGGCCCTAAGCTTCTATACTACAGAGATAGTGGTAAATTCACTCTGGGTTACTATTGGGACCCCTTCCCTAATTATAAGTGCAATGTAAGAAAGAAATCTTTGCCTTCATATGCTTTCCAGAGATGTGGGTTTCATTCTGGTTACCTCTGAAAAGTCCATGGTCTTTGAGGTCCAGAGATGCTGTTGATCTTTCCCACACAACTCTTTGGGCACAGGAATCTGAATTGTCAACACCAGAATTGCATACCTCAAGAATATATACTTCAAGAAGGAAGGGGGAAATCAAGACATTTTAAAATAATGGAGGGGCACCTGGGTGGCTCAGTCAGTTAGGCATTCAACTCTTGATTTCAGCTCAGGTCATGGTCTCACGGTTCATGTGTTCAGGCTCCACATGTGGCTCCACACTGGTGATGCGGAGCCTGCTTGGGATATTCTCTCTCTCTCTCTCTCTCTCTCTCTCTCTTTCTCTCTTTCTCTCTTTCTCTCTTTCCCTCTCTCTCTCTCTCTGCCCCTCTGCCCCTCCCCTACTCATTCTCTCTCTCTGTCTCTATCTAAATAAATAAACTTAAAAAAATAAAATGAATGGAAATTAAGAGAATTTGTTGCCGGCAGATCTATAAATGAATGACTATCAGAAATTCTTTAAACAGAAGTTACGTTTGATGGTTTAAACACAATTATTATACCAATAGGGCTTTTAATCCATGTAGACAAAATATTTATTACCATTATAAGTGTGGGAGGGTAAAGGGACATAAATTCAGGTAAGGTTTCTATACATTACTTGAACTGATAGAATCAGACTCTGATATGTTATGTATATAAAATATAATAATTACATTACATATATAATAATTACAGCAACTGCTTAAAAGCCTAAAGAGAAAAACTAAAAAAATGCTATAAACAAATTAAAATGGAATTCTGATATGAAAAACCTCACAAGAAGACAAGAAAAAGAAAACAGAAACGGAACAAAAAATGGCATGGGCCCGATTTATCTATTTTTGTTACTGTTGCTTGTGCTTTTGAGGTCATATCAATGAAATCATTGCCTAATCTAAGTTCATGAAGATTTTTACTTCTATATTCTAAGAGTTTTATACTTAGGCTTTTAACATTTTGATCTTTGATCCATTTTGAGTTAATTTTCATATATGATGTGAGGCAGGGGTCTAATCTTTGGCATCCTTATTGAAAATCAATGGGGTTTACTTAAGCATTCTTAATTCTCTTCCATTTGTCTATATGTCTGTGCTTATATTATACTACATTGTCTTGATTACTGTACTTTGTAGTAGCTTTTGAAATTGGAAAATGTGAGTCTTCCAATTTTGTTTTTCTTTTTCAAAATTGTTTTGGCTGTTCTTATCCCTTGCATTTCCATGTGAATTTTAGGATCCATTTGTTTTTTTCTGCAAAAAAAGACAGCTGGTGTTTTGGTAGGGATTGTTTTGAATTTGTAGATCAATTTGGGGAATATTGCCACAGTAACAAATACTCTGATTCATGAACAAGGGTGTTTTTCAATTGACTTAGGCCTTTAATTTATTTCAGTGATGTTTTGTACTTTTCAGAGTATAAGTTTTACATTTCTTTAGTGAATTTATTCATAAGTATTTTTGATACTATTTTAAATAGAATTATGTTCTTGATTTCATTTTTTATTTGGTTATTGCTACTATATAGAAATATAATTAATACTCATATTTTGATATATCTTGCAACCTTGCTGAACTCATTGATTAGCTCTAATAGTTTTTTAGTGAATTCTGAGAGGGTTTTCTACATACAAGGTTATATCCATTGGCAAATAGAGACAATTTTACTTTTTCCTTTCTAATCTAGAGAATTTTAGCTGTAGATTTTTTGCAGACAGGCGTGTGTGTGTGTGTATTATTATGATTATGATTATTATTATTATTATTATTTAAGAGAGAGGGAGGGAGAAGGAGAGAGAATCTTGAGCAGGCTCCTTTCCCAGTGCGGAACCCGATCTCACTACCCTGAGCCAAAATCAAGAGTCAGATGATTAACTGACTGAGACACCTAAGCACACTTTGTATATATTTTTAACACCAAGGGACTCATACTAAATTTGGTATTTGTCAGCCTGATTTTTTTACTTGCTATACCACAAAAATTTCTCCATATCATTAAATACTCTTTTCTACATGACTGTAATGGCTGCATGCTATTTTATTGTATGTTGCACCTTTTGAAATCAATTGTTTTGTGTGGGGTGTCTGGGTGGCTCTGTTGGTTAAGCATCTGACTCTTGGTTTCAGCTCAGGTCAGGATCTCATGGTTGGTGAGTTCAAGCTGGAGTCAGTTTGGGATCCTCTCTCTCCCTCTCTCTCTGCCCTTCCCCCATATTCTCTCTCTTTCTTGACATAAACTTAAAAAAATCAATTCTTTTTAATTCCTCTAAGGTTATTCTAAAAATTAGTAGAGGGGTGCCTGGGTGGCTCAGTCGGTTAAATGTCTGACTTTGGCTCAGGTCATGATCTCACGGTCTGTGAGTTCGAGCCCCGCGTCGGGCTCTGTGCTGACGGCTCAGAGCCTGGAGCCTGTTTCAGATTCTGTGTCTCCCTCTCTCTCTGCCCCTCCCCTGTTCATGCTCTGTCTCTCTCTGTCTCAAAAATAAATAAACGTTAAAAAAAAATTAGTAGAAACCCATGTAAATTGTTTAGGCTAAAACCTGAGAAATAGCATACCTGTTTCAAAGGGCATATACTTGTGATGGATTTTTTCTAATTCAACTTAGTATTAATTTTACTTGTGTTTTCTTTCCAACTGAATGGTCAGCTTCTTTTAGAACAGAGTTGGACTTTTGCTTCTGTGTATCCTCCATGAGACTTACAACAGGACCTTTTGCCTGAAGGTGCTTCAGGAACTATTTAAGTGACAGCTATCTCTTTGCAAGAAATTATTCTTCGATTTCCCCATTATATTTGAGATGTTTTAGTTGTATCCTTTTTATGTTTTACAAAATGACATTTCTCCCTTTGATAACATTAGAATTTTTTTGTATATTCTCTTCATTTAACTTTATTGGGTGTTTATCAAAGACATTTCTAGGGGCGCCTGGGTGGCACAGTCGGTTAAGCGTCCGACTTCAGCTCAGGTCACGATCTCACGGTCTGTGAGTTCGAGCCCCGTGTTGGGCTCTGGGCTGATGGCTCAGAGCCTGGAGCCTGCTTCCGATTCTGTGTCTCCCTCTCTCTCTGCCCCTCCCCCATTCATGCTCTGTCTCTCTCTGTCTCAAAAATAAATAAACGTTGGGGCGCCTGGGTGGCGCAGTCGGTTAAGCGTCCGACTTCAGCCAGGTCACGATCTCGCGGTCCGTGAGTTCGAGCCCCGCGTCAGGCTCTGGGCTGATGGCTCGGAGCCTGGAGCCTGTTTCCGATTCTGTGTCTCCCTCTCTCTCTGCCCCTCCCCCGTTCATGCTCTGTCTCTCTCTGTCCCAAAAATAAATAAAAAACGTAAAAAAATAAAATAAAATAAAAAAAAAATAAATAAACGTTAAAAAATTTTTTTTTAAAAACAAAGATATTTCTAGTCTTTTTTTTTTCTTTCTTTTTCTTTCTATTCCAGGCGAAGAAGGGAGCATTGGGAACTTTGCCCTTAATAATACATTGTTCAAGTAATCCAGGGTTTGATGTGTAAATATAGTTAGTATAAAGTTTAGTTTCTTTTAAGTTTATAGCTGGATTGAATGAATATCTTCAGGTTGTCAAAATAATCATCACAGGTAGTAATGGTAACACTTGGCACCTACACATGCAGGCATTGACTGAGTAATTGGGTGTGTTTAGTAGATAGTTTGCAGAGGTAGGAGACTAGGAAGCATGTTGAGTTAAAAGAATGGGGGGGGGAAGAATGGGAGAGGAGGTGTCCTCTGAAAAGATGGGGTGGGGGTCATGGCAAAGAAAATTCATGAAAATCTGTGTCTGGTGAATCAAACAGGAAAAGGTAATGGTCATTAACTGAATAGTCTGAGCTTTCATGCTATTAGAGTTTACTATAATATAAATTACTATTTTGGGATCACTGTGCCAAAGAAAAAATGACATTTTGTTTAAAACAACAGAAATAGTCCTCATACGGGCCTCTGTTTTACTTTAAAGTTGTTTTCCAAGGAACTCTTAAGAACCTTTTCTAAGTGTGACATTTCAAAGCCTGAGGTTTTGTGCCCATCTGCAATTTATCTCTTAGCATATGTTAAAAGGAAAGATGCTTTTGTGAAATTTCATTTGACTGTTAGCACAGTACATGTCTTTTAAAGTTTACAAATTCCAATATATACATCTGTAACCCCAGCTCCTTAGCAAGGAATATAAAATACTAGCTTAAAATACTAGCTCATTTACTAATATTTATTGAGTTATAGAATGGCAATGCTGCGCTAAACCTGGGCAGAACAAAGTTCCTGTGCTTGGAGATTGTAGATCCCAAGCAGTGAGATAAAAATACAATAAAACAAGCTGATAATGATACAGTGTAAAAATCTACTGTTCAGACTTCTATATCTGAACTGCTTGAGACCAAAACCAAACCCAAACAGTAAGTCCCTGTATAATATGTGGAGATGCTTTAGAGGAGATATGGGGGTAGAAGCTGGAGAAATCAGGTAAAGCAAGAATGTATGCTGCTGTGCAAAGAGCCAAGTGTTATGGATGAGTTGGGGCTTGAGATCATAGCATGAAGTGGTCAGATAGGAGTTCAGATGCTCCTTAATTCCCCAATCAAATCATAAAGAAGGAAGCTCATGCATTCCTTCAGTGTGGGGGGATGGAAGGAAAGATTTCAGGAGATGAGAGGTCAGTGTAAACACTACTGGAGGAACGCACTGCAAGCTATGAGTCAGTGTGGTCAGCGTGGCACCCAGAACAGATCATCATCATCCTCTGGAGGCATGGCACTGTCTTTGTTTAGATCCTTGAGCAATCCACACAGAAGGCTGGAAGGGGACAGGCTAAAAGCTGATGGGTTAGACAGGAATCCAGGGTGCTGAGAAAGACCCTGCCAAAGTGATAAACTATTGGTGTGTAGCTTCCATGGTGACATCAATACCCATAGTCTGAGAGTCTTTCTCTTTCCTCTCCTGCTGCTGCTCAAGTAGGACTACTACCTACCTCTGCCTGGGCCACTGTACTAGACCCCTATTTGGCAACCCTTTCAAGGCCTGCCCTCCTCTTGCCTAACTGTTCTTTTTACTAATGATCAATCTTTTCAAAACCCCACTTGCAGCTTATCTGATCCTGCAAACTTGACGTTCCTGCTTCAAGTTCATACTTTACTAATCATTTTTCAAGTATTTCCATAAACTGTTATGAATCTTATTTCACAGGGTTTTTTTTTTCCCTCCAGATATTTAGCCCTTGCCTCACCTAAGTCAGAATTTTTATTTTTGCTTCTGTGCTTTTGCTCAGCTATTTCCTTGGCCCCACTCCCCTTGGTTTATATTCTATTGACCCTTCAAGGTCCAGTCTAAATCCTAATTTTAACTTAAAACTGTAGGCTACATACTTCAGTTCATGAATGTTTGTTTTCTTTTCTTTTTGCCAGGGATGAGTCTATGAACTAGGATGCTGGAAAGAAATTACCTCATTTCACTTTCTGGTGAGTCCAATAGTTTCATGTATTTCCATTCTGCTTTCTGTACCATATAGTAAACAGTTTGACAATGGAAGTCATTCTGAAAATCCTATGGTACCTCAGGCAATGTTGGGCTTCAAGCAGTTAATACATAACATGTGCTTATTAACTGAGGAAGCCGTGTTGAAAAGTGTCATAAGGATACAGAGTATAGAAAAGTGATCAAGAGGTGAAGGGTACTAGTCAGACTTTCCCAAGAAGACAATATAATTGTGCAAGGGCTTTATTTCTTTTCAAAGACTTAGAATGGGAGGGATAGAAGGGAAAAAATTCCAAATATTATATGGTCCCTTGTATTGTTTGGTATAAGCATCTAGGGAAAAATAGAACCTGGAATATTTGATGAACCCTCCAACTATGATATATTAACCTGGAATGTACTTTATTCTTATTTTTTTATTCCTCAGAATCCCTGTGGTTTTTAACAGTTGAAATTATCCAAGGAGAATGTGTGGTCCTTTTGACCAGGGACTAGTTTCCATAAATAAAATAGCCTACTAATTATCATCTCTTCTGTCTCCAGTCCATTTCTGCCACCCATAGCAATGAAGGACTCCATTAAAAAACATTACTATTTTATTAAAAATGTTAGATTGATTTAATATTCCTTTTAATTTCCCAGTAGGTTTTGAAGAGATTATGGAACTATCTGCATATGCCCAGAAGCAGTGATAATAATAGCAGGAGAACCTGCTTCAGCATTAGTGGCCCTTTCTTTTTTAAAAGTGACCTAAATGGGGTCATCGCCTTTACTGATCAGTTAAAGTTCTTTATCTTCTTTCAAACTGGTAACAAGGGAGATGATACTTTTCAATACTCATCTAGGGCATGGTAAAAATGAATGTTTGCTGAAGTAAACAATTCATGCAGACTACTTATTGGGCTTATTCAGTAATCAGAGTCCATGAAAAAGTTGAGCCGGCTCATTCTTAACTTGTTTTCATGTGCTGTATATCCTTTAGTAGTTTGGTGAAGCTTATGAACCATGTCTGTGCCAGTGATAAAGCAACAGCTTCTTAGCTGCAAGCTCACTCTTCTAAATTCCACTTTGTGATACTGTGGAAAAGACTTTGCCAACCACATTTCAGAACGGCCACCTGGCTCCCTGCAAGGCTATGCCAATGGGGGCACTAGAGATAGAGGACAAGACTGGGGGACAGAGAAGGGTGGAATTTCTTCCTGTTGGTTTTATATGGGCTTCCTGTTTGTTTCCTGCCTGCTTCCTATTACTGTGCAATACTTATTCCCTTAGAATCAGCTGTATACTTGTACAACAACAGCTGGATTCATTCTGTAGCTTTTCAACATTTGTAGAGTTGGGTTATAGCACCACCTCAGAGACCTCAGCCCCAGCTAGCGCTCCCTTCCCAGGAGTCTGCATTTCAGCTCCACAAGGTCTTTCCTCTAAGTTTAAAAAGTTCCAACCTCTATCTTTGTTTTCCCAGGTCAAGGAGTGTGGGTGCCTCCTGCAACTGATAACTCCATGATATTTTAGTGCAGTGGTAGGCAAATACACATACATTATCTACTGCTGTTTCGGTTCTCTCTCTCTCTCTCTCTCTCTCTCTCTCTCTCTCTCTCTCTCTCTTTTCCATGAGCAGAGCCCAATGAGGGGCTCAAGGTGGGGCTGGATCTCATGACAGTGACATCATGACCTGAGCTGAAATCAGGAGTCTGACCCTTAACCAACTGAGCCACCCAAGGGCCCCATTGCTTTAGTTCTACAACAGAAGAGATGAATTCTTGTGATGGAGACTACCGGGCTGTATTAAAATGCTAATTTTGTGGTCCTTTATACAAAAAATTCACTGAACTCTGCCTCAATGTTCTATTCTTGCCTTTTTAGTTAATTTACACTAAATTTAAAAACTTCATATTAAATTTTCTCTGTTCAATAACACAAATGGGCGCACTTGGGTGGCTAAGTTGATTAAGTGTCCCAGTCTTGATTTAGGCTCAGGTCATGATCTCATGGTCATGGGATCTAACCCCTGCTTGAGATTCTCTCTCTCACTCTGTCTTCCCCTTCCCCACACATGCATGCATTCTTTCTCTCTCTCTCTCTCTCTCTCTCTCTCTCAAAATCAATAAGCTTTTTTTAAAAACCCCAAAAAACAAATAATACAAAGGGTTCTGTTTTCTGCTTGGACCTTGAATGATTAAAAAAAAAAAACTGGTTGGGGCGCCTGGGTGGCGCCGTCGGTTAAGCGTCCGACTTCAGCCAGGTCACGATCTCGCGGTCTGTGAGTTCGAGCCCTGCGTCAGGCTCTGGGCTGATGGCTCCGAGCCTGGAGCCTGTTTCCGATTCTGTGTCTCCCTCTCTCTCTGCCCCTCCCCCGTTCATGCTCTGTCTCTCTCTGTCCCAAAAATAAATAAAAAACGTTGAAAAAAAAAAAAAAAAACTGGTTCCACAAGTGGTCTAAGGAAATGGACACTCCAAAATGGGGATTTGGGGATTGCTTTGGTCATATTCTTGTGCTTGAGCACAATGACGAAGTTAGATGCTAGTAGTCCACAGCATGCAGTAGCATCTTGTTTAATCAAATAATCATCTGTGATTGATTGCGATAAAGGATCTACTAAAGAAAGTGCCTAAGAAGCTGCTGAACTTGACCATTAGGACAGCAATGATGATAATAAGGACTTTGGTGTGGAATGGATTTTGGATTGCTCATACAGAAAGAAAATGACAAATCCAGACACCCAAAGACTTCTGCAGCTCTAAAAGAATATTTTATTTTTTGTAGCCACAGAGCTAACATTGCTGAACATCAAATACAAAATTTCAACTGGGCAGGGTGTACAATTAAAACAAAAGTTAAATGCATAATATTTTCAAGTCTCTCATGTATGAGCACGGAGTCTGACTTGGGAAGAAATGTACCCCTATTAGTCTGGTGAAATCTATGAACCCCTCTTGGACTACTGCTTTTGGATGCACAAAATAAAATATAGAGAACCAAAAGGAAGCTAATATTGAAATACAGTAATCAAAATGTTATACATGTTTTTAAACAATGAATGCTTTAAAGAAAAAATCTAGCAGTAGGTCTTATAAATGCCATAATTTTGAACACTTTCTTGAGATATCTGCATCAACTGTAATGTAATATGAAATATCTGTTATTTCTGTTGTTGACAAAGTAATTGATAACAGTAACACTACTGTGATTTTTTTTTTTTTTTTGCCCATATATATTATTGAAGGAAGTGCTAAGTTTCAGTTAGAGGTTAATAAAAATAAAGATGTGTATTTTCTTCTCTAAGTTCAATGGTCTTCTGAATGACATCCATGTATCCCAAACTAAGAATCTCTGTTTTAGTCATATATTCTTGAGAAGTTAACTGAATAAGTCAAAATTAATTAGATGAGGGCCAAAGCTATAAGGCTCATTTAATCATCTTTTAACTCTTTCTACTTACAACTCCTCCTAGTATCATTCTCCATTTTTTTTACCCCAGGAATCTCTTCTCTAGGAGATGCGACGAGGTACATCTTCTGTGTGCACCTATATAGTATCCTGGACTTTTACTATAAAAAATATACTACTTATGTAATTTCCTGTACTGCACTTTCCCCATTAAAGAACTATGATGCTACACTGCCTATTTATCTTTATGTATTTTCCCCACTAGATTATAAACTTTGTTATTAGAGACCAAGTTGGACTTGTTGTACCTCTAACATAGGGCCTCCCACCCAGTAGATGCTCAGTATATATTTGTGAATAAACAAGTGAATGAATTGATGAATTCCAAGGTAGAAGTGGTTTTTGCTCTTATTGGTGGCCAAAGTTCTCACCTAGATATATTTGTTAAATATCTATTTTGAGAGAGAGAGAGAGAGGGAGAGAGGGAGAGAGAGAGAGAGAGAGAGAGAGCGAGCACGAGAGCGAGCAGGGGAGAAGCAGAGAGAAAGAGAATCCCAAGCAGGCTCCATGCTGTCAGTGCAGAGCCCTATGCGGGGCTTGATCTCAGGAACCATGAGATCATGACCTGAGCCAAAATCAAGAGTTGGATGCTTAATGAACTGAGTGACCTAGGCACAACTCTCAGCTAGATATTTTATATAAATGCTGCCACAAGTGGAGATAGAAGAGAGAACGTGAGTGACATATCAGTTCAAATCTGCCCACCACTAGAAAAGGAACTCCGTATTCAGACCCTCCCCACAGTGGTATAGTAGACATGTCATTTACTGGGGTGGACACTGTTGATTGCTTAAGCAGCAGCCACTGTTCCATTTTCTCCTTTGCAAATAGAATTATGATTTGTTTTTACAGTATCGTATGATATGTATGTCAGGGGAGACTGGGTCTCTATCAGTGATGGGGGTGGGAGATGAGTCTTGTTTAAGCTAATCCTGTCATGTGACTCCCTTTGACAACATTGGCATGTGATGCAATTATGGGCAATGAAATGAGATGGCAAACTGGTGAGGGGTGTCTAGGAAAAGTCAAAAAGAGATGCATGGGAGGCAACGCCCCTGTTCCTCTCCCTTGGAAGTTATTATATGAGTAAGTGATGCCTAGAGCTCATCCAACCCAAGTGTGACAATGAGGGGAGCAGCTGGCACACTGAAAGTGACAGTGTGGAAAAATGGAAAGAAAGTTCATCATTGTTGATCTCATCGTGATGCCGTGTGAATCAAATGTTGTACTTGTTATACAACAGATGTCTTTATTGTTTGAGCCATTTTTTTATTGGGTTTTTTTACTTGTATCCCAAGGTGTCATAACTATATCACCTTCTTAAGGGAAGAACAGCTTTACTAATGCTCATGGATGAATGTGAAAGGAATTTCTTTCTGCCTGAGATTTCGATACTTGACTGTAGCAGAAGTATGTCATAGGATGCAGGAATTTTTTTAGAGATCCAAAGCTCTAGCAGACTAATTTAGAGAGTGGGTAGGATGCCAGCCATTTCTGAAGCTCATCAAATGAGAACATTTAAAGCTGGGTGATAAGCCTTTATAGGTAAACTAATGCCAAAACCCTTTTCAAACCAAGTATTCTATGGCAAGGCGTTCTGCAGCATGTTATGTGTTACCATGTTATGAAACTGGCTTTGACATTTGGATGTCTACCACTTGGTGAGTGGTTAGTTATAAAATGCTATTGGTTCAACAGATTATACTTCTGGAATAAAGCCTGGACTTCTGGGATCTTTTTAGTGGCTGGTTTATTTGTATTTCCAAGGCCATTTTTCCAATAAGCCAACACAATCAAATTACATGCAGCTTTGAAGACATTCTACCTTACAGTTTGACATTTTAATTAGGACTTTAAAGAGATAATAATCACTGCCCACAACTTCCCTAATGTTACCTAGAAATGGGTCAGTTAATTAGGATCCCAGAAAAACCACTGCATACATTTCTTTTTAATTGTTTTTCCAAACTTTCATCACCACATCTCTTGGCTTCAACTCAGACCAAATCAAACAAACAGCAGGGAAGGGTTCAATCTCTTCAGCCTTCTGAAAAATCTAAGGGTGCAAATAAGGAAGTCAGTCTCTGTCCATCATCTAAAATTGTATGCTTCACTCTGCATAAGATATTTTTCTTTCATTTCAAGATTGCTTTTGAAAGGAAAACCATGCCAGTTCATTTTATTAGATCATTCTCTATGAAAGCCATTAGGATCCTGTTCACCTGGTCCCTTTGATTCTTGTATCTATACTTCATTATTCTTTATCTCTCTAGGGTAAGTTTATTAATGGGTGGTCCCACTAAGGAATTTTTTAATGCTCTCTGGCTGCATTAAATTCCTTCTAAGTGGATTTTACAAGGTGGAAAGAAAAATGAGTCCATCTATTATTGAGAAACAAAGGGGCCTAGGGTGTGATAGCAATTCAAGAAATGAATTCTGTTCTCTTGGGCAGATTATGTGTAACAGGATGCTCACTGCCTCACCAAGACTTGCCGCTCCCTATCCCTTGGGTCAATATACAAGAATGGAAATGTGGTAAATGTCTGAGTTGTTTTCTAATGCTCTGATGTGTTTTGACACATTCAAGAGGGAGAGGTGGTTGCTGCTTCCCAGAAGAGATTTAAGGAGTGTAACAATATGCCACTCTGTCATTCTGCCAGGCAAGTACCTTTAGCCTCACTTTTGAACCTGACTGCATGTGCCTCAGTCTCCAGTTGGATGATCAGTTGCAACATTTATTTCAGTTCCTCAGATCTTGCAGTTATAAAGTTCTTTTAGTTAAATAGTTGGACTGTTGGTGGTTAATTTGAAAGATACCTTCAAATTGCAACTGCATTGATGATTTAACATCCTGCTTAGTGTATTCACTTCACTTTTGTTCATTGTCATAGACAGGTGTCCCATGAATCATGTGAAGCTCAAGCTTTAAGACCCCTACACGATCCCCTTCCAAGTCTCTAGCAAAGAACTCTAACAACGAAATCATGTTTGTGTAAAATTTGAAAACAGAAGATTATATAATAACAATCAGTTGTAACCACTGTGTACTTTCACAATGAATTTTGTATTCTTTTTCTTAAAGAAGGGCCCCCAAATGTCATGAAGTTTAGGCTGTGTTAGGCCTCGATCTGTCTCCTTTGTTATATACTTTTTCGAAGATTGTAGGTCCTTGATTAGAAAAGTGTGATGTGTCCAGATAGCTACGTGGTTGCTTTCAAAGTAGCTATCTATGCAAAGGAATGTCTTTGAAGCAGACAAAATTAGTTTGGTATATTTTATTGTTCCTGTCTCTGTGTTTCTTTGAGATTTCTCCAAATTTGAGATCTTTATCTGATCTTGGGAGTTTAAATCAGTTAAGATATGTGTGGCACTTAGTACAGGAGATATGCATGGTAAGTCCTTGGTGAATACTAGCTATAATAATTATTACTGTATTTAATTCTTCCAAATTTTGCATCCTTGTGTATCTTTTCCTACCACTCTTCACTAGAGACACCATTTCTATTATCACGTGAGAAACACCCCATTGCCCAGATGAATCATTTGTTTTTCTTCCCTGCTTTTGAAAATATTTCTCTCACTATTTTCAGCCATATATAAGAATAATATAATAAAGTTCTTGATGGGCCAAGAAAAATGATGGCTTAATACAGTGTCCCAAGGTGACATAGTGGAAGAGTGTAAGGACTAAATTCTTGCTCCACTATTTGTTAGGTGACCATCCTAACTTTACTTACTTCTGGGAGAAAAAAGATATTACTTATTTTAGAGTGCTGTTTTGGAGAATAAGTGCGTAAAGCACTTATCACAGTGTCTGGAATAGACTAAGCACTAATGAATAGGAATAATTAATGTAACCAGACCACTCTTTAGGACACAGTGTCTGAACCCAAAAGAAGGCACCTTTAATGGAGCCATTCAGATAATTTTTTGTCAGTTAGGGAGATATTCAGAAGCATGGTGATTTATCTAGGGTTTCTTTAATATGGTTCAGTTAAAATTCCTATATCTATGAACAGCTCTATGTTTCCTAAGATATAGGATGAAGGACAATGGGAAGATAATATTCTGGCATGCTTAGGAATGCTGATAAGTTATCTCATAGGCTTACTTTACATGGCTTCACGGCCCTTAAAGTCTCAAACTAACTAGTGGACTTTGAAGTCTACTAGAATTTAATAAAAATGTTATCAGAATAAAATTTGAATTTATTTGCCTAGTTGATATAACTTTATACTGGATTTATGTACAGATTCAAGTAATAATTGGTAATGGTTAAGAATTAGAAATAGCATACTAGGAAATATAGTCCTCAAATCTCATTTGAATCTCATCCCAAGTGTCTTCACAATCAGGGATTGGAAAGATTGATTTCTACCTTGCTTGGAAATTTTAGGAAAAAAATACCTATAGTATTTCTTTAATTTTTTTTGGATAAACTATTTTGTTTCGTACTTAATGTATAGATCATCTCTTAAGTTCTTTGTCTAATAGGGCCAAAATTGATAAAATATTTTCCTGAATTTGAAAATGTCTGCAGTCTCAAGAGTGCTAGACCAAGTTGAGCAATTCTGTACAGACACACAAAAAATGGATGATGTACTATATAAGAGCATATATAGCCTTTCAAAAAATATCTACCAAATATGAAATAAATAAAAATTTTAGACTATGATGTTCTTAAGGGCAGTGTCTAGCAGAATGCCTGGAACATAGATGTTCACTATATATTTGTTAAATGAGTAAAGGAATATATTGACCTGAATTTAATTAAGTTGCGTAGTTTGGACTTGGTAGGGAAAGCCCATGAAATATACTAAAAAAATGTGAATCTTTGAGGCTCTTAGAGGATAGTCAGAGACTTTGAGGTCTTAAAAAGGAATTTAGTGACCATACAGGCCAACCGATTCATTTTATACCAGGGAGACCAAATGACTTTATATAAACTAGAGATGGAACCAGGAGATAGTATGGAGTTTAATTAAGTGGGGTAATTTGGACTTGGTAGGGAAAGTAAATGAAATATACTGAAAAAATATGAATCTTTGAGCCTCTTAGAGGATAGTCAAAAACTTTGAGGGATTAAAAAGGAGTTTAGTGACTATACAGGCCAACTGCCTCATTTTATACCAGGGAGACTGAATAACTTATATAAACTAGGGATAGAACCAGGAGATACTATGGAGGGCAAATGAGTTGTACATGAAAACATTCTTGTACACTGTGTTTCCAAGTAAATCATCAGATTTTGTGGAATGATATTAAGAAAACTAGTGCTCTGCTAATGGCAAGGTTTGGTTTCTTCTATTATTTATGTTTACTTATAGTTATCAATTTCTTTCAGACTAACTCCCAAGGACAGTCTAGATAATTTTGTTATAAGGGAAAACTATAGCATTGCATAGAAAAAAAAAAAAAGATGATCATGGCTGAGGAGTTTGGAAATGTCTGTCTTTCAAAGGTTTCTATTGTAACGAGGTTTGACATATATCATGTACATGGTATAAGTGAAAATTTAGGGGAATGTGAAGAATAGGAAGTAAGATTTATACAATAGACGAAACCTGAGGCACAGCAATCCACATGGATCCAATCAGTGTTAACCCCTATTTAGATGGTCATGAAAAGAAGGGAAACAAGAGAGTACTGTGCTTCTGAGGTTAAAAAACACTCCACTCCAGGAATCTGGGTTCCTAAACCTGTGTGTGTGTGGGGGGGGGGGGGGGGGACAGCGCGAGAGCTAGTGCACGTGTGGGAGGGAGGGCAAGTTTTGATACATTGGATACCTGAGTCCTTTAAGGTATTTGGCTTCCTTAACCTCATACAAAGCTACTTGCCTAGGGAGAATAAGGAACAGATCACAGTAAAGCTGGCTATGTATCAGCTCAAATAACCGGTCAGCCTTTTAAGTCCCAAAGGAAATTAAGCCTCAGCCAAACTTTTGAATTCCTTTGAGCAACCCTCTAGGCTGGTGCTTCTAAGAGTAGTTCTTCCCATTAGTAGCCATCATGAGGTCTGAACTAGTTTCCTTTCCAACTCAGTTTTGAAGACTGGTGAACAAACCAGACTTGAGTTTGGGTTGATGATCTGTAGGATTGATAAGACTCCCCAGACTAAAATTGCATTGTCTTAAAGCAAAAGACAAACAATTAAGTCTATTCTTAGTGGCAAGTAAAAGACAGTAGGCAAAGTTATAAGATTCAGGTGTGTCAAAAGCATTACATTAGTCTTGCCAGCATGAGACCAGTAAGTACTAAAGAAGAGTTATAGCTACAGGTGGAAAATATTAAATTACTATTTTTGTACTTCCTAGTGCCCTCAAAAGTTTTGGCAGAGATGTGCCTATAGGCTGCTGCTCTGGCTGTGCAAAAAAAAAGAGAAGAATTTAGTAGAGAAAATTGAATTCAGGATCTGTACTCATAGAGTTGGATATGAATGAGCAAATGCTAGTTTTTCAGTGAAGTAATTTCTATAAACCGAAATTAAATTGATTTGATGGCTCTGAAGCTAACACTTTTGGGTATCCTTTTTAAAGGATCTTCTGAAATGTCAATTTGTAGAAACACGAAGCTCACAATCCTATTTGAAAAAAGTTGGGCATAGCAAAAAATTTATTTTAGATAAAGTAAATGTATTTTATTAAATAAAATTTTATTTTATTGTTAAATAAAATTTTAAATAAAAATAAAATTGTATTATTAAATAAAAATTTATTTTATTAGAATATTCCTAGTGTTTTCAAAATTAGTCTTGCATCACCTGTTATTATAGGGGAACACTGAATAGAATGTTTCTCAGACATGGCTGGTGTGTCCAGCTTTGAGTACTAGTTAGGACTTTTGCCAAAATACACATTTACTTTGCTAGCTTGGGGGAATGAAACTAGCAACTGGATGCTGCCTTTAAGCACATGAGTATCTTTTTGGTATATGCTAAATGAAAGAGTTTAAAAGAAAAGGAAACTTCCATTCACACAAAACTCTGGTTAATATCTCAGAGCTGAGTTCCCTGCAACATTTGGAAGGGTGAGGAGAGTAAAGAAATATCTCTGGCATTTACCTTTAGGTTGGACAAACCACATTAATTCTATACTTTTATTGTAGCACATTTTTCCTTTCCTGGATTTTTGATCCTTTCTACATTACTTTTGACTAGTGACCACTGCTAAGAATTTCCCTAGGTATATATAATAATTAAGACTCTACCGTGTAGAATAAAAAATAGTCTGTGTTTCTTATCTGTATGTCATTTGCTTGTACCAACCTAGCCATTTTATGATTACGATAGATTGTATTTTTCCAACCTCAAAGAATGTTTTTTACTAATTCCTTTCAAATTCTTCTCACTCAGTGAACGATTCAGAAGGAAAAGCTCAGATTCAGGTGAAGGCAGTCATACCAAATACTTGCCAGACCACAAAAACTTCAGCTGCCTGGGCTTAAGGCTGATTTCAGTCACTTAAGAATCTGGGGATGAAAATACTGTTTGTAAGGAACTTGTAGGAATTCTGTGAATGTCACAGATCAGGTCTGTCACCCATTCAGTTGAAGAACCATTTAACAGTCTTCTTTAATGACTTTCTTCATCTCTTTATCATCATTGTTTTGATTCTTAGACCCTCTAATAATTTCCAGACTCCAGAATTAGAGTTTCTTCCCCTGAAGACCTTGAAGTTCAGCCCTGATAATCCTCCTTTGGGGAAGATGGTTTGCTCTGTCTTGCTTTTCTCATCCCTGTGCTTTGGTCTTCATGCCATAACTCAGTGGTTCTCAAATGTGAACGTGCATCTGGATCCCTGGGAGGCTTGCTGAACTGTGGATTGCTGAGCAAATGCCCCCACCCCAGAGTTTCTGACTCTGGAGAATTTGACTTTCTAAATCGTTCCCAGATGTGACATGCTGCTGGTCCCAGGACCATACTTAGAGAACCATTGCTCTAATTAGGCACCAGTTCCCATTCTGAGAACATTCCACTTTTCTTTCCACTTTCCATCCATTTCTATCTTTTTCCTCTTTTGAGCCAATTTTTCTGCACTTGTTTTCAAATATGTTGCTAAATGTGCCAGGCATGCTGAAGCCTTACTAATACAGTAGCATTCAAATTACATAGTTTTCATCTCACATTGTTCACCTGGGCATTCTAGTGTTGCAACTAGTTACCTAAGGGTTGACATCTCCAACTATCACAGCCCAGCTTCTGAATTATGTAACTCAAGCAGATAAGGACAAATCAAGGGTCATAGAGGAGTTTTGTGCTGGCAAGCAAGCTTATTTCTGTTTCATGATGGACTTCTTTGTCACAGTGATATTATTTGCTCATCAACCCAGGCTCCAGCTAGTTATTTTGGAAAATAGACAGATTTATGTTTTCATACAGTGATGCATTTATCATTTTCAAAGTATTTTCAAATCAGTTATGCATACATTGTTTGGGAGATCTCAAAGTTGATTATCCAAGTTGGTTACCACCAACAGTCAAGAGGCGTAAATATAACACTTGATAAGTGTAATATAAATGCCAAGGAAGCAGCCTGTCTTGTCAAATTCCACCAAGGGCAAGCAATGCAGCAGTTGCAGACCTGTCCATAGTGGCCTGATGGATGGCTGTGCATGTTGGTACTTCAAGGATCCTGGCTCTATCCCCACCCATGGGACAACCTTACATGTGATGAGAGTTATAATTAAAATGGGACTTGACAAAGTAATTGGGAGAGGCAGCTGCTTTTGCAATGTTCAGGACTAGTTCAATGGATTTTCTTCCCCCTTTTCAGTAGCATTCAGCAGCTTCTTTGGTGACCAGCTACGTCGTTTGGCAGCGGGCTAAAGGGCTCACAATTGCATGGAGCAAGAAGCATGCTGAACCATGATGTTCCAGTTTAAAAGGACAGAGCTACAAAGAAAGGTAGGCTTTTATTTGAGTAATATCCTTTCAACTGCACAAAATCTCATGCCCGACCACATGCCATTCACCACTGCCATGCTCATAGCTCTGTGCATATGTCTTCATTCTCTTATTCTGGAATCCTGGGTGGTGATAGTGGTGGTGGGGGGTATGTAATCAATGTCAGCATCTTGTCTTGAGTTTTCCTATTTTTCTCCAGTTCTCATTTGCCTCTTTGATTCTTTTCTTTACCAATTTCAACACCTATTCCCTCCTTCTTTTGGGGCCTATGTTTCTTATTAAGATGATTATTTTTGGCAGGTGGTTTGGGCCCCTGAATGTAATATTCAGTATTCTCTTTTGATGGGAGAAAACTCATAGTATTGCAGCCTTCACATAGAATACAGATTAAGTCTTGCTCTGCCTGTCCACAGGTCCACAGGCAAAGTGCCTGTCTACAGAATGTGGTGATGCTTCCCCTTCATTGTACTTGTCACAGTTAATAGTTCTCACATATTTGAATGACTATTCAATCAATATCTATCTTCCTCACTGAACATGGGCCACTGGGAAGACAATAGCTACCTATTTTACTGTTGAGACCATTTGGTTTCAAGTGCCTCTCAGGGTTCCTGGCAGAGCAGTCACACAATAATATTTGTTGTTGGGAAGAAAAGAATATAGATCTCAAGTGTACCAGTCCTTAGCTGATGTTAAGTACACACTGGGAATGCTACTCTGCTTTGGAAAGGATTATGCAGAAAGATCTAAGTTTCATTAATGAGTTCGTTTTTTAGTTTGTTGTTTCAGTTTATTTTGAGACATTCAGATGACGGTGTTTGTTGGGTGGAAATAGAGCATGTATCATGCAATATGGAAAAATATTAACTATAGTGAATTATACCTTCTAGTCTAGCAACCTGTTGCTGGAATATATAGATTGTTAGAGCTTTATATTAAGTTTCTCACAATTTTGGAAATATGGTATGTAGCAGTTTTTCTAGCATTATCCTAACAATTATCACAGACTGGGTGTGATAAATCTATTGTCTCACAGTTCTGGAGCCTTGAAGTCCAAGATCAAGGTGTTGACAGGGTTGGTTACTTCAGAGGACTATGAAGGGAATTTATTCCATGACTCTCTCCTCATTTCTGGTGGACCTTGGCAATCTTTGGCATCCCTTGGCTTGTATAAGCATCTCCCTGAGCTCCACTTTCATGTTCAAATGGTATTATCTCTGTGAAGCTGTGTCTTCTTATAAGGACACCAGTCACTGGATTAGGGCCCACCCTACTCCAGGATGACCTCATCTGAACTAATAACATCTGCAACAACCCTATTTCCAAATAAGGGTACTCTCTGGGGTATTTGGGAGTTAAGATTTCAACATATGATTTTTGGATGGACAGAATTCAACCATAACATGATCTAGTAAGAGGTAGCTATTGAAAAGAAGATGCAGCTGCTCAGCCAGAATCTTTGTACCCAGAACCTCCTCCCCACGTTCCCTGCCACCACCTTTCAGTGGCAGGGTATCAACCTTTTCTGATGCAGGGTCAGGACAATCTTGGCTTGGCAATTAACTTTGATTTAATGAGTTGAACCTGTTTTGGGGAGCCAGCCAGCAGGTAAGGTGCCAGCTGGCATCTGTCTCTGTACCATGTCCAGTGGCAGTTAGGGACACTGCATGAGACAGTATGAGAAGATTCCTGATGTCTGCAGGAGGTGCAAAAACTTATTTCTCCTCACTGGCATTTGAAGAGCAGTGCCCTCAGCTCCCCCTGCTATGTGAAGAAGGCTAGAGAAGCTTCTAGAACAGTATCTGGTGTTGGCTACTCAGAACCCTGACATCAGTTGATGAACACCATTGATCTGTTCTGACATAAGAGTTCCTATCAAAGGAAAACTAGGGTGATGAAATACATTGGAACCATCTGACACAAATATTTTATTTCACCATAGTAAAAGGGGAAGGTAATATTTGACTTCTGGCTGAATGTCCATGAGAAAGACCAATATGTAATCTTGTCTTTGGCTTGTCATCAAGAGAACATGTTACATCACTTGCTTGTAGCTTCCAGGTCCTTAAAAAAGTAATTGGTTGAGATATAAAGTCTTTCCAAATTGTAAAATTCAGAGTCCGTTGTCTCTGTTAATGCTGCCTGTGCTCTCAGGTGCAGTCATTGCTTTCGTTTTGGGATCAATGATAGAGAAAGAGGGAAAGAGGAGGAGAAGGAGAGAGAGATGGAAAGAGAGGATAGGGAGAAATAGAGTGTGAAGTTACAGCAATGGGCCCGCACCACGGCAAGTGATTTGTCCACAGTGAGTTAGTGTTAGAGGTGGAACTTGAATGTAGATCTCTTCCTGAATGGGGCAGAAAGCTCTTCTATAAAAAATATCATTGGGTAAAGAAGGTGAGGAAAGAAAGTCAGGGATAACACTAAATAGAAAACAAAACTGCAAATGGCAAGGAAAAGTGACAAACCGGAGAAAGAACTATACAATGTGGCCCTGCTTCAGCTCCTGACTACCTATGTCATCCCAGATGAGGCACCCCAAAACTACAGGCCTTATCTTTTCTCAACTGGAAGAGAGGGCACTGGGATAGCTCATTTCTAAGGAAGTTTTAGAGTAAAACATCCACAATATTGTTGTTTCAAGTCCATCTAGAATCTGGATTCCCTATATCTTTAGTTAGCTAGATCTGTCTCCATAGTCTTAAAGTTTTTTTTTTTTTATGTTTAGTTATTTATTTTGACAGTGAGAGAGAGAGTGCTTGCATGCAAGCTGGGGAGGAGCGGGGAGAGAGGGAGAGAAAGAATCCCAAGCAGGCTCTGCACTTGATCTCATGAACCATGAGATCAGGACCTGAGTTGAAACCAAGAGTAAGACACTTAACCAACTGAGCTACCCACTGCCCCATATAGTCTTAAAGTTTTATTTATTTCGTTTAAAGTTCCCTCTAATCGATTCTTGTCCTTTTATATATATATTTTTTTCCTTTACATCCATGGTTTTAGGGTATCTGTGCTACAAACTATACTGTAAAACTATTTTATAAGAAGCATGTGGCCAAAATTAATTATTTTGCCATTTTTGAAGTTAAATACCTTAAAAAGATAAGCCTTGATGGCAAAAAGTGAAATCAAATCCCCTCTCCCAAACGGTAACTGCAACAAAGAAATTTGTGTGTCATAAAGTAGGGTCTTTATGGTACATACACGATCCTACCTCCAGTTCTTCAAACTATAATTCTGAGGATGATTGCACACCAATAAGCAAGCATATAAGGGAAGAGGAAGATGGGCTTCAAGACTTATACTCTGAATTTAAATCCACTGTACAGATTTGATGATATTTGGAAGTACAGTAAGAACATCCCCAGTAAGTGTCTGGCTGAGTGAAGGCCATTTTGAACTTGTAGTCAAGGTGGCAGCAATTTAGCTCAAGCGAGAACTTACATCCACACAGATGTCCCTCACAGAAGCTCTAGTAGGTGGCACCATAAATGCTTTTGTGTTGGCACAACTTTGGGATGCTGTGTTGATAGATTATATTGGGAAGGTGGGAGGCCATGTTAGGTAGTGGTCAAGAACACAGGCTTCCCAAAGCCCAGTGGTTGTTTTAAAATACTATTTTCATTTCTCACAACTCTATGACCCTAGGTAGCCATTTTATCTTTAAAAGCCTCAGTTTCCTTACCTGTAACTAGGTGATGGATCTTAGTACGTATTTTAATTTTCTTTTGTGTGTGAGGATCAATCAAGATGATAAGTGTAAGGTGGTTGGTAGAGTGGCACATAGTAAGTGCTTAATACATACTAAGTAATAATTATACATGTTATGATATCCTCTTTCTTGGAGAAACTGACTCCAGTACAATAATGGATTCATAACTTAAGGACTTTTCATCAATGTGGATCACTTTGTATTATTAATCTGTGACTGGTCACAAATTTCCAAGTGTACCAGAACATAACATCACCCTATAGACCCAGAGCTGAAGAGAAAGAAAATACCCCTGAGGTAATGCCTGGGTGTGGTAGAGCTGCTGTCTGAGGAGCACCCAGTCCGTTACAAGTCTGAACAATGTGATCCTCGCTCTAGGCACAAACACTAGGCAAGGAAATGTCTGTTTTATAAGAAGACAATCCAGACTTGTTTTTCAGGGCCTTCATAATCCCAAACTTCAGCAGCAGCAGCAGCAAGAATTATTGAAGATGGGGCCCAGATATTGTGAGAAAATAAAAAGGAAAAGGAAAGGGTAGTTTGCAACCTCAGGGTAAGTCAATAGAAACCAGATAGGAAAAGAATACAAAAAAGACATGAAAACAAATGTGAATGAATATAAATGTGTATCCCTAGGTATATGGAAGTACAGAAATGACCTTAAAAGGCTACCTCATTTGAGTAAATGTCTGCCCCCTCCTTGGCCACCTCTAATAGTAGGACCCTCCATGTCTTCTAAGCATCCCACCCACTTTCTCCAGGGACTGGCTGGATAAAACTTTGTAGAGGCAATAGTGAGTGGAAAAACCCAACTCTTTATTCAAACCTTGTTTTCAATCCATTGCTTAACATTCCTGAGTTTTGGATGTAAAATAAGGACAATGTATAAATGGGCATCATATTAGTACCTACTTCATGAGGTTGTTGTAGGGATTCAATGAGATAAAACATATAGAACTCATAAAGCATAGTGCCTGGCACATAATTAACACTAACACAATCAACCAAGTGCTCAGTTAATTGTATTATGATTGAGCAGGACTGTCTATGATTGAGCAGGACTGTTCCAACATTATAATCTTGAACAATTGACTTTATTTCTCTGTACTTCTTTTTTTTTTTTTCAACTTTTTTTAATTTATTTTTGG
This sequence comes from Panthera onca, assembly GCF_046562875.1. Taxonomy (NCBI): domain Eukaryota; kingdom Metazoa; phylum Chordata; class Mammalia; order Carnivora; family Felidae; genus Panthera; species Panthera onca. The sequence goes on along the minus strand of NC_138344.1, from coordinate 124,119,230 downwards.
GACAGAGAGAGACAGAGCATGAACCGGGGAGGGGCAGAGAGAGAGGGAGACACAGAATCGGAAACAGGCTCCAGGCTCCGAGCCATCAGCCCAGAGCCTGACGCGGGGCTCGAACTCACGGACCGCGAGATCATGACCTGGCTGAAGTCGGACGCTTAACCGACTGCGCCACCCAGGCGCCCCCTATTTCTCTGTACTTCTGTTTCCTACTCTATAAATGGGGATTCTAGGAGCATCTATCCCATGAAATTTTTGAGAGAATTAGAGGAGTTGATACAGGTAAGGCTCTTAGAATAGTGCCTGGCACATAGTAGGGGTTTATTTGATGTTAGCAGAGAAAGAGAGAGTGTGCACATGCGCATGACCAGGGAAGGGGCGGGGGGGGGTGGGGGACAGAGGATCTGAAGCAGGCTTTGTGCTGACAGCAGAGAGACCCATGTGGGGCTGGAACTCAACAACTGTGAGATCATGACCTGAGACTAAGTCTGATACTTCACTGACTGAGCCACCCAGGTGCCCCTGATGTTAGCCATTATTGATGAAACAGTTCTTCTGACCAGTTGCTGCTTCTTTTTCCACTCTTTTTTGCTTAATGAGCATTCCTCTCAAGCAGAATGCCTGTTCCCTTCCCAGCTCACTGTCTTCACGAGAACTCTTCTAGGGTAGGATCTAATTGAAGCCAACGCAATAGGTTTAAACTTCCAGGGGCCACTGGGACTCTCACGTTGCTCATGTGCCTCCCAGGAGCAACAGTGGATGAAAATAAATTCATTTCCAGGGGCAGCTGAGGGAACAAGCCCGAGGGAGAGGTAGTTTCATTATGGCATAGAAAGAACATGGAGTACTCTGAGAGGGGGAGGCCCAGGATGGTTGCAAGACAATGTAGTTTGTTTGGGAGGCTAGCCATGTGGCAGATGTGTGAACGGCTCTGAACCTGGAGATCTTGCTCTGCCAGGTGCTGCTCCCCTTTCACAAGCACTTAGGTGAAATCCACTTAGGTAATGCCTGGTACATACCTTACTGAATCCACAGTGTGTACTTCACAAGTTTTTGGCAAAAAGCATTGTTCATTGGTTACGCCCAACCTATTCTATATTTGTTTGGAGGGTACAGGACTAATGAGATAATCATACCCTGGGGCTGAACTGGTTGAAATCTGTAAATCTCCCAAAAGTGTGATTACCTATTCATAATCCTACTTTCCAATATCCTGGAAGTCTCATTAGTACATATTTTTTTATTTATATGATGGAAAAAAATTGCTTTTTGTTTGCCATTGAAAGAACAGTTGGTACGAGAGACTTAGGTGTTTTGTTTGAGCTATTTGTTTTTATCTCTGTGATCAGATCAAAGAATGTGCTTCCAAATGTAGGAGACTCTTAGCAGTGAGTTCTGTTCAGCCTTTTGCTTTTATAGCAAGGACCCTCTGTGAAGGTCTACAGGCACTGTGAGACTGGAACATTGCAGAGTGAAGACTTGGCTGAAATTGATTGTTATCTAAGAATGGTTCCTAGAAAGACATGGGCCTATGCACCAACATAGGAACAGGAACCCTGCAGAGAACAAAATTAATTCTAGTGCAGGCTCTAGGGACAACCCCATGGCCCTCTGCCTGAAACATCTGTCAAGACTGGACAATAACAACATAAGATTTAGAGGTTCATACACTAAGAATTGCAGGTGATTGGAGATTAGAGGAATGTTGTTTTGTTTTTTGGGTTTTTTTTTTTTTGAATTTCCTTAATCTTGTGATTTTTCTAGGCAGAGATGACATGAACATTAATGGAATTTTCATACCATTCCCATTTTATTTAATTGGTCATGTGCCTCACAACGCATGGTAAAACTTCATAGTATATAAAGTGGTTTTGTAAATTTCTTTGATGTTTACAAATTACTTCTTCTTTGATTGCTGCCCAACACCAAATAAAATTGCTTGAAATTGTGGTCCCAAACTACCATGTAGCATGGGGCATGGCAATGGTGTGGGTCTGTGCATGTGACCCCACACTCCTTCCTGAGCATCTTCCATTTATGATACTGTAGTCAAAAGAGTCTTATTAGAGAAGCAGAAGATCAGGATTCTCCTTCTGTGACTGCCACCAACCTGTACACTATGATAAGTGGGCCGCTTCTCTAAACCTTAGAACAGAGGGGTAATAGAGCACATGACCTCTGGATCTCTGGACTATACTTTAGCTGTCTGTAAATTGCAGCAAACCATGGCCTCAGTCTTGAAAGGACTCATAAGGCCATAGCCTGTTTGGCTAAGTAGTCAAGGGGTTTGAGAAGAAGGCAGTGGGGGGGGGGGGGGGGCGCATTTTAATGGGGTAAAAGAGGAAGGAAGCTGGGGTATGGAGGCACGGTTTGTCCTTTGCTTTCTGAATGTCCTAACTTCCCCCTTCTAAGTAGCAGGGCTAAGAGAAATTGGCTTGGTCTCTCCTATGTCTCCCCATCTCAACTCCTCCACGAAAGAGGGTGCAAACCCTCCATAATTACCTATTTGATTCTCTGTTAAAATGCATTGCTTGGGGCGCCTGGGTGGCTCAGTCAGTTGAGTGTCCAACTTTGGCTCAGGTCATGATCTTGCGGTTGTGATTTCAAACTGTTGGCTGTGCTGACAGCTCAGACCCTAGAGCTTGCTTCAGCCTCTGTGTCTCCCCCTCTCTCTGTCCCTCCCCTGCTCATGCTCTGTCTCTCTCTGTCCCTCTCTGTCTCTCTCTCTCTCTTAAAAATAAACATTAAGGGGCGCCTGGGTGGCTCGGTTGGTTAAGCGTCCGACTTCGGCTCAGGTCACGATCTCACGGTCCGTGGGTTCGAGCCCCGCGTCGGGCCCTGAGCTGACAGCTCAGAGCCTGGAGCCCGTTTCAGATTCTGTGTCTCCCTCTCTCTGTGACCCTCCCCCGTTCATGCTCTGTCTCTCTCTGTCTCAAAAATAAATAAACGTTAAAAAAAAAAAATTAAAAAAAAAAAAAACAACATTAAAAAAATCATTTTAAAAAGGCATTGTTCTAAGGGCTTTATATGCTAAAGGACCAAATACATTTAGACTGAGTCTGAGTCTGCATTTTTTATTCATGTCCTATCTAATATGGTAGGCATGTAGATAAAAAAGTATAGTTTCCCAAACTTCCAAACTCTTTATGTTTTTAAAACCTTGGAGTATTGCAAGCTAAATATCTGGATAATAACTTAAAATTTCACTTTTGACCACTTGGGTTTATAGATACAACCTTTTTAGATCCAGCCTTTATGCGGTGACACAAGACAATAACAAGTTTTAGGTGACTTAAAAATTTTGTCTCCCATAACACTTTATCTTCAAGTATCTTAATGAGATTTAGACTTTGTACCTTAATGTAATATAACTGCTGAATGAAGTGTGCTGATCTCCATCAGATGCAGGCAGAAGGCATCTTTATCTTCCACTCCCTAATCCTCCTTCATTTCTTTAAACTCATTGTCCCTCTAGGCAGCCTTCTTAGGTAACAGACCTTAACTGCTCTAGAACAGCTGTTTCCCACGTGCTGTGGACCACATGCGGTACTTGAAAAATATTTATGCATCCTTGTCCCTGCTATTAGGGGAAGCACAATTTGCCCTCAATACAGAGAACAAATCACATACTATAGGTAGCTTCTGGCAGCTTCTTGTCTGGAGATTTTTTTCAAGAATATGTCTTCCTTTAGACCTGTACCCCCAAAACTCTAAAGGGAAACAGACCAATCTCCCCAGGTGCTTCTCTTAACATGTCTTTCATTTGGTCTCAAGTAAGGAGGAAGTACTCCCCAACTTCTTCATTAGTAGAGTGGGGGCACATGGAGGGCAAATGCACAATATTCCAACAAATCCCTCCAAAAAAAAGTTTCTTTTCTTGCCTCTTTAACCATACTCCTTTTATCCCTTTAAGGACGGTGCTGAGCTAAAATTGGAAGATTAGTTTTTGTCTATCCACTTTGCAAGTGCTGTATAGGCCTGACACCTCAGGTTGTGCATATATATTATATATGATAATGCATTCTATGTAATATATGTATTATATGTAATAATATAGATGCTATATACAATGTATTATATATACTGGTTTAATTCATTAATAGGAGTAATTTAATTATAATTCTATTAATATATTATTATTACATAGGTCTACAGCCTCCTTAAAGGTAGAAGCTTTTATTTATAGGAGTATATTTATACTCCTTATAATACCTAGCTCCATGCCCCATATATGTATGATGAGTGAATTAGTGAATCACTGATTGTCTACTCTCCTGAAGAATGACCAGTTTCTGTTAAGCTATGCACACTTTCAAGTTACCCTCCTGCATTCTGCTTCTCATGTAAGTACTGTTATTAAACTTCTAAATACTTAACAGAAGGCTGTTTTTTGGCAGTGAATGAGCTCTTTTTGTCTTCTGTCCCGTGAATATCCTAACTACTTTGTCACTTTGATCTAGGGGGCATTTCATCCTCAGAAATGCAAAGGAGTTGGCCACTGCACAAAATGTGTCCTATTTCCTATTGCCGTAAAATCCACTGCTCTTGAGCCTTTGCCCGCCCCCTTTCATGACAATGTGTAAGCCACTAAATTGCAGTTACTGGCTGTGGCCATGGCCATCAAAAAATCGTGCATGCCATGTAGATTTGAGACTTGCTCCACTAAAGAGTCCACAATGGCTTTACTGTAACTGGGTTAACTAGAACTTGGCAAAGAGCTCTCCAAGGAGGGTGATACCGAGCCCCCTCCCCCCTTCCAGGATGCTGGCCTGATCTTCTTGTATTTGTGCAACTGGCCCATCCAGAGACTCACGAAAGCTGGGAGCAGGGCCCCGGTGAGGGTAAATCTCTCTGGGTCAGGTTGCCCTTTTGCAGCTCTCTTTCACACAGCTTCTCTTCCTGCAGTGTGAAGTAGGTTAGAGGGTAGCTTGTTTTCTTTTGCTATTTGAAATACAGCATTTAGGGTCATGCTCTGAATAATTTGTGCTTGTTAGAAATGACTGTCGTCCTCTTGAAGCAATAACAAAGGACTACATTTAAATTAAATTCAGCCAAGCAAGAGCCTCTCCACAAAATCAATGGAGCCAGGCCTTTTTCAAAGAGTTATTTTAATTTTTTTTATCTGTAATATTCTAGGGCATAAATCAGCAAAGATATCCTAGAATCTAGAAAGAGATAGTTCATAAGTCTTTAAAAGTATTTGGTAATATTTGGGATGGGATTGAAAAAGTAAGATAAAGTATTAGATACAATCATCTTTAATATCACTTATTTTTATATTTGGCAAACTTTATTCTTCAACTTCCTAGTATAAAATTTTAAGTATGGATTTTTTGAAAGAGGCCTTCATTTATTTATTAAATCTGTAAAATCTTAAGAAATCAAAGCCATGTCAGATGTAGTTTTAAAAAGTCAATTTGCATATGTGTATTCCTACATAGACACACTGCTGTGGTCTTCTTACCAAATACGACATCAGTAATGACCAGCAATATGGTGGCCTCATGTGCTGGAGAAGACTTGCTATGTCAATACACAGAAACATACCTATTTTTTAAAGGCTTTATTAGTTTTTTTGTTTGTTTGTTTTTTAGAGCAGTTTTAGGCTCGCAGAAAAACTGGGAGGAAAGTACAAAGATTTCCCATATATTCCCACTGTCACACATGCATAGCTCCTTCATTGTCAACATCCCCTCCTACCAGAGAAACACTAGATATCTAGGCTTAAAATTCTCTTTCCACCGTATCTATATTAAACCATACTTCAGTACTCAGAGAGTCTACTTTGGACCTGAATGCATCACAGCTGGCACACTTTACAGTTCTTTAAGACCAAAACCTCTCCATTCTTTTCTCATATTGGGCATATAAATATTTGGAGCTGCCAAACTTTATCTTTTAAAGTCAAGAAAGAAAGTTCCATCAATTATTTTAATAATTTGCCTTGCGGTTGCTCTTCTCCAATTAGGGACTAATCCTGTCTAATAAACCTAATGAGCAGGTTAATTATTAATACACACTGAAAAATTAAACTCCTCATATACATTCACCTTGTCTGTATCATAGGCAATAACATTGTTATATAGAAACATGTGCTTCTCTGCTATAGTTTCTGCTTTTAAAACAAAGAGAAGATTTTTAATTTTAGTCCATATGACTATTCTGAACAAAATTATTTTACCTGGTTTTTGCCTTGGCAAGAGCAGAGTTGCTTTTTTTCTGTTTTTTGTTTTGTTTTGTTTTGATGCTTGCTATTTATTGCAGAACTCTTTCTCTGTGGCTTTTTGCATTAGTGTCACATAAACCCAGTACACATCTACTCCTTAGATATTCACTTTATGGGCCACAAAGGCAATGGATCTTATTTTCTATCAACCTAACCCTTTTCCCCTTCTTCCCTTCTACCTCATTATGCCCTCTCCTAGTGCATGTGTCCTTTGACTACTTTGACCTTAAGGAGACTTGCACAAAGTCAAGGGTGATATCTCTAATAACTTACACATTGCCTTTTCAGGCTCTGAAGCATGTGTGAGGAAAGACCCCTTTTCCTGATTAAAAATGATATCCGCTATTATTGTTTCTTCTCAGTTCAAACATCAAATTCTTCCTGAATCCCTTCTCCCTGCCAAGGTCAGTTAAATACTCTCAATACCAGCTCCACCAAAGGGGCTTCCTTCTCCCTTTGGTAAAGTGTCTACTCTTAATACTTTTCAGACTTTAGTATCATTAGACTCAGCAAGATTAACTTCCTGAAGCCCATTTTCTAAAAATATAGCTATCATGAATCCCTCCTCAGAAATTCTGATTGACTCCGTTGATTTCAGATGGTACTTGAAAACCATTTCATAAACATGATTCTGAAGTGGTCACATTTTGACAAACACTGTCTCAATTAACTGTGGTTTCAGTCTGCTTTCTCTGTGTCAATGCTTTATTTGTTACCTTGGTATGACTTAAGGAACAGTTCTTGTTGCTGCTTCAGCAAATCTATGAAGGGGGAGGGGAGCGTGCATATGGGAAAGTAACTGAAAAACAAATGCTTTTATTATCTGATAAACATTTGGATGCCGGAGAAGTTTCCCATCTTACCATCTTTCAGAAGATGACTAAATCATTCCTTTTTACTAAAAAGACACACTGGTGATAAGACAAAGCTGATTAGCTCATTCTAGAGCCATGATTAGACACCTGTCCCCGTTCCCATCCCCTTCCCCTTCCCCTTCCCCATTCTTTTAATAATCTATCTAGAATGACTCTAGCATGATCAGGAAGTTATGATCTGTGGACCCATGTGCATGTCATTTGCTGCCAAAATACCTCAGTCTTGACCTCAAAGGACCCTGATTTTGATTGATGAGACTACTGCTATTGAATTATTACTCTGACATTTGTTAGAAAACTGAATTTAGGAACATCTTCTCTTTGAGTACTAGGAAGTTTATTGAATAAAATGCTATTTTTCCATGTTTGGACATTCAAATTTAATCCAATGGAATAATTCAAATATTGCCATTAGTTCTGTGTCATGACAGTAGAAACTTCTAATAACCATCTACTTAGATAATGCTGAACTTACAGGGCAAAATGTTATAAACTTTGGAAAAGTATCAGTAACTGAGATTATCTAGGGAATTCTTGAGTTTGGAATGGTAATCCCATCAGATTTTCTGCCTATGAATGTAGCTATAGGTCGTATTTGAGAAGGAAGTTTTAGGCTCAGGAGACAGCCTGACAGACCAGGACGGTTAAGCACCAGGTAAATGGACTCAACTCTAAAGTCCCAACCTCTTGACCTGCCCACTCAGGTCGATGGATGGAGAATTAGGGAGGTAGTATTTTAAAAACTATTCTAAACAGTTGGAAAAGATGTCCAGACAAGCAGGGAACATGCTATTTATAGAACTAAATAATTCAGCTGCTGGTCAGTGTCAAAGTGGTCCAGTGAGGTGTGATCTTGGCAACAGGTATGGGGCACCAGCTGAATAATAAGGATTTAGTTAGCATGACTGCAGCCTTGAATGAGCTAGAAAAATTAAGGAAGGATGCCATATTTAAAAGCATTGCCTGCAGGATCTGAGAATCATATCTTTCTTCCTTTGGCCTCCTAATGATCTCTAGACAAATAGCAGATTAGTGTCTCCACTGACTCAATAAATTTTAGACTCTTTTTCCAAGCAAGGTAATGGTAAGATTCATAAATTCTACAAAAGTGAGGTTAAACATTTTCTGTTATATATATATACCACTTTGCACTCAAGAATGGAATGGGCATTAAATCAGTATGACTTTGAACTTATTCTAAATTTCTTTATACTATTAAGATTTAATATCACATACATATTTTGTGAGTGATTCTTTGAACTTTCATATTATCCCCTCCATCATGTTTTTGGAATATCAAGTCACAAAGACAAACTAGTCTGGCAGGATGTAAAATATGAGCCTCTATTAGGGTATAAGATAAAAGCTTGTGAACCAAATATTGGATATAAGGTCACAATAGAGCTAACTGGAAGGCTAAATTAGTGCTGAGTTAAATGAGTTGTTGAAGTAAGATTCCTTATATTTCCCTAAAGATTCGGGAAGTTCCATGTGTGTAGGTGCCTTTTAAATTTTTTGTTTTGTTGTTGCTGTTCACTGCTATATCCATATAACACAAACGATGTCTAGTGCTTGGTAGGTACCCAATAAAAATTTGCTAAATGATTAATTGAAAGTGATCCAGGGGTGCCTGGGTGAATCAGTTGGTTAAATGTCCAATTTGATCTTGGCTCCAGTCATGATTTCATGGTTTGGGAGATCAAACTCCAAGTCGGCTATATACTGATGGCATGGAACCTGCTTGGAACTCTCTCTTCTCTCTCTCTCTCTCTCTCTCTCTCTGTCTCCCCCCTCCTGCCCCCTCCCCCACTTGCATGCAAACACACATGCATCTCTCTGTGCACATGCAAGTTCTCTCTCTCTCCCCCACCACCCCCCCCAAAAAAAATTAAATAAACTTAAGAAAGAAGGAAAGTGATCCAAACCCTACTAAAGGAGAATAGTCTGGAAGTGGTGCATGGGGATAGGAAAACAGAGGAAGTTGAGGAAAGCAGCTCATTAAAATTTTCAATAATCCAGAATTCTCAGCTATAAAATACATGTGTTACAATGAATCCATTTTGCAGGATTATGCTGAGGAATCACTTTTTCAAAAATAAGCACTTTGTAAATTCAAAATCCCTTTGTAAAGATTTACACAACCTGATATCCAAAAAAGGTGATAAAGGGGATAATTTGAAAGTTCAGAGTACCATCCAAAAATATATAACGAATATATATATATATATATATATATATATATATATATATATTCCTCTTGTCTCACAGTTATTTTGATTTAGTCTGTAGTCATGAGTGTTTCATGAAAAATTTATTGAGGGTAAAGCTGGAGCTTCCCTTAGTGTCCTATAGTGCAATACTCTCTCATTCATTGGAAGCTTGGTCTCAACAGGATTCTACCTGAGACTATTTAGTTCTTACCACCATGTTTTTCTTTGTGTTTGTCAAACAAGTAGACTGAATCATAAACCTGAGCTTTTATGGATAATTCCTCAGAATTGTAATCAGATTCAGTGTTTCCTAAGAATCAGACCAGGGACCATTCCAAATCCATGGCCAGATGAAAAATGTAAGGACAAGTCAATGAGATTTTATGAAGCTATTTTTCCCCCAAATTAAGAAATCCCCTTTATATAAAGGTGGTATTGTTCCTATTATTTTATAGCGATCTTTCATTATAGTTATAATAATAGATCATTTTATAATTATTATAGTTTTTAAAAATGTTTTTACATGGCTACCTAAAATATTGGCAATCCTGATTATGTTATTTCTTTAATTAATATATAATATATATGCATACATATATACATATATATATATTTTTAAAGTAGTTATAACAAATCCTGGTGTATTCTGCAATTAGCAAGTCATGGTCAATCCTACTTTGACTATATCACTGCTCATCTCTTTTCTTCTTTCTTTGTGTCTGGATATCTTTCTCATTTTTTAGCAAATCCATCTTACATTTTCATCCATAAATATTTCAGCATTTAATTGCACAAAATAAGGATGAATTCCTTAAATGTATCTTGAAAATTGAAGCAAGTTCCAGGGAAGATATTTAATTCCCTCCAATACTGGTGAGAACTGGATCCCAGAAAAGGAAAATGCCTCACACTAGTAGCTGGTAGAACTGATATTTCAGGTTTGGAATTTTGATTCTAAGACCAATAATTATTCATAATAATACATAAAGAAAAATATAGAGGACCCCTACTTACTATCATATAGAAAAATAAATTCAAAATGGATCAGAGATCTAAATGTTAGTGCTTGAACCATGGAAGTCTTAGAAAATATAGATGTTTGCCTATTGGGGTAGGCAGTAATTTCTTAGAGATGACACCAAAAGTGCCAACAATCAAAGAATAAATAAATGAAATAAACTTCATCAAAATTAACTTTTGTACATCAAAGGACACTATCAAGTAAGTGAAAAGTTGGCCCACAGAATGGGAGAAAGTATTTGCAAGTCATATATCTGATAAGGGTCTATTATCCTAGGCAATAAACAGTTATTATAACTCAGCAATAAAAAGAAAAATAACTTGATTTAAATGGGGAAAGGATTTGAAAAGACATTTCTCCAAAGAAGATCTAAGAATGTCCAATAAACACAAAAAAAGATGTTCAACATTATTAGCCATCAAGAGATGCAAATCAAAGCCACATTGTGAAATCAAATCAAATCAAAGCCATCATTAGGGTGGTTGTAATAAAAAAGACAATAACAAGTATTGGTTAGAATTGTAAAAAAAAAAAAAAAATGGAACTTGCATGCATGGCTGATGTGAATGAAAGGCATAGCCAAGCCATTTTGAAAAACAGTGGCATTTCCTCATAAGGTTAAATATAGAATTATCATATAAAACAGCATTTCCACTCCTTGGTGTATACCTTAGAGAAAAGAAAGCATATGTTCACACACACACACACAAAACTTGTACAAGAATATTCATAGAAGGACTACTCATTCTAAACAAAACATGAAAAGCAAAATGCTCATCAGCTGATGAGTGAATAAACAAAATGTGACCTGTCAGTACAATGAAATATTATAAAGCCATACAAAGGAATGAAGTGCTGATACATACTATACTACAACATGGATGAATCTTAAAAACATGATGCTAAGTGATAGACGATGGACATAAAAGGCCAAATATTGTAGAATTTCGGTCATATGAAATGCCCAGAAATAGGCAAATCCATATATACACAAAATAGATTAGTGGTTGCCGAGGCTATGGGGAGGGAGGAATGGGAATGACTGGTTTCCCAAAAGAGAATGGGGTTTCTTTTTGAGGTAATAAAAGAATGTTCTGGAATTGGATGGTAGTGATAGTTGCACAACTTTGTGAATATACTAAAAACCAATGTATAGTACATGTTAAAAGAGTCAACTTTATGGTATGTGAATCATGTTTCAAATAGGTGGAGGTGAGCATGCTTCTATCCCCCAGGGTTATTGCTATCTTCATTTGAGTAATCTTCTTTATCTTTTTACTGCCCTTTCCTAAAGGAAGATTCTGTAGTGGCAAACTAAAGTTGTACATGAACAACATGTGAAAGAGCAAGAATCATTTTTGCATTTTAATTTTTATTTTTTTAGTTTTTATTTATTTGGAGAGGGAAAGAGCATGCATGTGAGTGGGGGAGGGGCGGGGGGGCTGGCGGGGAATCCCAAGCAGGCTCTGCACTGTCAGCATGGAGCCCCATGAGGGACTTGAACTCACAAACCATGAGATCATGACCTGAGCCACAATCAAGAGTCAGACACTTGACTGAGCCACTCAGGTGCCCTGTATTTTAATTCTTTAAACAATCTTTTCAGTTTAGAGTGATTTTAGATTTACAGAAAAGTTGCAAAGATGATAGAGAAATCCTATATGTCCTTCACCCGGTTTCCCCTAAGGTCAACATCTTATACAAGTGTAGGACCAAGACCAAAAACGAAGACAGTTACATTGCTACATTACCATTATATAAACTCCAGCTTTATTCAGATTTTACCAGTTTTTCCACTAATGTCCTTTTTCTGTGCCAGAATCCCATCCAGGACACCAATTTGTATTTAGTTGTCACATCTTTTTAGCCTTCTCTGATCTGTGACTATCTCATTCTTTGTCTTGTTTTATTTTTTGACCTTGATGGTGTTGAGGGCAATTGTTGAGGTATTTTATAAAATGTTCCTCAGTTTTGGTTTGTCTGATGTTTTTCTCATGATTATATTGGATCCCATGGGTTCTGGGGACAAATGTTGCAAATGTGCCCCTCATTACATCATATGAGGGAGTACACAGTATCAACATGACTTAGCACTAGAGATACTAAGCTTAATTACCTCCTTAAATTAGTGTTTACCAGGTTTCTCCACTATGAGTTTATGACTTTTCCTTTCCATACTGTGTTCTTTGGAAGTGAGTCATAAATCCAGCTCACATGAAGAACAGGGTGTGGGGAGATTAAGCCCTATCTTCCGGAAAGGTGTTTTAGTCTGTTCAGGCAGCTATAACAAAATACCATAGACCAGGTGGCTTATAAACAACAGAAATTTATTTCTCACAGTTCTCGAGGTTTGGAAGTCCAAGATCAAGATGCTGGCAGATTAGGTGTCTAGTGAGACTTCCCTTCCTATTTCATACACAGCTGCTTTCATATTGTATCCTCAGAAGGTGGAGAAAAGAGAGTTCTCTCAATCTCTTTTATAAGGACACTCTCCCATTCATGAAGGCTCTACTTGATCACCCCCTAATGACTTGACCCCATCTCCTAATACCATCACACTGGGAGCTAAGATTTCAACATATGATTTTTGGAGGGGTCACAAACATTCAGTCCATAGCATGGGGGAGTATCTACATAAATTACTTGTAACTTTTCTGTATGAAAGATTTGTCTCTTCTCTTCCATGTATTTATTCAATCATTTATATCAGTATGGACTAACATATATTTATTTTATATTGTGTTATAATTCAGCTCCATGTTATTTATTTTGTTCATATTGTCCCAGCTTTGGCCATTGGAACTCTTTCAGGTAGGTCTTTTTTTTCTTTGACATGCTCCATCCTTTTTAAAAATTAAAAATATATATATATATTTTTCATTGAGCGCCTTCTTACTTTCTGGCACTACCAGATGCTCTGGGCCCATCTTGCATATCCCCTTGAACCAGTCCCAGTTTATTGGAGAATGGTAGTAGAAACCAAGATATAGGTGCTGGGTGTAGAAACAGTAATGTTCGTATGTCAGCTTAAGGGAAAGGAAGGGAGCAGCTGTCAAATGGAAAAGAGAAAGAGCTAAGAATGAAGGTACTAGGTTAGATGATAGCTGAGGATTGAATGATGTGTTGAAGCTGGAGATAAATCATGGCATCCACTGGCTCACCCACATGAAACACCATGCATTAATAGGCATGGTGACCTACTCAGGCATTTAAATTTGATGATGAGGGGCATCTGGGTGGCTCAGTTGGTTAAGCCTCTGACTCTTGATTTCGGCTCAGGTCATCATCTCGTGGTTTGTGGGTTCAAGCCCCATGTCAGGCTCTGCTCTGACAGCATGGAGTCTGCTTGGGCTTGTCTCTCTCCCTCTGTCTCTGCCCCTCCCCTGCTTATGCTCGCTCAGTCGCTCTTGCTCTCTCTCTCTCTCTCTCAAAATAAGCTTAAAAAATAACATTGATGATGAGACCATGAGGTAAATATATAAAAAGCCACCTTCAAAATTGAGTAGGATATGCAATTCTAGAAGAAAAATTCATAGCTGACCTCTTAGACCCAATTTCATTTGTATTCTCAAAACTGAGTACTGTTTGATATTGCTCTCTTTGCACAGTGCTTTCTCTCTTTTTATGAGGTAGACTCAAATAGCCACTTAAAATATAAATGGTATAATAATGATAATGATAACTAGAGAGTGCAGTTGTTTGGGATTCTGAAGCTCCTGTTTGTGTTTTATTATTATGACTTCTTATTTTGTCCCAGGCAGAGAAAAACTGGATACCAGACACGCAAATAGCTGTGGTGGAGAGATTGGAAGGGAAAAACGGTGTAAAAGTCATGGTACAGCAGGCAGGGAAAGCATTGCAATTCTGTTCTCTCTAAACCTGAAGTGCAGAGGCTGGCTATGTGGGAGATTGTAAAAGGAAATCTGCTTAATAGGAGAGCAACGAGGTGGACAATCTTTGCTATACTTATATTAACATATGTGCACCTCACAAAATACATTTTGAAAATGCTGGCAGACACATTTTTTTTTTAAGAATAGAAACTGGAGAGTGCAGTTTTTTTTAGCAGCTGAAGATTTTGAATTGTACTATAGATTAGCTAGAAGTTACAATAAGCCCTTCCTGAGTCAGCTAAATAGTGAAATGAAGTTTCCTAAAGTTGGTTTAGCACTGGTGGGTAACATAATAACTCAGGAATCACTGATTCAGTCCATTTAGGGGACAGAAAAAATGTTTTGATTTCCCTTTCTTATTTGCCCAGGGCACCCTAGGGGGCTGTTATAATTAACAATACATTGTTGTACTTGTAGAGTCCTTTTTATCTCAGAAACCTATGATCCTGGAGGAAAAAGATCTTACAGCTTGCCTTAAACAAAAGTAAATGGTATGTTTCATTTGATCTGCAAAACTGTATTTTCCTACTTACCTGTCTCTGGAGGCAGCATGGCTAAGTCACACTAGTCTAGGGCTGGGGATTTGTCCTGCCTCTACTGTTTACTTGCTATGGGCTAAATTGTGCTTCCTTCACAAAGTGATACGTTGATGTCCTAGCCCCTACTGCTTCTGAATGCAACTGTGTTGGGAGATAGGATCTTTAAAGAATTAGTTGAATTAAAATGAGGTCATTAGGATGGTCCCTAATCCAATATGACTGCTGTCCTTCTAAGAAGAGGAAATTTGGACACAGTCATGTACAGAGGAAAGATAGGAAATACACAAGGTTAAGCAGAGGGAGGCCTGAGACAGATCTTTTGCTTATGTCCTCAGAAGGAACCAACCCTGCTACACCTTAATTTCAAATTTCCCAGCCTTCAGAAGTATGAGAAGACAAATTCTGTTTAAGCCGGTCTTTGATACTTTGTTAGAGTATCCTTAAAAAGCCAGTGTTGTGCTCTATGGAAATATCACAGAAATCTTGGGGAAAGAGAAAACTAATATTTCTTGACAGTCACTGTATAAACAAATAGGAATAAACTAAGATCTCCCTTAAGCATCAGAACTACCCTTCAGATGAACATTAACCTCACAGTACTGGTGAAGAAATGGGCCCTGGGAGAGACTGGGTAATTTATGGAAAGTCGAAGAGCTGGTGGTGGAATGTATTTAAACCACTATCTCTTCTACTCCCAGCCCTTGCCATTTTTACTTTGTGCCATTGGAGGTAAACTACAACATATAACCCAAGCCCAACCCTTGGTGTACTTCTACAATGATTTCAACAAAAGATATACTTGCTTATTTAGGAGTAAGCCCAAGGAAGCTTTAATCTGGAAATAATCCAAACCTCTTGATAAAAGGAGCCCCCAGAATGACAAACAACCCTCTTAATAATCCGTGAGTTACTTTGGTCTCCCACTAGATGGTGCTAGAGCCTATTTCTAGGTCATGAGGCAGTATGGTCTGGGGATCTTCATCTAGTACAACTTTTGGTTCTTCGGCCGTAACCTATTTTGTTTTAACATTTCTTTCCTATTGTTGTTCATGTTTTTCTACTTATAATTGATAAGGGAGTCCTTAAAAGTGCCAAAGTGAGAGAGTCTTCCACCATATTGGCATAGCAGGAAATACACACGTGATCTTGACGAGTGATACCTTATCTAATAAGCACAGAAGACTTTATTTATGGAGAGGTCTTCAAGACACGAAACTGTGGTTGAATGCATAGAAAACAAAAGATTTAAAATTCTTCTATCTTTAGTTCTTCTAGTGATGGATTCACTGTGGGGAGAGGCACATAACTGCTCACTGCCCTAGTTTTTCCATTTATAAAATAGAAATAAAATATGGGACACTTACTTCAAAGGGCACTCAGGAGATGAATGAGGTAGTGTCTCTTAAAATAATCTGTGGTTGTTAGAGAAATAGTTATATCCTCTTTGCAAACAGTGCAAGAATGATGAAGCCTACAACCTGACTTTGACCCATCAATGCTTATTTGAATTTTTTAACCTCACTTGGTCGCAGATTATCCTCAAGTACTTTCACTGCTCTTTTCCTCAGTAAGATAAAAGGGCATCCACATGATGGAAACTACCATTTGGTGAATGGATTAATAGGTGCCTTTCAGTTTCTCAGTGGAGGAATTTGTTCTGCCCTCCAGAAGTCATTTCATCTCTATTTTTCTCTAAGCTCAAATGCTTTGCTAAGGGTAACACTGAGGATAAGTTTATGGATAGTCTCTTTATTCTTAGTCAGCAGGAGAGGTTTCTACTGTACTTTGCTTTCTTTCTTTTTTTTAATGTTTATTTATTTTGAGAAAGAGAAAGGGTGTGTGTGTGCACACGCATGCAAGAGAGGGGGAGAGAGAGAGAGAGAGAGAGAGAGAGAGAGAGAGAGAATCTCAAGCAGTCTCCACACTCAGCATGGAGCCCAACAAAGGGCTCAATCTCATGAACTGTGAGATCATGACCTGAGCCAAAATCAAGAGTCAGATGCTTAACCAACTGAGTCACCCAGGCACCCCTATTGTACTTTGTTTTCAACCTGTTTTCTAGATGTGTTTAGAAAGGCACATTGGAAGGTACATTTGGAAAGAATGATCATGGATATTTAAGACCAAATCATATTTTTTAGGTTTGAAGAATGCTATAGTTTGAATTGTGTCTCACAAAAATTCATATGTTGAAACCATAATACCCATGGTGGCTGTGTTTGAAGATAGGGTTGAAAGGAGGTAATGGAAGTTAAATAAGGTGATAAGGTGGGGCCCTGATAGGTTAGGATTAGTGTCCTTAAAAGAAGAGTTATCAAAGAATTTCTGTTCTTTCTTCATGCTCACCTCCAACCCCCCTAGTCATGTTAGCACACAATGAGATGGTGGCCACTTATAAGCCAAGAAGGAAGCTCTCACCAAAACACAGCTGTGTTGGCACCCTGACTTACAACCCTCAGAACTGTGAGAAGATAAATGTCTATTGTTTTAGCTATCCAGTGTGGGGTATTTTATTATGGCAGCCCAAGATGACTAAGACAAAATACTTGCCTCTTCCCTCTAACAAAGAGGTTAGCGCACTGTGACTGTAAAGGGCCATATAGTAAATATTTTAGGTTTCACAGGTCATAGAGTCTTTTGCAACTATTCAGCTCTGCCATTGTGTCACAGAAGCAGCTATAAGCAGTATGTAAAAGAGCAAATGAGGCTGTGGTCTCATAAAATTCTATTTATAAAAACAGACAATGGGCCATATTTGGTCACAGGCTGTAGTTTGCTGGCCTTTACTCTAAGAAAACACCAAAATAACAAAGTAGATATATTTAGTTTTTTTCTCAAAGGCATATTTTAATCGTTACTAAACAAACACAAAATAATGACAATTAATCATCTCTTCCACTTTTTAAAAGTTCCAATGTATGATTCTCACTAGTAATAATAGAGTTACTTTTAGACCAGAGGCACATGGGCTAATGCTTACTTCTATGGCTAAACCATAGAAATTCTGAATCTCCTAATTTTTTATTTCTCCTGATCCAATGAAAATAATCTCTTTAATGTCTTAAGGAGACATTTCATACCACCTTTTCCTGTAGGAAACATTCAAGTGGGAAATCATTTATGGCTATAAATGTAAGTAGCCTTTCTTAGTTATACATGCCATGCTTGTTACTGAGCCCTTTTGTGTGTTTTATGTGCTGGTTCTGATGGTCACCTTTCCCCCCTCTTCTTTCCAGTGCTGTCCAGCACTTAGCTACATTTCTCCTTTTCCTATTCAAGGGCTATAATTGTTTGAAAATGCCTCACTGGCCTCCATGACTTTACAATGACTGCCAAACTTTTCTGCTTGATGGTTTAGCTACAACCACAACCACAATTCCCAGGATGCTTATTTTGTCCCAGGAACTAGGGCAACTATTTTCTAAATATAAACTCATTTAATTGTTATAATATATCTGTAAGATAGGTATTATTATGTCCATTTTGTAGATGAGGACAATGAGGTACAGAGTAGTTAAGCAAAGAGCCCATAATTGAATAATTGGTAAGTTAGCAGCAGAACTTGGTTTGAAACTCAAAAGTGTCAGAATCCAGAATATGAATTTTTATTCACTATTGCCTGGTGGCTCTCTGATGCATACACTTTGAAAATGTTCTTTCTCTTTTCTTATACCCTCATAATACCAAAAAATATGATCTCCATATAATTAACAACCCTTCAAAAAAGCTGTGAGTACTAGAGATTGAATATATTATACATCACCTTAACAAGGACAGTCTGAGTATTTTATTTTTTGTGAATTTTACAATTTAATTTCTTGTAAAGATGGATTTTTTAGATCCATGCATGTACCATTTTAGTGCATTATTCTCCACTGAGTTAAATATGGGTTAGTCAACTCCATGTCAATATGCTTTTTTGTCTGTCTACATGTATTAAGACTGTCAACTCATAGAAAACAAGGATGATTTAGCTTTTCTTATCTGTAAGGGAACATGCTACCTTCTGGAAAAGTGGAGACTGTGGGCTTATGTGTTAGGCAGAAGTTGTATGAGCCTTTTATTTGCTTCACATGTTATGTAACCTCTTGAAGCTTTAATATTTTTATCCATTAAGTAAATTAATAATGCATCCCTTCCAGGGTGATCAAGGTTAGAGCTAACATTTGTAAAGTATATAGTCTGGTACCTGGCACATAACAGGTTCTTAATAAATATTAAGCTGTTGATGAATTGATCAAATGACAAGTATTTTCAGAAATGATATAGGTTGATCAACTGAAAATATTATTGTATTTCATGAGACATGAGTTAGCACAATATGTATTTTTGAGATTGAATGTTGTTGTGTGTTTAGGAAAAATGCGATTTTCTCATTTGGAATAAAAATGACATTTTGGAAGTCCTTGATATGACAGTGAGCTCCTTCAGTGCAGTTTGCTGTTAAAGGGAAGGAGTGAGACACATGGCTTAGATTTACCTTTGAAATACATGATTTAACTTTTAAATGAAGGGGAAAAATGCTTGGGGCCAAATGTGTTTTTGGTTTTTTTTACAGACTACACCCCATGAACTTCTACCATTCTTTCTCATATGCACTAAGTATATACTTAGGTTAACAGATCAGGGCAGGATTGCATAAATGAACTGAGCCTTTATTTCATTGCATTTATTATTTAAGCCATCATGTTGGGCCAGCCTCTGTGAGTGCCAGGAGTTGCTGACCTCCAGGCAGTCCTCTGAGATAAGATGAAGAGGATACAGCTCTGACTTTCTTACCCAAATTGCCCCTTATGTATCAACCAACCAGCAGGGATTAAATGCGATTATTGCTCCTTATCTGCTTTGTGGATTATTAGAGGAAAAACAAACAAAAAAAAAGGAAGCAGTTTCCTTTCTTTTTTTTTTTTTTTAAGTTTATTTATTCTGAGAGGGACAGCATGAGTGTGCAAACTGGGGAGGGGTAGAGAGAGAGGGAGAGAGAGGATCCCAAGCAGGCTCTACACTGTCAACGCAGAGCCTGATCTGGGGCTCAGTCACATGAACCATGAGATCATGACGTGAATAGAAATCCACAGTCGGATGCTTAACCAGTTGAGCCACCCAAGTGTCCCTTGGCAGTTTCCTTTCTTCTCTCCCATTTCTGTTGACTTTATATACCATGAATTAATGTCTGTCTTAGTTAGAATACTAAGACCTTTTAATCCTTATTTGAACTACACATGATTAAGGAAGCAAATCAAGAAAAAAAAATCATAGACTTCATTGTTAAGACAAATATATATGATTTAGGGTTTATCAGATATTTGGGCAACTCTTATACCAGCAGAGCATATAAATATTTCTCAATGAGAACCTCAAGTGGTGGTGACTGGAGAACAGAGTTATGAGCTGTCTGCTACACAATGCAAGGTATGAGTGTTGGGGAAGAGAGTCAATCAGGCTCTCTGGCCCCTGGGGTAGGGTTCAGATTTAGCAAAAAACAAATAAACAAAAATATAGGATGCCCAGTTAAAACTGAATCAGATAAACATGAATGACTTTTTAGCGTATGTTACAAATATTGAATGGGACATATCTACACTAAGTGAAAATATTGTTTATTAGAAATTCACATTTATTATTGTTTTTAATTCTAGTAGGTTTAATATAGGAAATTCACATTTAACTGGGCATCCTGAATTTTATCTTGCAACCCAGCATGGGAGTTTGACAAAGACAGATGTCAAGGCAGAGCCATGGGTCCAAGTCAGGCAAATTGAGAGGAAAGCAGGGACACACACAATGAATTGGGGTAAGGGGATCTTGAAAATCGGGATAAACCTGTTTCAGTATAGGGAAGCCGTTAGATCTCCTGGTTGTAACAGAGCTAGGAATTTTGGCTTTCTAGAATGTGTCCTCCTCAGATCTTAATGGCATTACTGAATTTACCACCTCACCACATGAAGCACACCCTGGAAGATCCTTAGGATTGAAAAGCCTGCTCTGTGGTACGGTGGAGAGAGCCCTGGGTTGTAAAATGCTATACTTGTGATGGAACCTTGTTTCTGCCACTTACTGGTAGCACAGCTAGTCAAGTAAGCTAATCTCTGTAAACTCCTGGATCCTTGTATCTGAAACAGAGAGGTTTGAAGTGAATCACTCATTCTTAAATTTGTTATTGGCTGAGTATCTAAAATTAATCAAAATCCCTCTTTTTGTGTCTTCCATCTTTCCCTCTCTACTTTTTTTTTTTTAATTTTTATTTATTTTTGAGACTGAGAGAGAACATGAATGGGGGGAGGGTCAGAGAGAGAGGGAGGCACAGAATCAGAAGCAGGCTCCAGGCTCTGAGCTGTCAGCACAGAGCCCAACGCGGGGCTTGAACTCACGGACCGCGAGATCACGACCTGAGCCGAAGTCGGCTGCTTAACCGACTGAGCCACCAAGGCGCCCCATCTATTTCTTTCTCATTAGTACCCAAACCTCTTTTAGTCTATTGGGTTACCCAAATAAGTGTCTTCAATTTCATATTCTCTGTTCCTCCCACTGGTGACATATCTCTTTCCTTCTTTTCAGCCAAACATCTTGAAAGAATAATCCCCGCTTGTTGTATCTTTGTTCTCTTTGTTCTCTCTACTTCCCAGTCTGCTGTGGTCTGGTTAAGGTTTTGAACAACCTCGTAACTATGAAATCAAATGGATGCTTTTCAGGATTTTTCATCCATGACTTTTCTGTAGCATTTCTCGTGGCTAGTATACCGGGCCTCACCCATGCACTCTATACACTCATTTCCTCTGGCTTCTGAGACTGCCTGCCAGAGTTTGCAGACTCCTCCTCCTCTGCGTGTTCCTTGTATGTGGACACTTAGGAGGATTTTCTCCTGGCTCTCTACTCAGTCTGCAAATTGTCCTTTTACTGGTTTAGGCATTGCCATGGCTTCAATTTGCATCCATATGTTGATGAACTACCATTGAAAATCTCCAGCTAGACTTCTCTTCTGAGCTCCATACTGATATTTCCAACTATAGGATACCTAGAGTTGATATCCTGTGGCCACCTCACTTTTAGTATGGCCTAAGCATCTGCTGCTCCTATACAAGCAGAGTATAAAGAGAACACCATTTATTTTTTTCTGACAACCGAGAAGATGGTAAAGAAGCAAGATTTAACTTCTGTTTAAACTCCTATTACTCAGATAAATGTTTTCTGAGTGCTGACAGTAGCGTTTTGTAATTATAATGACTTGTTTTTTGATAGGTAA
The DNA here is from genome assembly GCF_046562875.1 of Panthera onca. Lineage (NCBI taxonomy): Eukaryota > Metazoa > Chordata > Mammalia > Carnivora > Felidae > Panthera > Panthera onca. Next base: position 124,097,226 of record NC_138344.1, on the reverse strand, counting down.
ATATGCTGATTGTGGCTGAAGTTTTGTCTGGCCATGTGCCTTTACAAGAGGTATTCCCATAGACTCTACCTGTTTATTGATTGTCCCAGAGACATATCCTGTTGATAATATTCTATTTGCTTTTTTTGGTTGTACAGAATTTTGTACATATCTATTTTATCATGCACAAAGTCATTGCTGTGGTTACTGTGTTAATGCTAAGCATAGTTGGGGTTCGTGAGGCAGAGTGTCCCAAGAGGCATTTGGTGATGGTACATTCTTCCCTCATACACCTTCTGCCAACTAAACAAGGGACATTTATTAGAGAGCTCAGCTAAAACTACGTGCACTGGAGAAATTATGCACATTTTGGGCACACATCAATTTACCAAGGGTTGTGCTTCTAAAGAATTATTCTGGACACATTTTATAAAGAAAAGCACATTTTGTAGTGATTTACATTATAATTTCAGGGATGTGTGCCCTCATTAAAAATGTTGGCACTAAGGCAAATTAAAATCATTTTTTAGTGTAAAAACTCTGCAATAACATATTTATTTTGAAAGAGTGGTTTCTGAAAAATTATCCACAAGATATCAGAAATAAGTGAAATGGCCTTGTTGTATCTTCTAAATTTCACAAAATTTTAAGATGAGAAGTTAACCTTGAAATACACAACAAAATGATATTCATTTTAGTTTCCATGGTATCATTTGTATTTTTTTTTTTTTTTTTTGAGAAAGGAAGAGGTTTTCTTGGGGTGGGATGAAGGTGATAGCAAGGGATTGTCTTAGTCTGCTCAGACTGTAATAACAAAATATAGACTTGGGTGGCTTATTTCTCACAGTTCTTGGTCTAAAAGTCTGAGATCAGGATATCAGTGTAGTCAGATTCTGGTGAGGGTCTTCTTCCAAGTTTGTAGATGTCTGCCTCTTGCTGTATCCTCATATGGCAGACAGAGCAAGAGGAAGCTCTCTGGTCTTACAAGGGTACTAACCCCATCAGGAGAACCCCACTCTCATGACTTCATCTAAAGCTAATTACTTCCCCAAAGCTCCACTTCCTAATACCATCACATTGGGGGTTAGAACCTCAACATATGAATTTTAGAGGGGCACAATTCAGTCTGTAAGAGAGATAGTCTCTCTGCCAGGAAAATACTCTGCATATTTATAAGTTGGTAGCAATTTTTTCTGTTTTGAGATAAAGAGTACATAGCTAAATACATCTTAGAATAAACATTAAACTGATTACTAAGTCTTAATAGATTATTACTCTCTTTGTCTCAAGAAATCTATGATATAGAATAAGTTGGTGCCAAGAAGTTTTATTGTGTTCTTTAGATTATTGTACACCTGGAAGAAAAAAGTTTATAACCCCTGATAAAGTCTACCTTATCTAGCATTTTGAGTTGACCTTATGTCATTTCTCTGTATATACTTACTTGGACACAGAATAAAATTTAGAAAGGGTCAGATAAAGAATTCAGTAGATTTAAGTGGATCATGTCTAGCTTTTCATTCTTTTAAAATATTGCTGGTGTTAGTATTTTCTGTAGAGTTTGACCATTTCAATAGAGTTTTTGAGGAAATTAAGGCATTGAGGATAAAGAACTAGTTTTGAGGAAGACAGGATTACTTTAATTTTTAGTGAAAGCTTACATCCACACAGAGACAAGACATGTACATGAATATTTGTAGCAACAGTATTCATCATAGTCCCAAACTGGAAATAATCCAAACGACCATCAGTAGGTGAATGGACAAACATACAATAGAATACTACTCAGCAATAGAAAATTGTCCACAAGATGTCAGAAATAAGTGAAATGGCCTTGTTGGATCTTCTAAATGTAATTATAAGCTAAAATGTAATTGAACCTCAAAAACATTTGGCTTAGTGAAAAAATACCAATGCATAAGACTATGTATTACATAATTTCATGTATATAAAATACTGAGAAAAGACAAATTTATAGAGACACTAAGTAGTTCAGTGGTTGCTGGGGGTTGGGATGGAATAAAGATCAACTGCAAGTTAAGGGACACAAGAGGACTTTTGGAAGTAATGGAAATGTTCTAAAACTGTATTGTGGTGATGGGTGAACAAGTCTATGGATATTCTAAAAAGCATGGAATTATATACTTATAAGGGGTAAATTTATGCTATATCAATTATACTTCAAGAAAGCTGTTAAAAAAATAACTTCTAATAAAGCTTCCTAATCTTCCTTCAGGTAAAACTGTTGAAAACTCCTATCCTAGGGAATTGCCTTTGCTCTGGTCCAGCCTAGATTTCTCTTCTTTTAGATTACACTGATCTTAACACCATGATCTTTTCACAAATCCTTTGGAGTCTGTTCAGAAGCATTACTAGCCAAGTGGACACTTATTTTCCTTGGAAAGAGGTGAGGAGGGAGATGGGGCTACTCTGACCACAGAATTATCTATGACTTTCAGGCACAAGCCGCTTAGTAGAATGACAGGAATTGTAAACACAGTAATTGGGAGGCACTGGGTGAGGGCCTCTGTCTTTTCTGGCACTGTCAGCCAAAGTGGTGTGGCCTTGGCAAATAAATCTAATAGCTGCGCTTGATTCCCATTATGAGCCACAGGGGTGCAGTTCCTGACATCTCGAAATTCTTGAATAATGTCCGTCAGCACTTTGCTATCAATGTGCTGCACATTGAGCATGTGCTCGCTTGAGGAACACTCTGCTCATCTCTACATCAGAATCTTTGGAGAAAATGCAGAGCACTGTTGAAATGCAGATAATAAACAGTAATGGAGCAAGAACGGGGCCGTGTTAGTGCTGTTAGTCACAGTAAATGCATCTGATATTTTCCCCGTCATCTCTCACCATTACTCCTTTGTGCAGAGAGCAAATGATGTTTATAAACTTGTCTGGATAGCCAGTCTTTCACAAGGTTTTCTACATACTAATTCAGTTAATAGAATCAGATGCCCAAGTTTCGTTCGCAGAACATAAAATCAAAATGCAATTCTTGCCACTTGTTCTGCTGTCACGTAAAAGATGGGAAATGATGTTTAATTTTCTACAATGACACAAAAGCCCAGCTGATTGGATCATCGTGAATGGTACACGTGGAGGCACTGAGTTATTCTTTGGTTTGAGACCTTATATAAACAGAAGGAACATTGTCATGCAGGAGATACCATTAAAACATTGCTGTAAGGGGATGCAACTGTGCTCTTCATAAAAAGCTAGATATCTTACATGATATTTCACATGTGCATGCTTTTATGGGACATGATTAGACTGTGGAACATCTAAATCTGTAAAAGGCCAAGTCATTCTATAATGTAAACCTTTAGACAAATAGAGTCACAACATTAAGAGTTGTAAAAGTAAAAAATGAAGGTCCAAACCTTAAGGAAATTGAATTTGATATGAGAGATAAAATGTATTTATTCTTTAAAGCTAAATCATCCATACATGAGGAGTGACAAGATAAACCAAATATAGTCCGTGCTTTCTGAGAGAGTTGAATGTTGGTTGGAAGAGAATGAAATATTTCAGGAGGAGATGGTACTTACAGGTCTATCTTCTATTGGGTAAAACCTAGCCACGAGGGAAGAAAGTGGGTATGGGAGTTGAGGGAAGCATTCCAGGATTTATTGAATATGGAGATGAAAATGCTAAAGTATGGTTTGTAAACAGTGAGGAGAATGGTCTGGCTCTAGCAGAAAATATATATTGGGGAGTTATGGGAGATAAAGCTGGAAAGTGTCTTATACTTTGTGGATTGTCTTGAATGTTAGAATTACAGGTTTAGATATTATTATGTAGATAGTGGTAAACCAAAGGTAGTTTTGAACGAAGAAGTCACATTATGCAGATGATATTCTATAGATAATGTGCCACCTTTTTAGAGAAGGAATTAGAATAGAAAGACCCTGAATTCTGAGGGGTTCATTAGAACATGATGGGAAAGAACAGATGTGAAATAAAAGTAGATAGTTGTGGAGTGGAAGCAAAAATATGTCCTCTCTTCTCCTTCCTTCCAATATTCAAGTTAACCCCACGATTACACATCTGGATTAAAAAGAAAATGATTGTAGCCTTGACAAAAAATATTAATCAAGAAAGATAGCTAGTGGAAAGGAAAATGATGAATCTTAAGCAGTGCGTGTTGAATGCAACATGTTGAGCACACATCTAAGGAGATCACTGGCAGGCAGTTCCAAAGTTAGCTACATTGACTGCTTTGTGTTCTATCATACTGTTGTACTCCAGGTTCCTGTGACAGGATTTGTATGGAGTAAGTGCCCTGTGCATATTAGGTGAATGACTTGAAAGAAGTAAATATTATGATGATGGTGATTTGGTTAAATGTCAAGAACACAGATTTGGAAGTCCTCTGCACAGAGATCATAGTTCAGATTGTGAGAAATGATCAGGTTGAATGCGTGTCAGGAAGGAAGGAAGGAAAGAAGGAAGGAAGGAAGGAAAGAAGGAAGATAAAGGCAGGAAGCGTAGGAGGGAGAACAGTGAGAAAAGAAAGAAAATGATCAGAACCCAAGTCTTGGGAAGGTCTTCTAGTGAGGAACTATAACAAGACAAGGAATCCACCAAAGAAACTGTGCGGATCGGAAAGACAGTAGCTTCAATGTAAAAAATTTTTACAGTTTAAAATTGGGAGGCACCTGGGTGGCTCAGTTGGTTAAGCTTGATTGCAGCTCAGGTCATGATCTCATGGTCATGGGATTGAGCCCTGCACTGGGCTCTGTGCTGACAGTGAGATCCTTCTTGAGATATTCTCTCCCTCTCTCTCTGATTCTCCCTCACTTGAGCTCGCTCTCTCTCTCTTTCTCAAAATAAACAAACACTTAAAATTGGTAAATAAAAACAGTACTTCAGTGGTAGTTTTAGAAGAAAAAAACTACCCTTCATCCTACATTCATTTTTTAAAAAGTTGATTATGTGAGGGGGACCTGGGTGGCTCAGTCAGTTAAGCATCTGACTCTTAGTTTTGGCTCAGGTCATGATCCCAGGGTCATGGGATTGAGCCCCGCATAGGGGCTCAGCATAGAGCCTGCTTGGGATTCTCTTTCTCCTTCTGTTCCTCCCCTGCTCGCATGTGCTCTCCCCCACCTGCCACCAAAAATGCATTATGTGAGAAGTGAATATGCTTGGTTGCTATAAAATGTTCTCTGGTAAGCTATGTGGGAAATAGGCATAATAGTGTGCCTTCTGTTGTACGGTTATTTTTCTTGTTTGCTGAAGGTGAAGAAAACAGGTGTCACATGTGTATGTTGATGAATATCGATACGTGACAAGCAAAACCTGTTTATTTCCTCTGGAATGATATTTTACTCCATTTATGATTATATAAAAATTAACTTTGGAAGCTGAATTAAGCATATTTTAAAACTTATCCATCAAGTGAGTTGTGGATAGTCCAATCCTAGAAAATATTTGTGAGTTTCCAAAAGGGGTTTTTAGCCACATCATCAAGAAAATACCACCCACATTTTTCTTTTTGTAGGAGTAGATGAGACTCATTTTTTTTCCTCCTTAAAATCATTTTCAAGACATGGTCCTTGAAATCTTCACCAACTTGAGACAATACTTAGATTTTTTAGCATTAATATACTATATCCATAACTGGTTTGGGCTATAAATGTGTAAAATTTATTATAATGAGAAAGGTTGGAAATTTTCTCTTGAAATTTCACATTCAGTATAGTCAATGCTTAAAGTATATCTGCCAAACAGCCAAGATCCACTGACAGTTATAATTTTTTCAAGTTTGACACAGTTGGTCTTTTCTCTGGTGTTCCAAAAATAGGTCACTTGGTCTTTCAGCTCATAAATTTAGCCAAGAATATTTTCTTTTGAGAATCAAAGGACCTCAACATGGAACACAAGTATTTTTTGATCCACATAACATATATTCACAAAGCAAAGGAAAAAAACTGGTGTTTCATGTAATGTTATTCTCATATTGATCATCTTAGTAGTGAGATGAGTTCTTCTATAAAAGAACTTGGCAGCATTTGGAAATTCATTGCTTGTGGACAAATGGCACAAGACACCTAAACTGATGATTTTTCTTCCTATTCAATTTTTTTTTTTTTTTGCTAGCAATCTAGATTACTGAGCCCAATGTTTCTAGAATAGGAAGAGCATATACCACAATCTTTCTCCTCCCTAATTCTGCTCCTTTGTTTAGAAAAACTTTCATGAAGATAATACATCTTTGTGATAGTTGCCAAGGTTTGAAAAAAGAACAGTTTTATTCCACAGAATCTTTAAACATTCAGAATGAATAGTTAAATAGACTCTCCCAGTGATAGAATCATCCCAAGTGAACCAAAGAAAATAAAAGGTAAGGATTGATTTTTTTTCATCAAACTTGCATTATGGTATTTTCTGCTGAGTTATCTGTCTGAAGATTGACTACAGAAATTACACAAAGAAACACCATAATGTTCTTTAATCAAGAACTTTACTTCTACCATAAAGAAACACCATAGTATCTTGGAAACATTTGGAATACAAGGTTTAATACAAGTCACCAAAGAAGTCAAGGTTTTCTTTTTGCAGTTGAAGGGGTTATTTCACATAAAATTTTCATAGTCTTTGAGGATTCTTGGTTATAGGTTTTAGTAACTGCCAACTTCAAGTGTGTGCCAAATAATAGTTTGGATTTTTTTTTTTTTAGGACTAGAAGGAATTTTACTTAAATTTTTTTTATTCAAGTACCATTCAAGAATGTCATTTGGTACCATTACTCTGTATATTTAGATCTAGACCATACTGAGAATTTTGGACATCATCTTTTTACATTTGTGAGTCTTGGTATCAGTCTTATAATATTTTGGAGTTTTATTTTTGCTAACATTGACAGTTACCCTACTCACAACAAAAACACTTACCCCCCATCACTCAAAGAACTTAGAAAAACAGGAGATGCTGATCAGAGCCTGGTATTACTTTTATAGAGGTCTAAAATCTAAGTTGTGTAAAGGAAGAGGCTTTCTTATTCATCACTCAATCCCTTCACCTAGAAGAGCTGATGAGTCATTGCTCAACAGAAAATATCTGTTGAGTAAACTTCTTAAATGAATATTTGTTTAATATCATTAGGGATGTCAAGGGTTGGCAATGGATGATGGGGCTGGCTGCTTATATACATACATATATATGTATATGTATGTGTATATATATATATATATATGTATATGTACGTGTGTATATATATATATATATATATATATATATACACACACATATATATATATGTGTATATACACACACACACACACACACACACACATATACATGGCTCCAATAAGTAGTATTTTTGGTAATTTTCCATGTATAGCTATTCATTTAGACCCATTTAAAGGTTCCTGGGGCCAGTTTCAAATGATCTTATTTTTAAATCTGTGTTCTAACTTCCTTAGAATGATCCATAGCTCATGGAAAAGGAAATGGAAGATGCATCATCATAAATAGCTTTCATGACACCCACCACCCCCTTTTTGATATTATAGTAATATGTTAATTTTTAATTTTTGTTTAACGTTTATTTATTTTTGAGACAGAGAGAGACAAAGCATGAACGGGGAAGGGTCAGAGAGAGGGAGACACAGAATCTGAAACAGGCTCCAGGCTCTGAGCTGTCAGCACAGAGCCCGATGTGGGGCTCGAACTCACGGACCGCGAGATCATGACCTGAGCCGAAGTCGGCCGCTTAACCGACTGAGCCACCCAGGCGCCCCTTAATATTTAAAACATAAAACATTACATTTCAATAAGCATTTGGTTTATCAATATAAAATACATCACACACATAAGTTATATTAAACATAATTTAGAAATAATTATTAAATGTTGCATTAAATGTAGTGCTTATTATGAATGTGTTCTCATACTGTTTCTTGTACAACCCCCAAACTTAGGAGTATTTTTGTTTGGAAACTAATTTAAGTGTTTCGTATTATGAAAGCCATGTATTTTTTCAAATTTTCCAAGTTCTATTATTAAATTATATTTCTTTGAAGAGTACATTCCCTGATTTATCTACCAGATTTACACCTGAACTTCTACGGGAACATCTTGCTATCTGCTTCCTCTCCCCCCAGAATGCTGTTAAATGTAAGCAAAGGGAGAAGAGAGTTTGGACTTGGTGTTTACCAGTATGCCAAATGTGATTGAGGTCAAGTAGAATGATGAGTACAAGTGAAGTCTTTGAGATTTGGCAAGAAGGTGATTATTAGATGTCCATGGGAAGAGCAGTTTTATAGCTAAACAATGATGGAAACCAGATTGGAAAGCAATGGTAAGATACATTTAAACCCATCAGACAGTCTAAAATGTAAAATCTGACAACACGGATTGCTGCAAGGCTGTGGGGAAGCCTCAAACCTTAACAGTGAAAGAACACATTGAAACAACTATTTTGGAGATGCAATTGGTGAAAACACACACTGCCTGAGGCCCAGATATTGCACATCTGGCTAATTACTTTAAAGAAACTTTTACCCATGCCCAGAAAAAGACATGAACTAAAGTGTCCGTTTTGACATTATATTTGGTAGTGAACAATTAGAAGCCATGTAAATGTCCATCATAAGGGAAAGATAAATGACTCGTGTCTTATTTATATGATGAATATTACTCATCAGGTTAAAATGAATAAATTGAAGTCATGTATCAATATTGATAAATCTCAAATATATACAATATAAAATATATTTAATGAACAAATTTCAGAATGGAACATATAGTATGATATCATGTACTTAAACACTCAAAGGAACACTATTTTAAAAACTACATAGACCCATAAATATGTAGCAAAAGAATAAAATACTAAATAAGAAGGATTCAGAATGGTTACTTAGTGGGGGAAGGAGTTGACAGAGGTGTTAGGTGGGAATGGGGCCAACCAGAGCTACAAGGATACTGCAAATGCACTTGATATGCTTTATTTATTTTTATTTTTTAAGTTCAAATTAAATAAGACCAAACTCTAACATGGGTTCATTTAAGTGGTAGATGACTTCTTATTTTACTCTAGATACGTTTGAAATATTTTATTAAAACATGAAAGTAAAGATTGGTTTTCAATTTGGGGAGTCATAATTGTATTTTAAGATAGAGGATGCTAAGAAAGAAGGAGAATTTTAAGACTCTGAAGAGACTGGGGATAAAGCATGGACCTCTTAAAAATGAAATGCACAGGGTCTCAGGATTAGAGAGGAGTGGACTCTGAGATCCATGCCACATCTTTCTCTTCGCACATCAAAGAAGACTTGAAGGAGAGAATAAATCAGAGCTAAATTAAAGAAAGGACAAAAGCTGTGGCATTTATTCTGTGTAACCAAGAAGAAAGATATTTTCCTGTTGAGAATGGAAGGGCTTGAAACACTAAGATTTATTTTCTTTTTCAAACACTTGGATCATGTTCTCTTGGTGGTGGAGCCTAACTACGTCCCCAAAACTTAAATTCAATTATATTGTGAGGGAAAATGATAATTTGGGAAAAGCAATTGCCAGATCTACTGAACTGTAAGAGATAACTTGCATTGGTATATTAAGGGGAAGCAGACATAAAGGGAATTTTGTGAAGCTTTGGATAAGTCAGAGAGTTGGTAAAAGGTGGTTGATTTACTGACTGAATTGAACTGGGTTAGAAAACTCTGTAGCAGTAACCTTATTTTGTATTAATATGAAGGCTATGCAGGCATATGCACTGGACAACTCACATACTAACAGTGCTGTACCAACAATGGGTAGTGTTGCTTTGAACTATGAATCACACTGTGTGCATAGTAGCAACAGCTACATTAAAACTCTCACTAGGGCTGTCCCCAAGATCTGCAATTAGAGTCGACCTTAACTTGATTCTTTGGTTTCATTCATTTAATATTATCACTGATGTCAGAGGACTAAGGACAGGGCAGATGTTGACTATAGGTCATTTGTAATTGTACTATTGCATGTGATAAATCATCAAATAATTCTGAGATAATTGCTTGGCCAAATAAATAACACCAAATAATTCTGAGATAGTTTCTGTCTTCTGGAAAACAAATCTCAGGGTTTTATGACATTATACAGAATTTCAGTGTCAAAAAATTGTAATTGATAGGTAGTCAAATTAGTTGGGGCTTTCAGATTTTCTGCATTACATTTTCTTTATGACTAGAAGCTCTAAAAGCACCAACTAAATAGAATTACAGTAAATTAGAAAAGGTAAGCGTCTATTAATATTTCACAAAATACAGTAGTCAGTGGGCATCTGGTAACCATTGTGTATAACTTTAACCAAATTTTATTATGTTTTTATCAGGTGTTAAATCTAAGAGTAAAATCATGTGATGGATTCTGAAAACACATAAAATAGTATAAATATGGAAAGGGTAACTATGGGCCTACTAGCAATTCCAGTCCACCACCTGTTTTTGCATGGATGTGTGCTAAGGATAGTTTTTACATTTTTAAGTGGTTGAAGGAGATCTAAATAAGAATAGTATTTTATTACATAAGAAAATTGTAATAAATTCAAATTTTTGTTCATAAATAAAGTTTGATTGGAACATAGCCACACTCATTCATTTCTGTATCATCTGTGGCTGCTTTCACACTACAGCCAGAGTTGAGTAGTTGTGACAAAGACCACATGGTCCACAAATTCTAAAATATTTACTCTATGGGCCTTTACAGAAGAAGTTTGCTGACCCCTGGTCTAAATATGTTATTTTGTAATTATGTAGTACTTTTCCTTCCTGAGATTGGCATAAACAACTCTTTGGGTCACTTGACAGTCTTGGGGTTTGGCCGGTCATCAACCATCACATTAATCGTCCTCCGAAGGCCACAAGACAGAGAATAGACAATTATATAACAGTCATCCATGTAGGAAATAATGGCAATAATCATGTAGAATTTCCCGAGCACTGCAAGAGGAGCTATTGAAAGCATACTTCCGTTAGAGGTCTTTCAGCTCTTGCTGGAAAAAAAAGATCTTATTTAACCAACTTGTTGAGAATGCTTTACAAGTAATATTGGTAGTCATAGACAAAGAAAATAGAGTTGTTATTTCTTAGAACCCTGAACAGAAGTTGCTAGATGAATATCTGCTTCCTTATTCCTTATTTGGAAAGGCCAGCTTGTATAGCCGAACTTTGTCCTGTGTATTCAGCTCTTGTTTTTTAGTGTTTAATAGCTCAATTAAAAAAAAAAAAAAAAAAAAAAAAGGAATTCTTCCATGAAACTAGCTGTCTGTGCACAGAATTTGCTCATTTTTTGGTGCTTGTTGTTTTAATTGCCTGGCCCCTTTGGCTCTCTAATGCCCTTTTACTGTAAATTCTACACCAACTTGGTCTTTGTGTTTTTGTTTCAATGCGCTGGGCATTGAACGTGGAGGTACAATGTCCCCACATACTATAAAGGAGCCATAGAACCTTAAGAACACAGGAAAAAATTCTCTTTGGTATTTGACCATGTCAGAGTAGTTTCTCTGCCTTGCTGAGGAAAAATCCAGAAATGATGTTTTCCTTTTCAATTACTGAATTTTATTGGAAATGTCTAACATTGCTATTGGCTTACCTGTCTCTTTCAAACAGATGTGATTTTGTGTTTTCATAGTTGTTGGATTCAGAAATACCTACATGAGGTAAAGACTTTTTTTTTCTTTTTTCTTTTCTTTCTTTTCTTTCTTTCTTTCTTTCTTTCTTTCTTTCTTTCTTTCTTTCTTTCTTTCATGTCATGGCTGTGGAGCTTTTTCTTCCTTTGATGGCATTGAAGGCTGTTTAAGCAGCCAGGCAACTAGTGAAGCTCATAAAGGCTGAAAAGGCAGAATGGAAATGGCAATTTCTCTATTGCTTCTGGAGAACTTTGAGAGAAGTTTGATACCACCATGCTCGTCTCTGACACACTTTCATTCAATTTTCAATACAGAATTTTATATTCCTCTAAAAAACATTTTTGCAGTTTCCTTCTCTTCTTCCCTTCTTTCTTTTCCCTCCCCATCCTTTCTCTCTTTCCTTTATCTTCTTTTCTTTCCTCATCCTTTTTTTTCCCCTCTATTCTTTTCCTCATGTGCGGAAAGGAGTTTCCTTTCTATTTTTTTATTGGATTATCATTTCTTAGATAATGCGGATCATGATTTCAGTTTAATTGTCCAATTTAATTATGTGTGTCAGATGTACTATCACCACTCCATGCAAACAGGGGAACAGTCAAAGAAACAAACCTAAGCATGTTTTATCTCTAACTAGAAATATTTAGGGGCACCTGGGTGGCTCAGTCGGTAAAGCGTCCGACTTCGGCTCAGGTCATGCTCTTGGTTTGTGAGTTCAGGCCCCGGGCTGACAGCTCAGAGCCTGGAAACTGCTTCGGATTCTGTGTCTCCCCCTTTCTCTGCTCCTCCCATGCTCATGCTCTGTCTCTCTCTGTCTCTCATTAGTAAATAAATGTTAAAAATTTTTTTAAAAAAGAAAAAGAAATTTTTAGGGCAGGGGCACCTGGGTGGTTCAGTTGGTTAAGCGTTGGACTGTTGATTTTGGCTCAGGTCAGGATCTCTTGCTTGGTGGAATCGAGCCCTGTGTCAGGCTCCATGCTGACACTGTGGCGCCTGCTTGAGATTCTCTCTCTCTCCCTCTGCCCTTCCCTGCTCACTCTTTCTCTCAAAATACATAAACATTGGAGGAAAAAAAAAGAAATATTTAGGGCAAACTTCATATATCTTATCTCTTTCCACCTTTATGTCTTTCCTCATTTCTTTCCTTTGATGGTGCTCCATCCTACTCAGTTTTCACCTGGTTTCTTTCTCACTCCATTCTTTCTTCCAGGTTTCTCTCTTCGTTTTCTCACTGTAATGTAATAATATGTTTTCTGTTGCTGTGTATTACTGCAAACTTACTGGCTTAAAACAATACCCGTTTGTATCTCACAGTTCTACAGGTCAGTGCCAAGGTGGACCTGATTGGATTCTTGGCTTAGGCTCTTGAAAGTTTAGTTAATCTGGAGTCTCCAGAGAAGAACCCATTTCTAAGCTCATTCGAGTTGTTGGCAGAATTTAGTGCTTTGAAGTTTTAGGACTGAGGCCCCTACTTTCTCACTAGTGATTGGCTGCTACCTTTCTCAGCTCTTTGAGGCTACTTGCCTCAGGGGCAAGGACCAACCCCCCCATCTTTGCAATGGAGAACCTCACTTATAACAATCTCTCTTGTACTTTGAATTTCTCTGACTTTCTCTTCTGCTACCAGTTGGAGAAAACTTTGCTTTTAGAGGGATCAAGTGATTAGGGTGGGTCCCTGTGGATAATCTCCCTGTGATAAAGTCAACAGATTGGTCATCTTGATTACAACCGAAAAATCCCTTTTGCCACATGAGGTAGCAATCACTAGGGCTAACGATAGGAGGTACAGGTCATGGGGGTCATGTTAGAATTTTGCCTACCACAAATAATAACATTTATTTCTTCTTCTTCCTGGGATAGGTTGAGACATTGGTAATGATGAAAGTTGACCCTGCCTTTTATATATGAGGAAACTCACTGATATCCTCAATAAAGTTAGTTGAATCAGATGTTATCAGATATGTGAGACTAAAAAAGGGCTTTATGACTCCTGCTAAAGTGTTTTCTTGGCTATACCTTGGTGCTTTTCTTATAAAAGTTGTAGAATGTGAATTCCACTTTTTCCCTCCAACTTTGAATACCAACACTTATCAAAAGACAAGTAGTTATTAAGGGCTGAAAGGTGGAGGAGTCTTTGAAAAGAGCTTTTATTTATTCCTTCATTAAGAATTGTTATGAGTTGAATTGTGTTTTCCCAAAATTCATATGCTAAATTCCTAATCCCCAATACATCAGAATGTGACCTTATTTGGAAAGAGTGCCTTTGTAGATATACTTGTTAAAATGGGGTCATACAGAAGTGAGATAGGCCCCTAATCCAACATGACTGATGTTCCTATAAATAATAAGGGGAAATTAGGACATGGGCATACACAGAAGAATGCCACTTGAAGATGAAGAAAGAGATTGTGGTGACGCTTCCACAAGCCAAGGAATGACAAAGGTTGACAGTAAACCTCTAGGAACTACGGGAGAGGCATGGAGCAGATTCTCCCCCCACAGAACTCAGAGGGAACCAGCTTTACTGACACATTGATTTTGAACTTCTAGCTCCAGAACTATGGGACAATAAATTTCTGTTATTTAAGCTCCCCAGTTTATGGTACTTGGTTATGGCAGCCCTAAGAAACTAATCAAGTTTTTTACAGTGATCCAAATTTTAAAACTGTAGTCTATCATATACAAGTTACATTTTGAACAGGTACCATCTGAGTTCTAATAGATGACTACTAAGCAGTCCAGTAAAAAACATTACAGAAATTAAGGACACCTGACTCATGAAAACACATATTTCTTTTGTTTTGATTATTGAACTCTTACTAAAACTATGATATTAAATAAGGAAAACCTAAAAACCTGTCAACAGTTTGAAGTAAGCAGCGAGGGTTCATCTTTGTACCCCAGCCCTGGCTATTTATAGCAGGTGTTGAATAAATGGTCGTGGAATCAAAGAATGCAAAAGAGGAAAGTTGATATCCCACTATCAGTTCAGAGAAGGCTTTAAATAAATAAACAAGAACAAACTATTTTTAATTCAAAAACAAAGATCTTAAATGTATGGGACCTTCTTAGGAGAAATCCTAAGTTCATCATAGCACTCATTCAGTAAATATTTATTCTGCACGCATGAGCTGTGAGGTACAGTACTGGGCCGTGGGGGTAGACACCCAGACATGAGCCTCTTGGAGATGACAGTGAGTGGAGAAGATCTGAAACAAACACCCACTGGCAGATCTTTTAAATTACAAGTTCCCTTAAATGTGATGAAGGAGACAAAGTCTTCCATTCTCGCTCCCTGTCTTTGGCAAAAAAAAAAAAAAAAAAAAAAAAAGATAAAAATATAACACAGCTCTAGCTGTGATAATAAAATATACACTGGGTGGCTTAAATAATAATCTATTTGCTTACAGGTTTAGAGGCTGGATGTCTGAAATCAGGGCTCCAGGATAGTCCAGTTCTGGCCTCCTTTTCAGAATGTGTTCAAATGACATTTCTTTGCTGCCTGCATGCAAAGAGAGAAAGCTCTGGTGTATCTTCCTTTTATAAAGGTATCAGCCTTGTCAGATTAGGGATTTACCCTTATGACCTCATTCAACTTTTTTCACCTCCTCATAGGCCCTATCTCCAAGTGTAGACACAATTGGGCCTTAGGGCTTCAACATATGAGTTTTGGCAGGGTGGGGTGGGGGGAACACAAACATTCATTGCATAAGTCCTTCAAATTATTCCCCCAAGGAGCAAACAGGATGATGACTTATATAATGCAAAGCAGATCATATCACCCTTCACTCAAAAACTTCCAAGGGCTTCCGATTTCAGTGAGGGTAAAAGCCAGGGAATCTGCTATGGTGTCCAAGGTCCTGCTCCATATGACCCTACCATTACTTCTCCAGCATCATCTCTTAACAGCTGTCCACTACTTCAGCCAGCACAGTCCCTTGTCTCCCTCAAATATTCCAGGTACTTTCCTGCCTCAGGACCTTTGTGCTTGATACTCCCTCTGCCTGGAACACTTTCTCCTTGGATAGTCACAAGGAAACTTGCCGGTCCCCTTTGGCAGTCTCTTCTCACCTGCTAGCCTCTCAGTAAAATATTCCCTAGCTCCAGTATCTAAAATAAAGTATCTAGATGTTTTTGATACTCATTTACTTATTTTTCTCACCATATGCTTTTCTGACTAAAATGTTCATCAACACGCATCTTTTTGTGTGTTTTGTTAACTGTTGTATCCACAATGCTTCACACAGGTACTGGCACATAATAAGTATACAAATACATTTGTTAAGTGAATGAAAAAATAAACAGGGTGTTTTGTGATAGGAAAGAGTGGGGGATATCTGTCTAGGTCAAGAAAGGCCTGTCTGAGGGGCAATAAAGTGCAAACGTGAAAAATAAGATGCCATCATGAGAAGAATCTAGGGGAGGACAGTCGTTTGGGAGAGGAGAACAGGTGGGGAGGGATGTGATACACAAAGAGGGAGAAGTATATGCTGTGGGTTGGGAAAGGGTCTGGCATGGTTTAGGAAGTTAAAGGAGAGGAGTATTGATGGAACAAATGAGAAACGGAGAAGGGGTTTATGATGAGGTTGCAAAGGTAGGCAGGGGCCAGCTTATAAAGCACTTTGAAGGCCATGCTAAAGAATTTGCACTTTTTTTCTTTGTGCAATGGGAAGCTGTTGAAAGTTTTAAGTGGGGGAAGGGTATGACCTGATAGAGTATTTGTAAAAATCATTGTAGGCTACATGAAGAGAAAGGATTGGGGTGGGCAAGAAGGGTGGTAGAGTAGATGTTACAGCTGTCTGAGTAAGATACAACGGTTATTTGGATTTAGTGGTATCTTCCCGTAGCTTTATTTGCCCCATGCCAGTTACCTTGCTGGTTCCTGTTATCGGCATATAGCTATAAGAGGGGCAGCAGGCTGTGGACATTTCTCTTGACCAGTTACCATTACTTGGGTGCAGTATATTCAAAGCTTAATGACAAACATAGAGTTCTACAGTCTTTATCTTACTGGAAATACTGTTCTCAACCTAGTTGTTACCTCAGTGGGATCTAAGGGTGAGGATTACTTTTGAATTGGCACCTATCATGATAAGGATTCTATCTATGCTGTATGACTTTATGGAATATTGATTATGTGAGCAGAGCACAACCAATCAGATGCCCATTTTCTCCATCTGCCAAGTGGGAATGCTCCTTGTTTTTAAGGGCATGTCTCTCTTGAGGTAGAGACAATAAAGAAGATGAATAAGTCAGCAGGGACAGCTCTAGAGATGAAAGGTGATAAGCAAAATTAAAAGTATTCTAAGGACTCTTTAAGAACTTTTCAACTGAGATTCTCAAAGGAATTTACCAGCTCTTTATTATTGGTCATGACTGTTCCAGCTGAGGAGAGAGGTAGCTTGCAGTGGTAAAGATCCCAGGGGTAACAAAGTTGAGTTCCCCAAAGTCCTTGGCCTATTTTACAAATTTTAATAAATATGCAATCCAATATGCCTGTTCTAGGACAGAACTAACATTTTATTTGGATGCAATACAGCGTACAATTGCAATGGTTTTGACACATTCGGTTAGACAAGAGTTACTGAATCCTGCTATTGTACAGAAAATTAACAATGGATGCTATTGCTGAATCTTAGTATCTAGATATAATCAATCCAAGGGCAACAAATCAAAGCGGGGAGGTCTGTTAACCACCTCATGCACAGATATAAAAATATGTGTGAGCGAAGTTTCTAAGGGCAAGTAACTTCGTGTATGGCAACATTGCTAAGACCTGTAGGTACACAGGCACATAGACATGGGCCCAGAGCACAAACTGAAAGGAAGAGTCTGTATTCCCCATGCTGGTTACTATATTCAGTAACTGTTATCCTTTCTTTTGGTGAGGGTCATGCTCAAGTTTATTTTTAAGCAAGATTATCATGAGAGAGGAATTGCGAATGATTTGTAAGTTTAGCTAGGAGGCTTTAGGGAGCTCTGCCTATGCCTCTTGATTGCCCAGCTGCTTTCTGCAGGTCTACTCCATTGGTAGAAAATTTGGAAAGTGGGTTGAAGAGGACTTTGACAGCATCCTGGTAGAAATAGGGATTATTGCTGCGATCTCATGACAGGCCATGATTCCATTGGGAATTACATGCTTGAAAATACGCTCAAGTTTTGCCCCACTTCCTCAGCTTGGCATATTGGTCCTTGGCATATTTGTGACTTAAGCAGAATTTGCAATGACACTGTGCATCTGCCAAAAGACCTCATGTTGTATATAATGAGCTTCCTCAGGTATACAGCCTTGATTCCACCAATATGAAACATTTATTTAGCTACGGTGTAATTTGCAAATAATGTCCTGATAGTGCCTGTGTTAGGCAGCTGGAGCTACTGTATCTTGTGCACCATATGCCCTAGTGGTTAAGAACTCTAGTGTGTCTACCTGTCTGGCTTCAAATATACACTGCGACTCCTGCTACCTCTGTGACTTTTGCCAAGTTATTGATTCCATGTGCCTCAGTTTCCTTACCTGTAAAAATTGATAATGGTAATTTCCACATAGGTAGTACTAACACCATAGAGTTGAGGATTAAGTACATTGATTCATGTAAAGTACTGAGAAATGTGCTGAGTGCCTAGTAAGCTCTCTATAATGTTACTTTTTATGATGTAGTATGAGGCAGAGCATGACTAGAATGAGAGCAAAAGCCCAATAAACATCATGTCAGCAGGAAAGAGTACATATTTACTAGAACGTGTGGTGACTTTGCTCTATAAGAATTTAAAACAGCACATACACAGTTTTACTTAAATAGCTACACAGGGCTGAAAGATTGCCAGTGCATGGTGTTGACATTGTGAAACACTGTTATTCTAAATTATTGCTACTTTAGTGCTATTTGGGGACTTTTATCCTATTCAAGTGTCCCACCAAATGTGATGAGTTTTTGTGCTGAGAACTAAGATGGATGTTAATTGCCTCGTGCTTTCTTTAGGAACCCCCACCCCAACCCTTAAATGTCTTCCTATGACTGAGCACTCATATACTCCTGCTGCCCCCTTGTTAATTCTTAACTTAGGGCTGATCCATTGATTGAACCGTTCATTCATTCATTCATTCAACAAATTTTTTGAATGCATAATAATAATTATGGTTTCTATTAAGTGCAAACTCTGTCAAGCATTGTGAGAAGTACTTAAAAGTATATCTTTATCCTCAGAAGAATATTTGAAGGAAGGAATTACTATGCTCGTTTTATAGATTAGGATTTATGAGGTGCAGGATCTTATCCAAAGTCACAGAACTTGTAATTGGCAAAATTTGAACTCAAGCCCAGGACTGTAAAATCAAAGCACTACGTTAAACTGCTTCCATGTGATCAGGCACTATGCCAGGTGCTGGTAAAACAAAAATAAACGAGCCAAGGATCCCAATTTTAAGATCAGTTTAGGTCAGGGACTAGTTACAATACAAAGAATGACAACACAGTGGGATAAGTGTTTATGTAATGCACCAAGAGCTTTGCTCCAAATCTTTCCTTCCTCCATTATCACATCTATCCTTCCTCTTTCTTATTGAAATGTGCCTGCGTCATGTCCCATTAAGTCAGGGCTCTAATCTCAGATAGGGAATTGCTAAATAATTGAGTATATGGTTACAATGCGTTAGAGTCCTCTATGTCGGATATTTTACAGAGTGCTTCTAGAGGAGGCAGGAGGCATCTTATTGTAAAAGGCTGACATCAGTAGGCATCTCAAGGGAAAAGCTGTGAGGTTTAGTCTTTGTCATTGCATCAGATCATGAGGGCCTGTCATTTATGTGACAACCATGCCTGTGGCCCCTTTATTTGTGCAAAGGAGAATTCCTCACCTCCATCCCTCATCTATTTCCTCAAGCAAAGCTTTCTTGCCTTTGCTTCTTCACTACCTGAGTTTACCTTTGAAGGAAGGGAAGACAAAAAGTCTCAATATTTCACAAAATTGGATGATTTACTTTTGGAGTCAAATTTGGCAATGTGACCAGGAAATCTTTTGGAAAAAAAAAAAAAAGTTCTTGGTATTTCCTGCTTCTTTGCAGATAATGAATTCAGAAAGGATGACCTCCCCCCAACAAGCTTAAAAAAATGTTTACCTACCCTTCTGTTTTCCAATCCAAACTGGTATGATAACATTCAGGAGGTCAACATTTGAAAATGGGTTTTGAAAAAGAAAACCACCCACACTCAAAAAAACTATTTTCCTTCCTAGTAAATGTAATTTTAAATTTCAAAGACAGGATTTAGGTCAGTGGTTTGGGTCATTTTTTATTTTACCCAAACTGGGCCACCCTTCCCTTATTGTGCAATCTAGAGGAATCAGAAAGATGTCAGGTAATAAAAATCCAGCAAGGAAAAAAAGTTGGAATACATTCTGCCCAAAGTTGCATGCCCTTAAGTCCTGCTGACTTCAGCAGGATTTGTACATAAGTAACAAAGGGCACAATCTGGTCCACTGATTTTATTATCATTGAAGAGGAGATTTTTCTGACTGTAAAATGAAAAAAAAGATAATTTATGATTCAGACCCAGGCTGACAGGCTGAACAAGAGATGGCAACTTACCTGCTTGTGGCTTTAAATACAAATATATGCAAGTCAGTGGCAAGCAGGAGCACCCACACGTGACCGAGAGGCACTCAGGTCCAACGTGACCTTTCCATTCCCAGAGCATCCAAAGCATATGGATGTGCTTTCAGACAGGGTCTGCAAGAGAAGTTTATTATGACATGGAAGCAAGATGAGGTATGCCAGGCTGACTGGACAAGTGACCTTTTCAAGCTGTCAATCTCTGTTATCCTCATATATCATTTTAGTGCAAGGCAAGAGCCAAGAAGACTGCTTCTCACCTCATACATAAAGCTTTAGCTTGCTAGTGCTGATGCTTAACCTGGACTTAATCACCTTTGATGGATGGTAAAAATATGGCCAAGGTGCAAAAATGATGTTCCTTTGAAAACCCTTTTCTGTTTTTCTTCTTTTTTACCCCAACCTGCTGTACTCCTATCTGAACTTGTTCACTTCTTACCTCCTGCATTTGCTTGACCTTCTGATTTCATATGAATGTGCTTCTTTCTTGTACTAAATGCTCCAGTGTTATGGTCCTTCAGCTGACTGGTGACTCCATTTCAGAGATGATTCCAAACAATTGATGTATGCAGTTTTGCTGTTTGTGATGATATTAACATATAGACTCTCTAACAAGTTCACATTTAATGAACATGTTTTTCTTAATCATGCCCCCTTCTCTTTATGTAACACTTTTTAGAAGCTCATATGTTTATTCAACAAACATAACCCAGTACTTGGTACATAGTAGATATTTAATTAATGTTTGCTGAATAGATGAATGGCTTCTTATTTATAGAAGATGTTGTATTTGAACTGGAATTTGAAGGATAGATAGAATTAAATAAGTGAACAGGGCTGGGGGAAGGTTAAAGCCATAGGTAGGGAAGTACAAGGTATGTATGTGGAATGGGCTTAATATCTGGTATGAGGTCAGTAATCAACAAGTATATGTTGAATGGGTGGATGGATGAATGAATAATGGTGTTAGACACCAAACAAATAGAAGGATAAGTTATACTCTCTTCAAAGAGCTCAGAGTCTAAGCTGTAAATAACTAATGATAAACCATTTACTTATTCAAATATTTACTGAGTGCCTACTATATTAGAGTTCCCCAGAAAGAGAGAATCAGTAGTATCTCTCTTTTGATAGATAAGTAGGCAGATAGATAGATAGATAGATAGAGACACAGATGGATATAAATTTCTATATCCATATATAAATATATATATATATATAGAGAGAGAGAGAGAGAGAGAGAGAGATTTAAGGAATTGGCTAAGAAGATTGTGGGTTCTGGCAAGTTTAATTGTCATAGTAGGAGAGCAGGCTGGATATTCAGAAAAGAGTTGTACCATAGCTTGAATGCTGTCTGAAGGCAGAATTCCCTCTTCCTTGGGGGGAGCTGAGGTTTTTTTTCTCTTATGGTCTTTAGCTGATTGAGTGATGCCCACCCACATTATGAAGGTTCATCTACTTTACTCAAAATCTACTGATTTAAATGTTATTCTCATCTAAAAATGCCTTCACAGGGGCGCCTGGGTGGCGCAGTCGGTTAAGCATCCGACTTCAGCCAGGTCACGATCCCGCGGTCCGTGAGTTTGAGCCCCGCGTCAGTCTCTGGGCTGATGGCTCGGAGCCTGGAGCCTGTTTCCGATTCTGTGTCTCCCTCTCTCTCTGCCCCTCCCCCGTTCATGCTCTGTCTCTCTCTGTCCCAAAAATAAATTAAAAAAAAAAAAAAAAACAAAAACCAAAAAAAAAAAAACCAAAAAAAAAACAAAAAATAAATAAATAAATAAATAAAATAAAATAAAATAAAATAAAAATGCCTTCACAGTGATATCTAGACTGGCGTTTGACCAAATATCTGGTTACCATGGTGTAGCCAAGCTGACACATAAAATTAGCCATCATACCTACTAAGTAGTGAGCCCTGTTCTTGTTACTAAGCATACAGCAGTGAATGATATAGGTAAAGATCCCCATGATTATGGACTTTACAGCACACCCATATGCAAAATTTGTATTACAATATATGATAAATACTGTGTGAAAAATATAGTAAAATAAAAAAGAGAGAGGGGAAGCTACAGTGTTAAAGAATGGTGAGAGAGGCCTCATGGAGAAGCTCCCATTTGTATCAAAACCTTAAAGAAGTAAGGAAGTGACCATACAGTAGTCCGGGAGAGGGAATAGCAATTGTAAACCTTAGGAGGAGAGTGCCTAGTGTGCTTGAGGATCAGCTTTTGATAAGTGTTTTAATATATGTAAAATGTAAGCAAAGATGTAATATAGGCAGAGCTTGATGTTGAATTACTGTGGAAAGAGAGATCATTGTCTGCCAGAGCTTTCTTGGAATAGACCCCAGTACCTAGTACGTAGTAGATAACATTTTCTGAATAAATGAATGATATTTCATCATAGATGATGCTATATTTGGGCTGGATATGGAAGGATAGGTGGAATTAAGTAGGGAACACAGGGAGAAAGAACAAGATGAGCAGGAAGAAAGTACAAGGTATTTTTGCCCAGAATTGCTGAGGCATGAACAGTTTGGGGGAACTGAGCATGGGGTGTATAAGGAAGACTGGCTCAAAAGAAGGTTGAAGCCTGACCATGAAAGGCTTTGTAGCTAGGCAACAGAACTTGGGTGTCATTTCATAACCACTTCTAACCATCAGATTTTTAAGGGAGGGAGGAGAAAAATGAAGTTATGTTGTGATTTAGGAAAGTATTTGCTGAAGGACATTCTTTAAACACTTATTCTTAGATTATTGGTAGGTATTATATGAAGAAAACCAACAACAATGTAATTTTCAAACAAATTTGGGACATGGTAGATTAAGCAAAGTTAAAGAGTTCTTTTTTGTTCTGTAATACTTCAAATAATCTTAATATGCCAAGAGACATTTTAAGGCTCAGAGAGATGGATGTAATAAGCTATGTTTTCCTAATATTTTTGGTCACAGAAATGCTTTTATGATAGTATATCTAAAAGGATTAACAGATCATTGTGCACACTTCATTGGAAACCCTGTTTTAGGAAGATAACACTTGTTGTAGGACTGGATTGAAGGAGTAACTGACATAAGGAAGATTGTTTGGAAAGCTGATAGAATAGCCACAGGGGAGGTAATAAGAACCTGAACTGGGGCTAAGTGGGATTGTGAAATTTTTCAGAGGCAGCATCACAAATCTGTCAACAGATTATTCTATGTTTGATAGAGGGGTTTGGGGGGTTATTAAAAGAAAAAACTTGAAAAGTTTAATGTCTTAGAGCAAGGGAAGCTGCTGATGTCCTCTGAGGCAAAACCCCAAAAATAGATTTAGGTTTAAGGAGAAAAAAAATGCATTTGAGAGACTTAAAGAGAAAACAATTTTATAATTCCTAAATATTGGGGTATTTTCTAGATATCTTTTTGTTATTGATCTAGTTTAATTTCATTGTGGTCAGAAATTATATTTTGTATGATATAAATTTTAAAAATTTGGGGCGCTTGAGTGGCTCAGTCAGTTAAGCATCCAACTTTGGCTCACGTCATGATCTCATGGCCTGTGAGTTCCAGCCCCGTGTCAGGCTCTGCACTGGCAGCTCAGAGCCTGGAGCCTGCTTTGGATTCTGTGTCGCCCTCTCTCTCTCTCTCTCTCTCTCTCTCTACCCCTCCCCACTCATGCTCTCTCTCTGTCTCTCAAAAATGAATAAACGTTAAACAAAAAATAAATAAAATAAAATAAAATTTTAAAAATTTGTTGAAATTCATTTTCAGATACAGAATATAGCCTATCATGGTGAATGTTCCATATTACTAGAAAATAATGTGTGCTATTCTGTCGTGGAATGAAAGATCCTATAAATATCAATTTGATGAATTTAGTTGATAGTGTTGTTCAGGTCTTCTATATCCTCAGTGATTTTCTATTGTTTTATGAATTACTAAGAGAAGAGCTTGGAAATATCCAACAAGAACTGTAGATTTGACATTTTCTTTTAGTTCTGTTTTCTGTATTTTAAAGTTCTGCTTTTGGGTGCAATAATATTTACAGTTGTTGTTTCATTATGAAATGTCCTTGTATATACCTAGGAGCATTCTCTGTGCTGAGGTCTTTCTGATATGACAGCCACTCTCGCTTTTATTTTAAGTTTATTTACTTATTTATTATGAGAGAGGAGGTGGGGCAGAGAGAGAGAGAGGGAGAAAGAGAATCCCAGGGAGGCTCTGTGCTATTAGTATGGAGCCCAAAGTAGGGCTTGAACCCATGAACTGCGATATCATGACCTGAGCCAAAACCAAGAGTTGGACACTTAACTGACTGAGCCACCCAGGCGCCCCACTCTCAGTTTCTTCTGACTTCTGTCTGCATGGCATATCTTTTCTCAACCTTTTACTATTCGCCTGTCTATATCATTATAGGTAAAGTGGATTCTTACAGATAAACTATAGTTGTGTCTTGCTTTTTAAAAAAATTCAGTCTAACAATCTTTGCCTTTTAATTGGGGTGTTAGACAATATATTAATGCAACTACTGACAAGCTTAGATTTGACATGCTGCTTCTCCTCCACTTGCCTCATGTATTCTTAGTTCCCCCTTTCCTCTTTTTCTACGTTTGTTGATTCAATTTTATTTTCATGATGGGCTGATTAGCTATACCTCTTTTACAGTTTTTCAAGAGTGCTCCAGGGTTGGAATATATAACTTCCATTTAAAATGGTCGATATTATATTAAACTATTTCACATATCGCATAAGAAACTTTCAATCATATATTTTAATTTCCTCTCATACTTTGTGATATCGTTTCATACAGTTTACTTCTACATGTTATAAAACCAGCAAGACATTATTTTTGGTTTAGACAGTTAATTGTTGTTAAAGCAATTAAAATAAGAACAATGTACCTTTCTTATAGAGCCTCCGTTTAAAAAGATATTTCTCTTGCTCTTAATTTGTCTTTGTAAGATCCTTATTTCTAAATGGTATCATACTTCTTTCATGAAAGATTTTTCTTTAAATCTTTTTGAGTACACATCTAATGATGAAACAATGAAAAACAATGAAAAAGACTTTAAATTCCTTTCATTATTGAAAGATATTTTTGCTAAATACACAATTCTGGGCGTGCAGTTTTTTGTTTGTTTTCTTATTGTTTTTTTTTCCCCTTCCATCCTTTAAGTATGTAAGTCTAATACCTTTAGGCTTGTATAATTTCTGACAAAATATCTGGCGTAATTCATATCTTTGTTTCTCCTTATGCATATTCCTTTTGTCTATCTTCAAGATTTTCTCTTTACCTTGCTTTTCATCAGTTTGACTATGGTGTGTCTAGGTGTGTCTTTTCATGTCTATCCAGTGTGGAATTCTCTGAGCTTATCAGATCTGTGGTATGTTGTTTTTCATTAGTTTTAGAAAACTGTTAGCCATTGTCTCAATGTTTTTGATGTTTTATTCTTTCTCTCTTGGACTTCCGTAATCTTTATGTTAAACCATTGCTATTATCCCACAGTTTTTGAATGCTTTCTTTTAATCCTCCACTCTTTTGCTTTCTGTCTTTATATTGAAGTGTTTATGAGAAGGATGGCGTTCTTTTCATATGATGACATGGTCTGAATCTGTTTGTCACCTTAGTCTTTGTTCCACATGCCCATCTGCAAAGGGCCATAATAAGAAGGGAAACCCCTTATCACCCTGAACACTAGGTCTACATGCCACAAAAAATTTTATAATACAATTAAATTAAATTTTTTTTAGAATCTAATAAAGGAGAGACTGAACTAGCATATATTAAAGGGATTTTACCAGGCTGGTTTTCTTTGCTTGTGGGGACTCACAGGCTGTTTGGTTCTTTCTTCAGAGTGACATAGTCTTGGGACAATTTAATCATGGGGTAATCAGCAGATATAGGAAGTGGCACACAAATCTCAATCTCAGTAAAATCTGATACATATATTTTAAGCTACTGCTATGGTGCTTATAGTTTGTGCTTGATTGAAACACCCTAAAATGAAGTAGAAATCCATCTGAAGTTGGTACTTCATAGGGATATTCCTAGTTAACTCAAAGCTGCCATAATAAACATAGAAGACAAACTGGAAAACACATGGATGCATCTGTTATGACTATTTTCAACTATCTTTGAGAAATTATCACAAAACTCTTGCAAAAGTTTAATAATTATAAGAGAAAATGTAAGAAATATGAAGAGTAGTCCCAGGCTGTTCAATCTAGTAATAGGAGAAAAAAAAAAAGGACAGATAAATAATTAAAAAGCATATGAAAAGGAGGAAATTTCCCACAGGTGAACACTTGAGTTTTTACCTTGCAAGCAATCATCATATCAAATTCAGGCAAAATAAAAAGAAACTGCACCTATACTTAAACTCAACATATTTTAAATTTGGGAAAAAAAGGAAAAATTCTTGCAAACATTCAGGCAGAAGAAATAAGTTGTTTATGAATTAAATTTCTTTTAAAATATTAAATGCTATGAGGCAGGCTTCACATTTTGAGGGGGAAAATTTGACTTAAAAATTTTATACTCAGTCAACGTATTTTTTACAATCACGGCATCAAAAATAAATTTTCAGAAATTTAATTTTGTTTTTTAAAGGTAAATTCTTTAAAATCTTTGAAGAAAAGATAAATCTATGCTCTGAAACAAAGCTTAGTACAAGATGGACCTCTTCTCAATTTGTTTTACAAAGCCAGACTAAGCTGATAAGAAAATATATATATATATATTGTTTTCTTGGTAGATGCAAAAAATTTGGTAAAATGCAACACCTCTTGACCTGAAAAATAAGAGCCTTAGTAACCTATGACAGGGGAAAACTTGCTTAAAATACTAAAATTATCAGTCTGAAATAAATTGAAAATGTAATATTTAAAGGTGAAAGACTAGAATAATGTCAAAATCAGGAATAAAGTAAATATATCAGTTATTACTACTTATTATTGCTTTTTAACAGATGGAATAAGATAAAAGGCAATGAGTTATAAATATTAGAAAGGAGGAGACAATTACTATTTGAAGATCATATAGAAAACTAAATCATCTTAAGTGCTATTAGAACTAGCAAGACAATGAAATAAGGTATCCTTCTAAAACTTAAACAATAAGAATTAGTAGATTTCCTACATGTTTATATTTTAAAATGTGAAAACAATAGAAACAATTTCTCAATAGTCACAAAATTTGAAAATACCTAAGAATAAAGTTATCACGAAGCATATATAGTTGACAGAAAATTCATAAGCTTTACTAAGCAACCTAAAAGAAGGCTAATAAAAATCGAATCCGTTTTTGAAGGATTTAATTACATAAGTAATTGTTTATAATATTTCCTTGAAATTGGCAATACCCAGAGCTTTATTTTTTTTTTTAAGTTTATTTATTTATTTTGAGATATATAGAGAGAACCAGCAGAGAAGGGGCAGAGAGAAAGGGAGACAGAGGATCTGATGCGGACTCTCTGCTGACAGCAAGGAGCCCAATATGGGGCTCAAACTCATGAACCATGAGATCATGACTAGAGCTGAGTCAGATGCTTAATTGACTGAGTCACCCAGGGGCCTCAACCCAGAGCTTGACATACAGCATAAATTCAATTTTTTTTTTAATTCACTTAGGAAATAAATTGAAGAAGACCTACCAAATGTTAACAGTGGCTATCTCTGTATAATAGAAGGTGGACTGATTTATCGTTTGTGTGATTTTTTTTCTTCAACATGAAGAAATGAATAAACATTTTTAAAATTCAGAATAAATAAAAAATTATATACTTTTAAAAGGTAAAAACATCATAGTGTTATGGATATGAAACGTGTAGGAGTTAAATCAGTATTTGTCAAAGTATAATCTGGAGTCATCTTATCAGATTTCACCTGGACTATTTGTTTAAAAATTCTGACTCTTGGATCTCATGTCACACCCACCTAATTAGGCTACCTTGGTGAGAGCTCAGGAACTTATATTGTAAACAAGCACTCTAAGTGGTTCTTTTGCACACTAGAATTTGAGAACAACCAGGGTAAAGGGCTTGCTCAGCTTATGCAGAGGGAAAACATTTTGTAGAGCAGAGGATAGAATAAAGTTGTAAGACTTCTGCGGTCTGGAATGAGTTTAGATGCAACGCTGGAAGTCACCTGGAGGGTGAAGTGAGTCTCACTAGTTACTAAGTCATTTCTCTTCATACTTGGCAAAATTCTCTCCCAGGTGCTCATGAGCTGGAGAGAAATTCTTACAGTCTCATTAGCTCTCATTGTTCTCTAAACTCAGTAAATTCCACTTTCTGGGATGGAAGCACAGCCTGTCATCTTCACCACTCTATCCCCAGCACCTAGCATGGTGCCGGGAAATTATAGATGCACAGTCAATACAGTAAAACCTTGGTTTGTAAGCATAATTCATTCCAGAAACATGCTTGTAATCCAAAACGCTCGTACATCAAAGTGAATTTCAACAACCATTGGCTCAGTTGTGATCATGTGACATTCAGCATCACATACTACTTGTATTGCAAGACATTGCTCATTTATCAAGTTAAAATGTATTAGAAATGTTTGCTTGTCTTATAGAACACTCACAGAACAAGTTACTCACAATCCAAGGTTTTACTTTTGTTTAAGGAATGAAAATTGGTCTGCCAGGTGTATTTGAAACCCTGGTGCTCTAAGGAAACCACCCAGGACTCAGGCCTGTGTCATTTACTTCTCCTCCCCTACCCACCTCTTATCCTTACAACCTAATGGCAAACCCAAGATTTGAGAAGTCAAAGTTGCTCATTGTTAGGAAATTCTGGGGCTCTTACATCTTAGCGATATGTGAGAAATTGTTGAAGTTTGAGGTTTACAGTTCTCTGGTTTTGGTTTCAGTACCTAAGAACACTCTTTATTTCCTGGAAAACAGGAGATTAATGAATTCTTTATGTCCTAATAGCATAAATGGTTCTGTGTAAAGAGAAGAAAGTTCTTGTATTAGTGCTCTTCAGAGAAACAGAACCAGTAAGATACATGTGTAGCTGTATGTATATAGATAAATAAATATATTTATTTTGAGGAGATGGCTTGGCTCACAGATTATGGAGGTGAAAAAGTCCCATAGTGTACCATCTACAAGCTGGAGACACAAGAAAACCCGTAGTATAATTTAATTTGAGGCCTGAGAACTGGGGAAGCTAAGGGTATAAATCCTAGTCAGAGTGGCAGAAAATAGGAGATGAGATGTCCCAATTTAGGCTGGCAGAAAGCAAAAAGGGAGTATTACCTCTTCCTTCACCTTTTTTTTTTTTTTTTTTTTTTTTTTATCCAGGCCCTTGATGGTTTGGATGATGCCTATTTGAGAGGGTAATCTGCTTTACTGAGTCTATGATTCAAATGCTAATCTCCTCAGGAAACACCCTCACAGACACACCCAGAAATAAACTTTATTTTGGGAACCTCATGACTAGTTGATCTGACACATAAAATTAACCATTACAATGCATTTCTTTCGGTAGGAATAGATGCTAAAAATACCTGTTGTAAAGGTGCAGTGATATTCCTTGTGAAGTGCCTGAGTTGCCTCTTAACTTGAATATATTTTGTCTTAGTTTCCTACAGCTGCTGTAACAAATTACTACAAATTTAGTGGCTTAAAACACATATTTCTTATAGTTCTGCAGGTTCGAAGTATGACACGGGTGTGATTGGGCTAAAATCAAGATGTTGCCATAACTGTATTTCTTTTGGGCTCTAAGGGGCAGTCTGTTTCTTGACTTTTTCAGCTTCTAGAGAGTGTTTCATGTTCCTTAGCTTGTGGTCCCTTCCTCTATCTTCAGAGCTGTTACTGACTCCAGTCCCTGGGCTCTCCAAGTAATGGAGCCAAATGGGGCTAAATGAGAGTTTCCATGCAAGGCTTATGCTCCATCACAAGGGAAACAGCACAAGGAAAGGGTCTTTCATGCTGATTCTCAGAACAAAGGCCAGGAAACATTTTTTTAAAGAGGCTAAAGCAGGAAAGGAGTGACATCTAAACATGTAGGGGTTGGGAGAGATACAGGAAGTTGGGCCCACAGGCAGAGTGGATAGAACATGTGCATGTCTCTTTAGCATGTTAAATCTCCACCCTGGGGTATGAATTTTAGTATTATAATGAGAGAAAAAGTGAGTGAAAGGTCAGCACTGGGGTCTACTTTGGTGTAGACAGGTTAGGTTTGGTCTTCACCAGTCTTTGTAGTGAATCCTTCCTTTGGTAAACATCCTGCTTCTGCATCCTGTAAGACATGCTACTCAACAGGAATAGGGTTTCAGCCAACAAGTAAAGCTGGATTTCATGGTCACAGTTGAGGGAACCCAAGTGCAGTCCCTGCTCTGTCTCAAAGCCAGCAAACTGCATCTCTCTGGCCATTCTGTATTCATAGCTCTCTTTCTGATTCTAAATCCAACTGACAAAGGTTTTCCTGTTTTAAATACCCAGGTGATTAATTGGGCCCACCTGAATAACCTAGGATAATTTTATCATCCGAAGGTCCTTAACCTTAATCACATCTGAAGGTCCCTTTTGCTATGTAATTTACAAATTCACAGGTTCTAGGGATGAATATGTGGACATATATTGCGGATTCATTATTCCACCTACCACAGACCCCGTAAGATACCTACGTTTTAGGAATGTTTGGGGATATGGGTGAGTGAAGAAATGCTTCTTTTTCCATAACAGAGTACCTTTGTCCTGCAACTAAATCAGACAAATGTTCATACTGCAAATGCCAGAGGTTGCAAAGAATTTACTGCATAGAGAGGAAAAGGACTGAAGGCTTTATTTATAAACATGATGCTTCATTTGGCCTAAAAAAGTTGAACTGAGATTCTGTTCTTGCTGTGAGGATTTGACAGAGAAATAACTGTTTTAATGTAAACCAGTGTGCTCTTTACTTCAGTTGCAGAATCTGTACCTAATTCTCAACTAGGGTTATGGTATTTGAGTTGATGTTATTTGAAGTTTATGGACATTTGGACCATCAGGGATTGGAAACTTGAGATTCTGGAGTTAGACATTATCTACCATTGGAAATAAATTACTTATGGCTGTATTTGTTTTTTAAAAAAGAAGGCAAGAAAAGATCTCTGACTGCAATATTATATATATTAATGATGATCCTAAGATAAACCAAATATATAAGACTCTGAACAAGATTGCTGGAATTTAATTAAGACACAGTAAGGGGTTCAGTTGGTATATTTATACACTGTCAGTTATTTGCAGAAGAACATTAATAATCTGAGAAGAGTGTGACCTATATTTGTCTGAGTATGTAAATAATAAAGTCCTTTTGCCAAAAGTTAAAGCTGTTTATAGCCTGTGGAGAATTTCATAGTAACTATTTTTATCCTGTCATTTCTGTGTATCTTATGTAAACATCACTCGAAGAGGATTATCTGCAAGCAGGAATTAGTTAGCATTAAAAATAAGATGTACTCATCAAGCTTTCAACACAGATACCATTTTCCAAATTGACATGCTGTCAGAGGACTTCATGACTGCAAAGATATCATAATGAGAAAAAGGGGGCACATGCCTAAGTGATCCAAGTGTTCTTGCTTTCTACACAAATCTCTGTTGACAAGTGGAATGAATTCCCATGTATACTCCCAGGATGTGTCTGTGTGTGTGTTGTGTGTCTCTTTCTACCAATGATCAGCCGGTTTAACTATAAATCACTGAGAATGTTCTTTTATGTTCCTGAATCTTTAGATAGTGGAGCCAGCTGTTGATATGATTACCCATCCATGATACTAGTCAATATCCGGGAACATAAAAAGCAGGAACAAAGGGGTCCTGGATGTGTTTGTTGCCTACCAACATCCTGATTTCTGCCTCCTAAGTTTGGGAGTGAAAGGCCATCTAGTGTGGTGGTTAAGAGTGAGGTTCCAGATTAAGAAACCTAGTTGAAGATCCAGACTGCCACTTTTCAGTTGTGTGATATTGGGAAAGTCATGTAATTTTAAAGGACCTCAGTTTCCTCATCTATAAATACAGAGATAAAAATGCTACCTATTTCATAAGACTGTTCAGAGAAGTCACTTTACATATGTAGAATGCTCAGAACAATACCTGACAAACTGAACACTGAGTATTGCCAAATTGCTATTCTTGTTTGAGGTCATTTTGCCAGCAAAACATTTTTATGAAGAGTTGTGCAAGTAACTTTTAAGGGAACTGAATTTTTTCCAGAAACATTTTTAGGACAGCAGCGTATTTGAAAGAAGGTATAGGATATACTTTGAATAGTGAAAAAACTCTTCACTCTCAAGACATTAACATCTCCCATTCTTTCAGAGCAGGCCTGTATCTCCACAATATTTGATCAGCAGGTTATGTAATCAAGGAATATTCCTAACTTCTTTTATTTACATAAATGATATAGGACTGGGACTAGGGTGAGGCTCTAGATTTAGGCATCAACCCCTTCCCAATTAGTGATATGTTAACACAATATTTAAGAAAAATAAAAACTAATGCAAGAAGTCCATGATGAACACAAAATCAAAATTTAAATAACAGGATCAGCATTTCTGATTTTCCCTTTTGCCTCAACCTCAGTATGGCTTGTCATGGCACTGAATAATGTACTCATACGTTCCATATAAAACTATTCAGGAATATATGTAAGATCAATGGTTAACATTAATGAATGACTCTGTTCTAGACATTATGCTAAGTGATTTGTGTTTTTTTTTCTTTTCAAATTTTTTATTTATTCTGAGAGAGAAATAAGGTGAGCAAGGGAAGGAGCAGAGGGAGAGGAGAAAGAGAATTCCAAGCAGGCTCTGTGCTGTCAGGTCTCGAAGTCATGAACCTCGAGATCATGACCTGAACCAAAATTAAGAGTTGGACACTTGGGATGCCTGGGTGGCTCAGTCAGTTGAGCCTCCAACTCTTGATTTAGACTTGGGTCATGATCTCACAACTTCTTGAGCTCGAGCCCCACATCTGGCTCTGCACTGACAACATGGAGCCTGCTTAGGATTCTGTCTCCCCTTTTCTCTGCACTTCCCCCATTCTTGCTGTCTCTTTCTCTCTCTAAATAAATAAATTAACTAAAAAAATAAAATAATTGGATGCTTAACTGACTGAGCCACCCAGGTGGCCTATGCTAAGTGCTTTCAATGAAGTGATTGAATTAGTATAAATACTCCCATTTGTACATCATTAAATTCAAATTAAGTGACTCCTGCCAAGTCAAATCCTTTGTTAGTATCATATGTTTTACTTCTACATACATTGTAAAGTCCATTTTATATTATTATTAATTTTATTTTAAGCAATTATCTTCCAAAGAAAGGAATTTAAAAAATGCAAAAAATAATTTTTGTATTTAGTCACATATTACCATTTCTGGTACTCTTTTTGTGTAGGCTCATATTTCTGTCTGGTATCATTTTCCCTCTGTCTGAAAGATTACTAGTGATAGATTCTTAAAATTTTTGTGTGTCTGAAAAAGTTTTAAATTCACTTTCTTTTTTGATATATATTTTTCCTGAGTATAGAAATGTAGAATTCTTGGTTGAAAGTGTTTGGTTTTTATTTGTTTGTTTTTTAATTTGTTTCAATACTTTTCAAGCTGTCACTACATTGTCTTCTTGCTTCCATAGTTTCTCAAAGGAAGTCTGCTGTAATTATTATCTTCAGTTTTCTATATGTAATGTGTTTTCCAGTGAATGTTTTTAAGATTTTCTCTTTATTCTGGTTTCAGAAATTTAAATGTGATTTGCATTGGATTGTTTTTCTTCATGTTGGGGTGTGGTGAACTTATTGGATCTGTGAGTTTAAGTTTTTATTAAATTCAGAAAATTTTTGCCAATATTTTTTTCAAATATTTCCCCTCTCCATTTGCATGTTAGATCATTTGATATTGTCCCACATTTATGGTATGTTCATATTTTAGTCTTTTTTTTTTCTCTTTGTTTTATTTTGGATATTTTCTATTGCTCTATCTCCAAGTTTACTGATATTTTCTTCTTCAATGTCTAATCTATTTTCAATCCCATTCAGTATATTTTTTTCATGTCAGATATGGTTTGATTTGTGTTTTTTGCATACTCCATTTCTCTCTTCATCATGATCTTATTTTGTCCCTCTACCTTCTTGAAAACTTTTTTAGTTTTAATATCCTTGTCTACAAGTGTTGTCATATTTTAATTTCTGGACCTATTTCTATAGATTGATTTTTCTCTTAGAAATGTGTCAGTTTCCCCTTTATTTGCATGCCTGTAATTTTTGATCGGATGCTAACATTGTGAACCATATGTACTTGAATGATGAATTTTGTTTTTTTTGTTAAGTACTATTTGGCTTTATTCTAGGTTACAATTAAATTTATTGTTTCAGTTTGATCCTCTTAAGCCTTGTTTTTAAGTTTCATTAGGACAGATCCAAAGGCAACCTTCATTCTAAGACTAATTTAGCCCAACTTCTAAGGAAATGCCATACTGAGGACACTACTCAATACCCCAGGTATAAGGAGATTTTCCTACTCAGTATGGCTGGAACAGAACTATTCTCAGTCCTGTGTGAGTTTCAGGAATTGTTCACTTCTTCTTCTCTTACCCTTGGATAGTTTCCTCTCACACACATGATCATCAGTATTTAGCCAAAAACTGAGGTCATCCCCTCTTCAGATTTCTGGGTGCTGCTCTCTGGGTAACCCCCTCTCTAGTACTCTGCCCTACTAATTCTAGCTTTTTTAGCCTCCTTGAGTTCCAGTCTCTTGTCTCCTCAATTCAGAAAGACTTCCAGTTCTATTTGGGATCCCTTTTCTGTATTGCAACCTGGAAACACTGCACACAGTAGGCAGGGGCAGTCATAGAGATCATTTTATTTGTCTCATTTTTCTCAAGGATCACTGGCCTGAGTTGCCAGTTGTCAAATATTTGAATAGCATTGTTTCATTACCCCCCCCCCCAACCCCCCACCCCCCGCTCTGACCTCCCTGGTTTTCTTATTTGAGGTAGGAGGATAAATCTGGTCTGTTACTTCCACATGACTGGCTGGGATTAGAAGTCCTCTGAAGGATAACTATTTAAAAGTTAAGGACATTTTATGTATTATGTAATCATCACAATCCTTACATTCTCATAGATTAAAAGACTGAGGGTCAAACAAGTGAAATTATGCTGAAGAATGATATAGCATAGAGGTTAAGAACATGGCTGAACAGCTAGCACCCTGAGTTCAAGTATTAGCTTTTCACTAACTAGCCATTTGAAACTCTGTTTCAACATCAATAAAATAATAATATCATCTAATTCATACAGCTATTATATAGACTATACTTAACATGTCAGGTGCTAATATCTGTTCCTGGAAAATACTAATTTCTCAGTAAATGTTATTATTTTCAAAGTCACATGGCCTGCGGTGGAGCTGGGTCTAAAATGGGGACTCTAGGGGTGCCTGGGTGGCTCAGTCGGTTGAGCGTCCGACTTCGGCTCAGGTCATGATCTCGCGGTCCGTGAGTTCGAGCCCCGCATCGGGATCTGTGCTGACAGCTCAGAGCCTGGAGCCTGTTTTGGATTCTGTGTCTCCTTCTCTCTTTGACCCTCCCCCATTCATGCTCTGTCTCTCTCTGTCTCAAAAATAAATAAACGTTAAAAAAAAATTTTTTTTTAAATAAATAAAATGGGGTCTCTATTGCTCATTCAATTCTTGTGATTTCCTCTATTTCATGCTACTTCTGAAGAGTGAGGCTTATGAATATGCTGTTATCAAAACAACTGGTGGAATCTGGTAAGCAAGTTTTAATAGACTTTCATTAACATCTGTGCATTGAAGGTAGGTTCCCAAGTATTCAAACACTAGAACTAGTCATTTATAATGTAAAGTTACCCCCAGTGACACAAGTCAATTTAGGGTCAGTGACTTCAGTATGGGAATATAAAAATTAAAGCTGGAGGGTCCTAGCTATCCCTGCTGCCAAGAGGAGGCCAGTATTTTGGTAACCTGCAAGCAAATGGTACAAATATCTTTGATGCATCATTTTCTTCTTTCCTTTTCCATATCAGGCCACTCTTTTTCCATATACCCACACTGTACTAATTCAACTAATGTCACACAGAAATATTTTGGATGGTGCCCTTGCCTGTATGGCAATGCCTATGGGGCTAGGTTGCTTCTGTAATTTCCTTTCAGGTTCAAAAATGTATGAAGGACTATTTCAATGGAAAAATTAATCTCTTTCATCATCACAGAGGTGTGTTTCTGCTTTGACATCTTGAGAACACAGAGATAAAGACATTGGATCTTTTTCTTCTATTCAAAGAAGAGAGGGGCACCTGGGTGGCTCAGTTGGTTAAGCATCAGACTTGGCTCAGGTCATGATCTCTTAGTCAGTGAGTTAGAGCCCAATGTCAGGCTCTGTGCTGACAGCTCAGAGCCTGGAGCCTGCTTCAGATTCTGTGTCTCCCTCTCTCTCTGCCTCTCCCCCATTCATGTTCTGTCTCTCTCTGTTTCAAAAATAAATAAACATTAAAAAAATACAAAGAAGAGAGAAGGAGGGAAAGAAGACAGAGGATGTAGGAGAGAGAAAGAGCAAATAAGCCATGGAATTAAATGACATATTGAATAGAAACTTCCATTATATCTAAATGTTTATGAAAACAGAAAATATTTAGGGTATCTCAAAGTTATTTTACCTTAAACTTATTGGATAAGACTAAGGTTACTAGTAAACTCAGTGTTGGAAACTCCTGTAAAAGCCTCCAGTGTCCTAAAGAAGATAAATAATTAGAGGACTGATGAGCTGCCACCCTTCCCTTTTCACCAGCTGATCTGTATTGTTAATCTATTAAAAAGATATCTGTTGGGGTGCCTGGGTGGCTCAGTCGGTTAAATGTCGAACTTTGGCTCAGGTCATGATTTCCTGGTTCATGAGTTTGAGCCCCATGTCAGGCTCTGTGCTGACATTTCAGAGCCTGGAGACTCCTTTGGATTCTCATTCTCATTCTCTCTCTCTCTCTCTCTCTCTCTCTCTCTCTCTCTGCCCCACTCCCACTTGAGCTGTCTCTATTCTCTCAAAAATAAACATTTTTTAAAATTTAAAGAAAGATATTTGTTCTTTTCTGACCAACTCAGCCTTCTTTCCTCAAAATTCATCTCAATTGATGTGGTTTCCTATCAAAAGGATTATTCTTTTAAGGCTAATCTGTGTTTTTTTTTGTTTTGTTTTTTTACAGTCTGGGGTCACTTCAGGCCTTTAAGGTTTTAGTGGGTTTATTTTTTTTTTTTAATTTATGCATTTCTTTTGTGTCTCTGTCACTTCCCTTTATGAGTACATCTGAATGGAATTTCTTCACTTTAATTATAAGTCACTAGTGTCCTTCACAACTTGCTCCCCAAGCGATGAGAAGCAGCTGGTCCTTCCATGAGGTAGGGAAGCACCGAGATGGCCTCTTCCCTCTATGCTGAGAAGTCCTGTTAGGAATGTACCATGTTTAAATGTAAGTTCCTTTGTTTGTTTATCTACAATTTCATGACTGACCTTAGCTAAGTGGAACCTGATGAAAGAGAAGGGAAACTCTCATCACCATCCATTCTTTTGTTTTCTTGGCCCACTGAGTACATTTTCCCAAGTTTCTGGCATTTCATTTTAAAATTTATTTGGAACAATTTTTCTGTTGCATATTTAAAAACAAATGCATTATAAGTTCATTTGGGTTTTGCAAACAAACTTTGCAATATGGTTAACTTTATAAGAAAAAGCACTTTGTGTTCTTAAAACTATTTTTTCTTGTAGAATGGTGGAAATGGTGGTTTTGTAAGCAATCAAATCTGTAATCTTGAATGAAAATTGTACTCCACAAGGATCAGTGGACAATGAGGGGTCTTCTACTGGAACTTGGTACTTTATTAGCCTTTTAGCCTTGATTGTTTTAATTCCCTGGTGACCCATTTGGAAGTGAAGTAATTCATTTTCCATGCACCAATCTCAGATTGAAGCAAATTGAAGCAAATGAAGTAAATTGAAGCAAAATGTCAAGTTATGTAGTGTTACCCCCATCACTTCTGAGAACATGACATGCTGCATCCAGTCGTTGCCCCAATCTCAAGGGTGTGCTTCTCTACACATTTGAAGTAGTTGTCATTAAATGATAAATATCATTATATAGACCCATGACTGGTTAAAGCTTGGAGTACATTCTAGAGGAAGGGTTTACTGCGTTTCCACAGTTTTCCTTATAGGGCACATCTTGGTTTTATAGAAGGGTATAACACAGAGGAAGTTTGGGTAAATAGATGCAGAAAATAAAATCTCTTAAAATTGTAGGTTTTAATCTGATAAAGAAAGTTGCAATGTTGAATGTCTATTTATTTCCTACTGATGTTTTGCATTGATTTAGGATAGTGGTAGGAGGAGCCTCACAGTACCCAAATGCCCAACTTTATGTAGTGTTTACAACAGCAATTTACAACCTTGTTTGGGTATTGGAATGCATGTGTGGACCTGAAAAAAAAAAAAAAAAGTGCAAATGTCTAAGCTCTGCCCAAGACCTACTGGAAACAAATTAGGTGGAGGTCAGACCTGGATATCTGATTTCTTTCAAAAGTTCCACAAGTGTTTCTGATTGAGAACAGTGCACTCAAAAAAATTTTTTTTCAGTTATCTTGGGAAGCTTTACCTTTCTATCCATACACTACAGAATTATCAGAAAAGTTCAAATAACAGTCCATTTCAAAGATTCTGGACTATCTAGATAGCTTTTTAGAAATAGAAAGTTCTTAAAACTCTAGTTTGAGAATGACATGTTATATAGTAAGAACATCTCTCTCTTTCTTTAATCCTTTTACTCAAAACACAAACAAACAAACAAACAAAAACCACTCACTACCATCTGTCTTTATTGAGGATCTTCTCTGTCAAGCACCATGCTGGCTGTTTACATTTAATGTCTCATTCAATATTTACATTTATCCTAGACTAAATGTAACTGTGTCCACTATAGAGATAAGACACTTTGGGCAAAGACACATAGCAAAAGCCAGAATTTAAATTAATGATGATCTGATTTCAAAACTTGTTCTTTTTTTTTTTTTTTTTTACCAGCCACCCTCTCTCCTCATTTCTTTTCACCTTCCCCACCCTTTTCCTTTCAGCTCCTATGTCCTTTAATTCTTGTTTTCTTTACCTTTCCATGCTATAATATCTGGAAAATGAGAGAAAAGGGTGCATATGTCTCACTAAAATTCTTGGTAACAGAGATTGTCTCAGTATTCTTGTAAACATTTCCACTTGGAGAAGTTCTCACAGTCACTGATTTGACAAACCTCGGTCTGGTATCCTTTGACTAATGGAAATATTTATATTTTTTGACTGCTTCATTTTAAAGAATGTACTGGGATTTGCTCAAGAGAATATAAAAACCTGCTGTCCCTGTTTCCATTTCCTGACCCAGACATGACCCCAGTACATTAAAGCATCTGCTTTTGATTTCACATCTTTCTATCTTAAGGGCCATCTTTCTGAACTAGGGTTTAAAGTAGCTCAACAAGCAGCAAGTGTGAGATGAAGGCAATGAGGGGAGTGGTTCTGGTTAAAAAGCATAAATAACAGAACTATCTATGTAACCTGAACTTTGGTGTAGTCATCTACATTCATGGCCTCCCATTTACACTTGCCATGGGCCCTGGTGCATCTAGCTGCTCATCTGCCTGTGTTTCTCAAGTACTGCCAAAAATTGCAATGACTTACCCTTTCTCCTCTAATCCACTTATGTTTCTCTCTAGGTGGGGCATGGGGAAAGGGGTCTCTGGCTAAAAACTACTATGCAAGGGGCACCTGGGTGGCTCAGTCAGTTAAGGGTCCGACTCAGCTCAGGTCATGATCTCATAGTTCATGAGTTCGAGCCCCACCATCAGGCTCTGGGCTAACAGCTTGGATCCTGGAGCCTGCTTTGGATTCTGTGTCTCTCTCCCTGCCCCTCCCCCACTCAAGCATGTGCACGTGCTCTTTTGCTCGTGCTCTCTCTCTCTCTCTCTCTTGCTCTCAAAAATATTAAAAAATTTTAAAAGCT
Source organism: Panthera onca (assembly GCF_046562875.1). NCBI lineage: Eukaryota > Metazoa > Chordata > Mammalia > Carnivora > Felidae > Panthera > Panthera onca. The sequence continues at coordinate 124,056,989 of NC_138344.1, read as the reverse complement.
ATGCAAAATAAGACAGCTTAAAAACAAATATGAGTTATGGAGAAAAGCTTTGAACCTTTCTGACGTGGAGATGTAGATATTTACTTAAGTAAGATTCTGCATGATATTTTATAGTATTCATCTAGAAGTTATAGAGGAAGCTAGTTGTAGATTCAGGGAACGTGGAGGTAAACAACTTGATCAATTTGAGAACTGAAGAAATTGACCAAGCTGGCAAGAAGTCAATATCTCTGCCTAGTGAATATTCTGCACACAATTAGTTCATACTTAATAAATATGGGCTAGTAGAGTATGCAACCAAAGAAGACTAAAAGGAGGTAATACAGTTGATAACTCAAAGCCACAATGTGGTTATGTGGAGTCAGAAATGTCCATTTCTACCTGGGGCAACTGACACATCATTCCTGAAATTGCTGCTGCTTTTGTAAAATGAGATTTATGATACATACAATGGAATATTATTCATCCATAAAAAAGAATGCAATCTTGCCATTTGCAATGACATGGATGGAGTTAGAGTATTATGCTAAGTAAAATAAGTAAGAGAAAGACAAGTACCATGTTATTTCACATATGTGGAATTTAAGAAACAAAACAGATGAGCAAAAGGGAAAAAGAGAGAGAGGCAAACTAAGAAATAGACTCTTAGTTACAGACAACAAAATGATAGTTACCAGAGGGGAGGTAAGTGGGGAGATGGGTTAAATAGATGGTGGAGATTAAGGAGTGCACTTGTGATGAGCACTGGGTGATTAAAATAAAAACTTAAAATAATAAAACAAAATGAGGTTTATGATACCTACCTCACAGATTGTTATGAGGATCAACTGAAATGATATATGTGAAAGAACTTCAGAAATTATAGACTATGAATAATCAATCAGGGAAGTATGAGAATCCCAAATCATAGATATGTAGTATGGATTCAATTAAAGCTTTGGTAGAGAGTCATGAAAGGGAAATTAATAGGAGTAAAGCTACACAGACTACATATGTTTGGACCTAAAAGTTAGTGCTGTTGTTGAAGACAAAAACTTTGGTTGAAGTAGATAATTGATTTAGAGAAAGGACCGTGTCATGTTAATACTTACAGTTCTGGTTCCAGCAGGGTCTTCCCTGGAATAGATGTTTAGTGTATGTTAGAAGGGATAGGTGAATGGATGAACAGATGGATGTGTGACCACATAGCTCTAGTTCATTTTTAGGTTCAGAAGTGGAGAAGCAGTTTTTAATATTCTCTTTAGCTCAGCCCAATATGGTTTTATAAGAAAACCAACATCATGACTTTTACTAAATATTTTTTTTTAAGACTGCGGTGTTTACCTCATTTTCTAGAAAGACAGGTGATGACATGAAATACTGCTGAGAAAACAAGGCTTATACTTTGTGATTGTAAACCACATTTTCTGAATTAGTATTATAGTCAGCCAATGAGACCAAGCTGACTGTTAAGTGATTTTTAAATCACATAAGAGGTATAAAGACTATGCCATCAGCCAGTTTTATCACATACCATAGAATGGTGCCTCCTGGCAATGGGAACCAATATCCTTATTGGGCATTAGGGTAGAAAGGAGGTAGCAGTCTTTGGTGGGGAGTCAGCTTTATACAGAATTGGGGCAATTATGAATGAGACATTTACACTAAGTTCCAAGACTTATTTGAACCTATCAGAATTTGAAAAGCACCAATGTGGTGTATCTCATGATTTGTGTTTTCATTTTGGTAGGCTTGAGTTTTTGTGGCCTTACATTTTGCCCATTAACATTTTTCACAAAGAATAATTGTGTGTTTGTAGATAGGCATCCAGACTATTGGTGAATCCAACCAAGTAGCTTTTTCATTGCACAAACTTGTTTTGATAGTTTGAAATACCCCACAAGAAAGCAAGATAAAAAAATTGACCCCTGGAGGCTAACAAGATAGACTTGAAACTCTATGAAAGCAATCCAACTCCTATTATTGCTCTCATGGGGATACTTTCTTGGGATATGTGAATGCATCAAGTTTAAGCATGCTCAAAAGAAATACGAGCAGATGTAGACAAAGAAGTTTAGTTATCAGGTCTATCTATGTCCATAGGGCAACACATGTCAGTGAAAGATGCTTCCTGATGACTGGACAGTCAGTCTCCAGTAATAAAATCATAATTATAGTACCTAATGTGTAAAGGAGAGAGAGACCTGGGATTATGGGCAGTAAAGGATGAATCCGGGCACATAGATATTACTTGAAGCCTATATCCGCATGTCTTGGTTTAACAGGTAAAAACCCATTCCCTTCCTTTTCTCATCTTGAAGACCTTAAAGAATCCCTAGGGTATAAGAGCAAATAGGTGATCCAGTTACAGTATTATTAGGTGAAATGTGGGTATAGAGACCCTTTCCACTATTTACTTATTTATCAATAAATATTTATTGATCAGATACTATGTGCAGAGAGCTTTCTAGGTGCTTGGGTTATAGCAATGAACACAACAAAATCCTTGCCCATATGCAGCTTACATTATGGTGGGGAGGACCAATAGTGACCAATCAACCACATGAACACATGCATTATAATGCCAAATAGGGATAAGTATGACGAAGAAATACAAAGTAGGCTAACAAGATAGAGATGACCTGGGATAGCCATGTTAGAGGATGTGGTCAAGGAAGGCTTCTCTGAGAAGTTGAGGTTGGAGGAGAGAACTGAATGAAATGAGGGAGCAAGTTGGATAATGTTATAAGAGGATGGAGCAGCAAGTGCAGAAGCCTGGAGGTGATTGAGCTTAGATTTTTAGAGAAGGAGAAGGGAAGTGAGTGTGTCTTAAGTTGGAAGGGTCACAGGAAGAAAATGAGACTAGAGAAACAGGCAGGCAGCAAGAGAATCAGGTACCTCCATGTAGGTCATGGTTCAAATTTGGGTATCATTCTAAGTGTGCTGAGAAGCTATCAAAGGGTTTTGAGCTGGTGAACAATATGATCTCATTTGTATTTTAAATTCATCTTTCTTCTCCCAAACAGAGACTAAACTTCTTGGGTCAGCCATGGTTTGAAAGCAGAACCAATTATCTCTCTCCCCTCTCATGATCTCTAGCCTAAAAGAATATGTACTCCTCATGGATGGAGACTACCTATATCTCTACTATTATTGTTCCCAGTGCTTTGCCTTATCTTGGCACTACATGGGTACTTGGCAACTACTGAATATATTCTGGAGGGGTGGGTGAGGGAAATTTCTTAGACTGGGGCCGATATATCTTCGCCTATTATGAATTAGGACCCCTCTCATAGATGGGTCAGTCCCCAAGAAGCATGAATTGGGTTTCTTATGTTTTCTAGAGTTTCCTAAGTGATTTCCTGGGATTGTGGGAAGATCATTATAATAGCGACCATATAGAACTTGCAGCGATATATGGAGGGAACTTTGAAAGCATCTCATGAAATGGAGATGAGAAATTTGAGTCATACAGAAAGTTTGGCTTGAGACCGGAGACCAAGACTACATCAGTTAGCTGGTCAATTTGTTGTCATTTCTCGAAAGGCACTTTGCAGATATAAACTATGGAAGCATTAAATTTTTTCTTCCTCATTGTCAGTATAAAATGTATTTGATAAGGTCATGAGTGTTGGGTAAGAAATAGGTCTTTCTTCTTTGATGGGCCCCTCTGGAGACTTGTCTTGACCTGTGTCCATAAAATCACCCTTTCCTAGCTAAATAAAAGAAACAAATCTGTGCAAGCCTCCTCATAATTTTGACTTGTGGGTGTCAGACAAGTCTGTGAGCTCCCGCCCTTATTATAAACACCATCTCCAGAGGAGGCAAACGTTCTTAATTTTTACAGTCACGATGCAGTCATGCTTTGAGATCATCTGAGAAGTGCTGTAGAAGCACAAAGCATTATTACTATCATTAAGGCAGTAATGACTATGATTATAATGCAGTTAGGGGAGCTGAGGAGGAATGGTAGTTAAGGGTGAGTAAGCTTTACCCCCCACATATCTAAGTAAGAATTGCAGTATCAGAAACATGTATGTGTGTGCATGTGTGTGTGTGGTGGGCACAGAGAGGCAGATGATATTGAGATATCATTACTGGAGGATATGTACTGAAATCCATTTTAGTGAAAATTTTCAGAAAACATCATTCTAATCCATTCTACTTAAAACCTAGAGCACAGCTTTGCTTTGTTTCAGTAGTAATGTGTTGGTAGAAATGTGATTTCCCTGCCTATCACTTGGAATGTGATGGTGATCTCAGAAGCTCTGGATGTAGCAGAAGGTTGTGATATAAAGTATTTATTTCAGATATTACTCTAACTGCTCTGCAGAACAAAAGGAGGATGTGACAGAAAGTCTGTAGTTTGGTATTTTGTCATTTACTATGTTTTTCCCACTTTCTTCCTTGATCTCCATTTAAGAGAATCTGTGATTCTGAAAAACTAACATTTACTCATTCAATAAGCATTTATGAAATATCTATTAAATGCCATGCCTGGTGTTAGCTTGTAGGATTAATAGGATGAATATGATTTGATCCTTGCCTTAAAGGTGTTACAGGTTAGTGAGAGAGTCAGACAAGAATATCAATGGGTTTGATGTGTTAAAGACAAGCTTTTCCATTGCCAGAGCACCATGATCAAATCTACATCTTGGATGTCTCCCTTTGGGGTCAGTGTGTAGGATGGATTTAAGTGAAGTGAACTGGAAGCAGGGAGAACCTGATCAAGGCCATTTCAGAAGTACAGGTGAGAGATAACTGTTAAGTTCTTGAAAGATTTTTCATCTCTGAAACTCAAATACTTGACATTATTTATTATGAGACCAAATGAAGGGAAGGACTGGTTTGTAGGATTCGCATAGTTTGTGTGGTTGGTATCTTTAATTCTTTGCCCTGGCTGTGAGTGGAAGTGAACAGTGATTGTTTCACAGGGGTGGGAAATGCCTGGATGTTTCCTCTGAGTTGGAGAAGTTCTGTGCAACTGAGAAATTGACTTAGAAATATTTTGTGAGTTCTTATAGAGGGCTAGAGTTGCATGTCACATTTTGGACGTGGTCCTAAATGTTGCCTAAGAGAGCATGCACAATGATAATGACCAAAATAATTACTTATTTTCTATCAGATTGGATGTTAATGGAGATTTTAGAGACTCTCTTTCAGAATTTGAGAATTATTTTAGTGGAGAGAAAGAAAAAGACCATGGGCATTGAGACTCCATCTGCCTTGCCTGGGGTTGATACAGTGGGTTTTGGGAGAAGACCTTGGGTCATTTATTTCAGGCAGAGGGTCCAGCAAGTAAATAAACTCATAAGGCTGTACAAGATGTACTCTATAAATTCTTCCCTATCCTGAACGAGCTATAAAGCCCATGACCTTTAAGATTTTAAAGAAGCTAATTGTTTTGAACTTATAATTTGAAAAGATGGAGTTTGCCTTTATATCACTGGGAAAACTTTAATCCCTATGAATTAATGCTGCAGAGTATGTTTACAAGGGTCATGTTTTACCCACTTAGAGATCAAACAGCTTTGGGAGGACTTTTGAAACTTTCCTTGTATGCAAATATTTGCTGTTGATTACAAAAGAGGCTTAATTGAAGTCAGCCTAACTTTGCACCAGACCTGAGTAATAGAGTATGGGGACCAGCTATTTTCCATTCTCTCTCCAAGTGTGGAAAAGATGAATGACTTTAAATATAGCCAGGAAAGATAAAGTCAACAAGCTCTGTTCTTAATACAAGTAATATAACAAACAACAGTAGAAGACTGAGATTGAATCAAGAAAAAAATCTTGTTAGCCATTGCAAGGTGACCTGAAAGAGCCAGCCTCAGTTTTGCCAAACTCTTCCTAAAAGTTTCAATAACATTAAGAGTCTGCTACCTTTTAGGGATGCTTTCATATATGGTGAAGGGACTGGGTAAGCTCTTTTAGTTCTGTATTAACAACATTATATTTAATTGGAAATTACCCTTGAAGCATTTGTGGAAGTGTGGACTATTTTTGAATTTCAAGGTGATATTTATTTATTGCCTGTAACTAAGAAAAGGCTTTCTAACTTCGTTGTCAGAAAGTACCTTTGCCAGGGCAGAAATAACATGGGTTGCATAGGGACACTCCATGATATGAAAGCACTGCCTCCTATAGCTATATAAGCATTTTTCTTTTCATATCTTCAGAAGAAACAGAAATGATTGCCCATGGAAACCTGTAAGTGTAATTTGCCTCATATTTATTAATATCTTCTGATTGTGATAGGTGCCATGCTAAATGTTTATGTGCATGATCTCATTGCATCATATTTTATTAAATGAAGAAATAGAAAAATAGTGACTTTTTTTCAGAGACATAGAACTAAAATGAGGCAGAATAAAATTTCTGAGTTTGAGATTCAGGTTTCTTTCCTGTGCATCTGTGGTCTTCTACTCTCACTGACACACTGCTGATTACTCCCTGGCTGTCAGGCTGAGCTCCAAGCAATAGCTCTATCCCACCCACCACCTCCTTCAACACCAGCTGTATCCCCCTCAAGCTAAGCTGTCCTACACATTGAAAGTTTCCATCTCTGCTTTTAATTCTTCCCCTGTTATCTCCATCCATACCTAGTATTGAGACCAGAACTTCTGGTTCCCTGAAATTTTTGTTTCAGAGGCCTTTTTAATACATACACTGCTACAATGTAAAGAAGCATGCTATAGTTGTAACACCCAGATATATCTCAAATCTGTCAAATTTCCTCTCTTAGCACATTTTTGATCCTAGATCAAGCCATCATCCTGAAAGAGACAAAAGTCTGGACTGCTGTAAAAGTTTTCTCATACTTTGCGATTCAGAGCATGGTCCTTGGACCAGTAGCATCTGCATTACTTAGGAGCTTATTAGAAATGCAGAATCTCATGCCCCACCCTGGACTTGGAGACTCAGAATCTGCTTTTAACCAGATCACCAGATGTTCATGTGTACTTTAAAGTTAGAGAATCAGTGTTCTAACAGACCTCTCCATACTTTTATTGCCTCCTCCATTACATTCTCCCCCTTGTATCCAGTGTGATCTTTTAAAAATATAAAAATGTTCATGCCATTTCTCTACTTAAAGTTCTTTAATGGCTTCCCATCTCACTTATTATAAAGCCCAAAGTTTTTACAAGAACTTACAAAGTCCTGCAAGATCTGATTCTTACCGACTCCCAGGCACACTGACTTCCCCTTCCTTTCAGCTTTTAAAACACACCAAGCTTGGTTTTACCCACAAGACTTGCCTCATTATTTCCTTTACTTGAATACTCCCCTTCTGCTCTTGGTGTAATCTCAATTTTCTTAACCTTAAGGTGACCTTAAAAGTCACCTCTTAGAGAAAATTTACCTGAATACTGTAAGGAGGTTCCTCCAGTTTTTCTTTATTATAACCGTGTTGGTTTCCTTTAGAACATATATCTCAATTTGCCATTATATTATCTATTTATTTCCCTAACAACTGTCCATTTCCCTTCTTGGACCATATAATGGTAAAACCCATGACTACTTCCCTAGCCCTTAACACAGTGAATGAGAAGTGAATAAGTATCTGTTCAACAAATGAATAAACCATAGTATAGTTATGCTTCTTGCTCATTGAATTTTTTTCAGGAGTATATAATCAAAGAGAAATCATTAGTGTTTATAATTCCTGCAATTGTTACTAGTTTGTTTTTTTTTTTTTTTTTTTTTTTTTTTTTTTTTTTTTTTTGTCATTTTACCTGGATTATGCTTAGTTAGTTATACAGATTCTGGAATACCAGAATCTAATACTTAATACCAACTTTAAACATTATTGGTATAGTGATTTTTGTTTTTAAGCTATTTGCAAATGTGAGCTAGTTCTTATTTATCTACTTTATCCAACAAATATTGTCCTTATATCAAATATTTGGCCATTTCCTTAATGGAAAACAGAAAATGTTGTCTACAAGTATAATTGCTTTGGACCAGGGTTGATCAGGAAACATATTGAACAAATATTCAAATATTGTTTTTTCCTTTCTTTTCTTTTTTAAGAGTATTGTAAAGGATGTAGGGGTAATGAGTTCAAGGGCTGATGTCTTGAAATATTAGGCTGCAACTGATGGTTAACCCAGGGTCGGAAAAAGAAAACTCCCTTGTGATGTATCATTGCACAATTGCATAAAGCACATGTGTAATAGAGACTTATATCTTCCCCTGGAACATCTGGCATTACTCATCATGAGAAGCAGGTGCCTAGGTTGGACGGACCATATGTCCTTTCCAGGATGACACATTTCTGTTGTTTCTGGGTTGCATTTGAATTTTATTTGGCTCTTGTCAACCCAAGCACATTAATGATCAGAATGATAATGTAGAGAAAGATTGCCTAAGAATGACGGTAAACAAGGTAGTTGTTGCTTCTGGTATGATGAGGTTCTGGATTGCAGAAAACTTAGTAAGCCACCCTGTGATTGACAACTCATGACAGTCCAGATGTAATGCTTGTATACTTGCTCTGACAAGTTGAGTCACAGCTTCCATGGATGGAACTTGTCTCCAAATGGAGGGTTTGCCTGCTAGCTAGCCAAAGTGTTTGTTCAGTCTTAGCCAACCATGGGTCACAGTGTCATAAAAGTTTACTGAGTTGTACCCATTCCCCTCACATAAGCTGTTGTGGCTCAAAAGATGAAGGTTGGTGAAAGTACTGGAAGAAATTTTATAAATGTACAATACTTCAGCCAGGGTACATCTTGGTAAACTCATTAAGAGAACATCGTGAGGTCACCTGTCCTGTTGTGCTGTTCTCCCTTGCTTTACTCCAGCGTGGTGTTAAATCACTGACTGTTAGATTTCCACGATGAAAACCCTCTGGTTATCTGGGTCCATGCACACTGCTTGTATTGTGATCTTTCTGAATCCCGTGTGGAGTTTGGCAGGAACTTAATATTTGAAGTTCTAATAGTCATAGTGTTTCTCCAGGTGTGGTGTGCTGATTATCTGTTTTGCAATTACCTTCTGAAAAGCCTAGATTTTTGGCACTGCCCCCACAGATCTACTGAATCAAGGTCCTGACATAAAGATTCGAAGTCTGTGTTGTCAACAAATGTTCCAGATAACCCTTATGAATTCTAAAGTCTGAGAACTAGCTTCTCTTGAAATTAAGTGTGCTATTTTAAAATTATCTTCCAATAGGCTTTAAATAGAATTGGGGGTTCAAATAATCAACTTTAAAAATAAAGGTTTCATGGATTACCAATAGCTCTACAATGCATTCTTGGCTTGTCAACTATGACACTAATAAAAATTATCCTAAAGTTAATCCATAGAAATGTAAATGTCTGAGTCCTGCTCAAAAGTGACTCTTTATAAAACAAAGACTTATTTTCAGGGATGGTATACATGATTTGGAGTGCATGCATGTGTGTGTATTTGTGTGTGAGTCTATTTGTGCATGTTTGCATATGTGTGTAAGAAGAAAATTAATTGGGGGCCTGTTGGTTTTTTTTTTTTTTTTTTTTAACGTTTATTTATTTTTGAGACAGAGAGAGACAGAGCATGAACGGGGGAGGGTCAGAGAGAGGGAGACACGGAATCTGAAACGGGCTCCAGGCTCTGAGCTGTCAGCACAGTGCCCGACGCGGGGCTTGAACTCACGGACCACTAGATCATGACCCGAGCTGAAGTCCGCCGCTTAACCGACCGAGCCACCCAGGCGCCCCTGGGGCCTGTTGTTTCTGAGGATTTTGGATCACTCCTTTTTATCTCAGGTTAAATACTTATGGAATCCTAAGAGGAATTCATCTTTTTTCCTTTAGTGAAATGATTTTAAGAGATTTTCTTTTGTCATTTTCTTTTTGCAAATGAATAGATATCCACTATACCTTAGCTTTTTTCATGGCTTTTGTTTATTTTTCTTTAAAAATCTGTAGTGCAAAGATGCAAAAACCATCATTTAAAAATCAGGGTGCTTTTAGTCCTCACTGCTACAGGTCATTTCTTAGAAATGTTTATTGAACTGTGATATATACAACTGAAAATATACAAACTGAGCGTCACATTTAACCAATACTGACATCAAGCAACAGAACCTCATTGATAACCCAGAAATCCCTTTGTCCCTAATTTCAGTCACCAAAACTTTCCAAGAAAAGTCATTTTCCTGATGGCCAGAAGTTACTTTATTTCTAAAATACATCTAATCATTTTACTTATTTTTTACTGTAAATATTAATCTTTCTTTACATATTGGAATCTTTAGCGTCTTAATGATCCATATGAATTCAATCTGAACTTTCCTGACTACATGCTGACTTTTCAAAAACCCTTTTGTTTTGCTAATTTTATAATTCTAGAATTTTTATTTCATTGAGTGGCATTCTCTATGTTCAACTTGAATCATTTCTGGTTGCTCCATGTTTTGTTTCTAATCTGGAATGTACAACTTAAAATTTCAGGGTGGCATTAGCTATGTAGTTAATATCAATTATGGAATACTTCAGACAATTGTTTGAACTATATTAGCTTAAAACAAGTGGTTGACTTTTTTTTTTTTTTTTTTTTTTTACCATTTATCTAATGGGAAAACTTGGTCAACAAACAAACCAATTGGTTGGATAGAATAGACTCAGTGCAATAATTTATTAGAGCTAGGAATAATTCATTAAGAATTAATATTTGGTGTGTTAGGGAACCACAAATAAAAATAAATATGGCACTCCTAGGGACTTCCCATGATTTTCTGGTTTAGTCATAAATCACATGGGCATTCTCAGCACCAGACAAGCCTATTGTCTCTAGGATTAAAAAGAAAAGGGATCATGGGAATGTGAAGAGTACTGTACATGGGGTCTTGAAACCTTGTGTGACCAAAGGCAAGTCATATAGTCTCACTAAGAGTCAGTTTCTAGATATATGAAATGAGGATGATAATATTTTCCTTGAAAAGTTGTGGTGAGAAGTAAGTAAGATTAATGTTTCTAACCATCTAAGAAAATTCCTGGACATAGACATTGCTCAATCAGTGTGGCTTTCATCTCTCAGCATAGCAGGCTTTTTCAAAGAGGCTTAACATGGGAGGTCTATTCTACTGGAAAACAAAAAGCACTATACCTTTTCCATACATTTTCTATTTATTGATTTCTTATTCCAAAACAAATGCATGCTAGTTACATAAAAATTTGGAAATAGAGTTATACCAAAGAAGTCCCATACTCTCAGAGATAGCCACAGTAAATATTGGTTGTAAGCATCGCCCTTACCATGTACTTTCTTAGTATTCCTCCAAATGCTCTGTACATAGTAGGTCTGTCAGTGCTTCCAGAACGAACTTTTTCCAAAAATATATGAAAGTAGTTGTAAATCCTTTATGAACATTAATTATTGGCTTAGTGTGAAACCCAGCAGACTTTCTTGTCTACCTGCCATTTTTTTCAATCCTCAAGGACAGATACTTGTCCTATTAACTTCTCAAATAGCTCTAGGGACAGAGATTATAAGCGGATAGGTCTATAGAGCAGATGTTAATAAAATAAATCACTTAAAAACTACTTTATTAGACTTTCATTGAATTTTAAAATTAAAGCTGGGTTTTTATTTTCTTTTTAAAGGAGTACAGCAGGGTAGGAAGAACTGAATTAGGAATCCCATGAGCTGAGTTGTAGCCCCTGCTCATTCATTCATTCATTTCCCTGCCTTGAGATCTAGGTAAGTAACACAACTTCTGTCACCTTGTAAAAGCTGTGGAAATAATGCCTGCCTTGCTTTCCTCTTATGTGGTGAATGTACAGCTCAATTGTAATAATGTATGTAGTAATGATTTTGTGCACTAATGTGCTATAAACTTTTTGTGTTGATATGGTATTAATAGGAAAATTAGTATGTATAACATTAACATAAATATTTCTTTTGGGCTATATGTGCAAAACACCAGAATTTACTTTATTTTGATTTTATTTCTCAAAGTGGTTTATACCTACATCCTTAGTCATATGGATGACTAAGTCATATGGATAGAGGCTGAGTGCTATACCTGGCAGTACAAAATTCCCCGACTTCCTATAACTTTTGTGGATTATCATATCACTTCTTTACTATGTGCCAGTCTAAAAATTCAGAAAGCAGAATTTAAAAAAAAGGATAATAATACATTTTCCAGCCCTTATCTTACCCAGGAATAGAGTTCCATTTATATTACCATTAGTCTCTTTATATACTTTGATACAACATGATGATAATAACTGTTATCCCAAGCATTAAATGGGCTACTTAGCATTTGGGGAAACAGTAGCATTAACCACTTAAAATTATAATCATGCATCCCCTAGACATGTTGTAACATTTCTGTGTCTTTGTGCAGAAAGAATATACATTTTGAAATCAGAACAAACTGTTTTTGAACTTGCTACACTTCACCAGCGATGTGACTTTGGGGGTAAGTTATCATCCCCTCTGAATCTCAGCTTTAACATTAGGATTATATGAAATGGTGTATATAGTATACCTAGGACAGTGCTTGGCACATTTTTGGCATTCTGTAAGTATTAGTTCCCTTTTCCTTCTCATCATGACACCAAAATGTTTACTTATTTTAACAGATATGAATGTTTGATAACTTAGAATAACATGAAAAATTTATCTCATTTATGTTTCCAAGGCATAGTATAAAAATCCATGCTTTTATTTGCGTAGATTAAGAGGCAAAGAATTATATTTTCAAACAAGACGTTTTCTTGGGAATTTGTTTACCTTGCATAATGCAAACATAAGCTACAATTGGGTTAATGACCTAAATGTGAAGCTAAAGCCACAGAGGAAATAGGAGAAATATTTTAATCATAGGAGGATATTTTAATCATCTTGGATTGGAAAAAGTTTCCCTTTACATGACAGCAACTCAGGGATCATAAAAGAAACATAAGTCACATTTCATTACACTAAAATTTAAGACCCCTGTCAAAAAAAGTAACCATAAAACAAAGGGTAAACTGTGGAAATTTTTCTTACAATTCGGAAATATTGTGAAGAGTTCCCACAAGTCAATAAGAAAAGATAAATAACTTAGTAGAGCAAGCAAGTGAATGGCATACATTTAGGTAACTACTTCTTACCACCTGAAGAAGTTACCTTGGTAGTCTTGAGTCCAAGTACTGAAAACACAGTATTCAACCATCTTTGTAAATGAATGGGAAGACAGTGGTCCTTTATTTTGGCAGTGTGATCAGCTTTGTTTTGAATGAATGAGTTTTCTTGACTGAAACCTAGAAGTTTCCTGAAAAAACATTGTTTAAAAAATTCTGGGCTTTTAAATGGATATTTTTTCTAAACATTTCTGTTTATTCCGTTGTCTTTGTCAGAGTTAAGAAACATACACCTAACCCTTTCTTGATGACTTTATTCATCATCAAGAACATTGATTATTATATTGTGCTGTAATGCAGTACAATGAGGTTAGGAAGAGCTGTTTACCTCTGGGCTAGTTAGGTTAAGATTGCTCTGCACTTTGAATTCTTAAGGAGATATTAACTAGCAATGAAAGACAATCATATAAATTACAGTTACCTTTGAAAATCCCCTAGGGAGTTTACCCTGTGGAGATCAATGTATAATCAGTCTCTCAAGAATTCCAGAAGAGCCCATTTTTCTTTGGCATTGGAAATGATTGTTCTTTCCCTGAGGATCAGATAGTTGGTTCACAATGTGGTCCCAGATTCCATGAAACAATATCTGCATTTAAACTCAAGGGCACTTGCTTTGTGTTTATACTTTACATGAGTGTGCTGATTACATCTTCATACTTATCCTATGAAATATCCATTTTACAGGTGAGTAAATGGAGGCTTTGAAAGGTTAAATCTCCTACTAATACATGGGAACTAATATATGAGAGAGCCTGTGATTTTGATTTAGATTAATCTATGTTTTACTAAATTTCTTAGAATTGTGTATAAAATAAAGCTAAAAAGGTTCTAAGTGAGAGTCCAATAAACTTTTCACTGAATGAAATATGAAAGTTTCAGGTATGAGCTTTGGAAGTAAATGTGTACTAGCTGTTCAGAGGTATGGCCATCTTCTGCTCATCATTAACATTCTGCCTATGTGAGCTATTACTTTGCATATCTGCAAAGGTGATAACTAAAGTATGAGGTGCCATAGTTTATAAAGAAATGTTTTTGATCATGTCTGCAGCTTGCCACACTGTATTATATAAAACACATTGTGATTGAGCAATGAATGTCATCTTCTCCTGGATATCTCGCATTTCACACCTCTACACTGTCATTGTCCTCATGAATCTTTCATTGTGGCTCAGAGTTGGGTAATAGAGTTGAGCATATCAGGGATGGAAGCTTTCCTGGAAGGGATGTCTGTAATCAGCTGATGAACTGAATACAATTGGACATGTGTGATGTAACTCCTACTATATACACCCCACAGAAAAAGCCTGAGTAAGGGCAAACAAACCCGCCATGGCATGTTTGCTTTCTATTCATGATTGCACAGTCTTGGCTTCCAGTATTCTGGGATCAAAAATGGTGATATGGGTAGCAAGAGTTAAGGGGAGGCTCTGAGAAACAGGGAATTTTATATAAACCTCTCTTCTAATGATTGTGATCAAATTACTTAATGTTCTTCTGTTCTTTCTAAGAAGACATTAAAGAATCATTTTCCAAGCCTTGCTTCAAGCAGTTAACTCAAACACTTACTTGCCCAAATGTTTGAGATTTTATGACATCAAAACTTTTTCCTATTTTCTTTTCATTGTCCTCAGTGGAATTCCTTGCATTACTCTTAGGATGTGTCCCTGGTTTCTTTTTTAGTCATTATTTCTCTTCCGCTCTCCTTCCCTCCCCCATCACATAGATTCTCCACAGGAAGAACTAGCTTGAACACATTTGTTAAATTTTACATTTTACCTACGTATACTCCATTTTATCCTTTTTACTAAGCTTCTGTTGCCACAGAACTTCCTCGGTTTCTAATGTTTGAGTTGCCATGAATTACTCCATTTGTTTTCAACTTTTGAGTTTGAAATTACTCTAATTTCTTTGTTTTGTAAATTAATGTGGATTGGCAGCTCCACATTTTGCTCTTTGCCTGAGAGAATGCCACTGCTGGTGGCACACTTTGAAAAAGGTGGCTAAAGCCAGTCCCAAGCTGGGTGACTCAGAGCTCTTGCAACTCCTTCAGGACTTACTCTCTTGTCTACAAAATGATAATAATAATACCTCATGGTACAGTTGGCTCAGGTATTGTTCCTTAACAATGCCTAAGGAGATTGTCTGATTGCTTTTTTGGGTGTTTACCTTGGGACTTCAAATGGTCAACAAAACTATTAGTTTGGGAAACTAAAGGCATATAACGGAAAGAACTGCTTTTGGTTAAGTAGTAAATATATATACACATACCGAATTACAAATGGCAAAATAATAATAATAATAAAATAATAATAATAATTCATCATGGAATCAATGCAAGGATTAAGCAAAGGACACATATAATGTTATTGGCAAATTATCCTGTGTAAACAAAATGTTAATTATTGTTGTGATTGACATCATCTCATTTCTCATAAGTTATTTTTATTTTTCTATTTTTGAGAGCAAGAGAGAATGAACATGAGTGGGGGGGGGGGGGAGAGAGAGAGAGAGAGAGGGAAAATTCCAAGTAGGCTCCATGCTCAGTACAGAGCCTGATGCAGGGCTCAATCTCATGACCCTGGGATCATGACCTGAGCTGAAGTCAAGAGTCAGATATTCAACTGACTGAGCCACCCAGGTACCCCTCAGAAGCTCTTTTGTATATGTAACTTGATCTGTGCTTTGCCATTCATATTCAGTTGGTAATATATGTTGTCTTGATTTCAGTTTACCTATGCATTCAGATGGTTCCTTACGTACATTTTTCCTTCTAGCTACCACCCTATTTTTCTCCTTTCATTAGACATGGCTTGAAGGAATGTTCTATATTATCAGCTCTGGGTTTAGAATTTTAGAAACCCTCAGCTGTGAACACATTGTGGTACCCTTACCCCCCCCCCCCCAGTACCCATCCATATATAAATCAAAGTAAAGTTGTAATTTTTTGAAATAATGCAAAACCCTATAATAGTATCTCTATAATACAATAATCTCTACAGATAAATAATATGAGACTTAAATGATGAAATTAAAGTAGATTTTTCATGTTATGGTTATAAATTTCTGAGTCAATTCACAGTACTTGACCTTTTTACTTTTTTTACAGGGGCAACTGTTGAGTTATTAGTCTTTGTATTAAATAAGTCAGTCTTGTTAAGCCAATTGTCATTCCTTTGGCACACACAATCACACACATATACACTCTACTAGGGAGCAAGAATTCCTGTCCCCTCAAAGGTCCTTCTAGCCAGACTAGAATCAGTTTGACATGAGACCGATTAATAGGAGAACATCAAATTTAATGGCATACACATGGGGAATCCACACAGACCTGGAAATTTCAAAGACAGGTGAAATGAAGTATGTATGACATCCTGAGTTAAGGAGAAGGGGGTAAGGTATCTGGGAGTTCAGAAGAAAGGAATGCAGTTTACAGAGTAATAAGAAGAGTAGATGTTCAGTATTTAGATATTTACTTTGCCATACAAATGGGTTACTCACATAAAAATTATCTTTGATAATCAGCCTTATTCTGAGGAAGACCCCCAATTTAGATTCTTCTATGTAGTTAAGGGAAGGACAAAAGTTTTTCTTGAGGCTGTGAGGGCTTGCTTGCCTTCAGCTCAAAATAATCTTCATGCCAAAGTGGTTCATCTTGTCCTTGGCCCTTACAACACATACTACTATCTGTGTGTGTAGTGTATTTTGTACTCAACTGTATATAATATATATAGTTTTATATAGTTAATGTGATATTTATATAGTTAACTATATATAATATATATACTTATATAGAGTCACAATATTATTTGAAGTGCTTAAGTCTGGAGGGAGAGTATAAGACAGCTGTTATATCTGCCATTTGCTAGTATGTTTTTGTGTAGATTGTTATGAGTGTCCTTTTTTGGTATGTGAAAATGATGTCACAACAATATTTGCTTCTCAGATTGCTGTGAAAATTGGGTGTTATGTAGGCAACACCATTTAAGAAGTTATTAACTACTTCGGGGTGACTGGATGGCTCATTTTGTTAAACATCTGTCTCTCGATCTTAGCTCAGGTCTTGATCTCGGAGTTGTGAGTTCAAGCTCTGCATTGGGCTCTGTTCTGGGTGTGAAGACTACTTTAAAAGAGAGAGAGAGAGAGAGAGAGAGAGAGAAAAGAGAAGTTAGTAACCACTACATAACTTCTGTGAATTACATTTAAATAATGGTATACTTTGTCCCATTAAACTATTAAAATGTGAGATCAAGGTCAGTATTGAATAATTGTTACCTACCCATCTCTGTTATACCTGGCTGTTACTGAGAACACTGTCTCTTTATCACTAAAGTGTGAGCACCAAGATGAAAGTCTTGTTTCATGCAAGGAAAAGGTCAAGGGGCAGAAGTGAAAAGTGATATTTACTTCATAGACTTATTGGGAGGTTTAAATTACTTAAAGTATTCAGAACATTGCCAAGTGCACAGGAAATGCTAAATAAATGGGGGTGGTGCTGATTTTTATTGATGGATATCTTTGGAAGCAGGGTCCATTCTGATTTTTGACCAAAGTCAGACTTGAGGTTCAAGATTTGAAGTAACCAAGGGTGAAAGTCTGGTTGAAGTGAGGACATTCAGAATTAACATGGAGACAGGCAGAGTTTCTGTGGAGAATGTATCAGCTCACATCATTTTTATGGACAGCGATCTGGATAAATTTTTATGGACAGGGATTCTGGAGAGCTAAGTTTATTTCAGAAAATATAACTTCTCATTGCCTCCTTTGGGGTAGATGGATGTTGTAAATCAGAAAGTCTTTATTTTTCTGAGTGTCAAGGGCACTGGATGCAATTTGGAGTTAGTCCCTGGGGCAGAGCTGAAATTTTCAGCATCTTGAAGGGGAGAGGTGTTTGAAGATCCTGAGAATTTGGGAGAGAGAAGAGTCAATAAGATTGGGCAGCATGTGGAAAAAGAGAAGAGGGAAAATAAGTCCTGGTAGTGATTTGGAAAAGAAAAGAAATATCTAATGGAAGACTTTAAAGGTTTTGGAGATAATGTGCAATTTAAATCTCTTCCTCCATCTTCCCTACAAAATCTTCAGTAAAATCTGCCACTATTCATGAATATTTTGATGTAGATGGGTTCTTCAGAAGAACTATGAGATAGAGAAGTACACCAACACAGAGATAGTACAGAGTGGTGCATTTGAAAACATGTGGGTTACACTCTGCTTTTCTCTGTTCCTTTTACTCTGACTCCACTGTTCTCAGAGGTTTCTTTTATACAGAACAAGCTTTCTTGTTTATAACTTTTTTAATATACAGATTTGAGGTCACTTTCAAGTTAGGTTCTGTTCCCTGGAATCCCCAAGTCTATCTTAAATTGTTCTAGGACATACATACTACTCTGATGTGAGGTTTTAGATGTATATAGTTCAAGAGATTAGGAGTCAAGATGATGGTGATGGTGGTAGTGAGGATAGCAGTACCTGTCCTCGCTGTAGAGAAAAGCATAATATAATGGTTCAATGAAAAAAAGCCCATGTAATTTTTGAGTTAGACTCACTTGAACTTGAATCAAGTTTCTGTCATTGTTTACAGTGTGACCTCAGTCAATTTATTTAACTTCTCTAAAATGTAGGTGTTGTTATCCATAAACCCTTTCCTCACAGAGTTGTGAGTTTGTTACCCACAAAGACAGGTAATAGTGGAAGGGCAGAAGGTTGAAAGAGTCTAGTAGATATCATCATTGCCTGTTAAAGCTAAACATCTTTTTTTCTTTGTTTTAATATTCCTCTCCACTAAATATTTTGTAGAACATGGTTAGTTCTACAATATACCAAAAGAAAGATGAACTTTGATAAATGTTTACTGTCTTTCATCAGAAAGGAATTGTAATAGTCAACCAAGTCTAGTTTTTATTTAATTGTAAATATTCTGATAAGTTTTCAAACATTCACATTCATACTAGTAATTAGTATTGACTGCCTATGTATAAAACTCATTTTTTTAAAAATTATCATTATTAAACTACTGAGAGGATAAACAACTAGACAGTTTCTTAAGGTACTACCGTTTAGATACTGGTAAATTGAACATTTCCAAAACCAATTATATCTATCACAAAATAGCAATAGGAATATGCTACATTTGCAAATGTATTCTTATCTTAAAATTTTTATTGTTCAATTAGCACTTCAACTTAAGGTATTGTCCGAGTACTAAAGGGAGGACTACTGAACCATTTACTAGACAAAAAGTATGAAATTACTTATTCTCCCAAGTCAGCTTCAAATTTCTAGTGCATCTGGAGCTAGGAAATGCCAACCAATTTGAAAAGGAAATGATCACAATCTCTTTGCCAATATTTTCTGTCTTAATAGAACCAAGGATTATGGCTAATGTTTTTCCTTTAGCTGTTGCTGGGCAAAAATTTACTTTCTATAAATCTTGCTTATATAACAGGCATAGTGGTGCTTAAGAAATATAACAGATAATAATGGCTATTTTGTAGAAATCTCTTCATTGAAGAAGATGGTAATTCCATTATTTAAACATTTATGGAATAACTAAGGGGTTTAAAACAAGAGGTTATTTTTAAGTTTTTTAATCATGATACTTGTGTAGCAATGGGAATATTGTTTAAGTTTATTTCTTTTTTTTTTTTTTTTTTTTTTTTTTAAATTTTTTTTTTTCAACGTTTTTTATTTATTTTTGGGACAGAGAGAGACAGAGCATGAACGGGGGAGGGGCAGAGAGAGAGGGAGACACAGAATCGGAAACAGGCTCCAGGCTCCGAGCCATCAGCCCAGAGCCTGACGCGGGGCTCGAACTCACGGACCGCGAGATCGTGACCTGGCTGAAGTCGGACGCTTAACCGACTGCGCCACCCAGGCGCCCCTGTTTAAGTTTATTTCTATAAAAAGGGATATTCAAAGGCTAAATACAACTAGAAATCTCTTGAGCAACCAATATGCAACTATATAGTAAATAACAGAGAAATTAGATGGCTTATACAATAAAGAGTTTTTTCCAAGTAAATTTTAAAATTATTTTAACAGGGACTAGTTGATAATTAATAGAATCCACTACTAAGAGTGGATAGCCTGATCCAATACTTTAACAAGCATATTTATTCATCTTCAAAGCCAAGGGAAAATGCTTTTGAAACTAGGTCGAAGGGAAAAGTGGTTTTTCTTGGACTATTATATGATCTAATATTGCTTGACTTCTATATTGTAGGGTAACAGACCACCACAAAGGTATCATGTGCTTTGTTTACATTTCAAGAAACACACAAAAGACTACTTCATTCTGCAAAGTTGAGAATTTTTGTGATTCCTTTACTGTTGATTTTAGGGCTTTTTAAAGAACTTTAATAACAATAGATTTTGTGACTTTTTTTTTCAAGTCTTATCTCAAGCAATCTAATTTCATGATCTTTATCTCCATTTCTATCTCCATTTTTACTCCTACCTTTTCTTATCTCTATCTCTCTCTATAATTTAATCTGTAAAATTACAACACTAAAGTAAAATACATTTTAAAATTTGGGTGATAGAGTTATGTCTTCCCATGTTTTAATAAATACCAGTTTAGATTATGTCAGTTTAATGTGCCTAAACTAATAAAACCACTTTCATGTTTATGCTTGATGTTAGCAGATGCAGTTGGCATTTATGGATTATGGCTGATGCTGAATAGCTGCAGATGAACTGTTGCTTTCTCAGTCTTGACACTTCTTATTAAAGTCTAAGAAAATTCTGATTATTTTAGGAGATAGAATGAAAGAGATTAAAATTATTTCACCTGGAGAAAGAAAGCTCACTGACAATCTTCTAGGATCGAATCTTGAAAAATAGTGGCTAGCTGGTCTCCATCAACTCTGAGAAATAGTTTTAAAGCAAGAAGAATTTTGTTAATGTCTAAGGAAGAAATTCCTAAGAATAAATATTTCAAATACTGACATGACTTACCCAACATAAGCTTGTCTTTTGTTTTGTTTTGTTTTGTTTTGTTTTGTTTTGTTTTGTTTTCTCTCATCCATAGGAAAAAAACAATCCATGGGATCCACTGTGGACATAATGGTTTGAAGTAGAGGACTTCCTTGGAGTCCAATGAACAAATCAGACACTTTTTTCCTCCCAGGAAAATTTTTTTTTAATTAGGAAAGTTCAGTATGGTCTAAATTTTAAATTAGCTTTAATGTGTTTTATGTTAGGGGCTCCTGGATGACTCAGTCAGCTGAGTGTGACTTTTGATTTCCATTCAGGTCATGATCCCAGGTTCATGGGATTGAGTCCCTCCACACTCAGTGTGGAGCCTGTTTAAGATTCTCATATTCTCTCTCTCTCTCATAATCATTTCTCTCTCTCTCATTTCTCTCTCTCATAGTCATTTCATAATAAGGAACAACTTCTGCTGAAATAGATCAGTTGAATTGACAACCTATACTAGCTTTAAACAATATTAGGAAGTTGATAAAGTTGTTCTTGGTATTCTCTTTATTTTTCTTCTTCTTTCATGAATATTTTCTCTTCCTGGTAGGCAGCATGGTTTAGTAGAAAAGTATTAGACCTTAAAATGAAATCCAGTTTCCCATAAACCAGTTGTTCATCTGGTCTTAGTTGCTGAACCTGAGTGTCTGCTTCCTCATTTTCAAGAGGAGGATTATCAGTCCTGCTTTATGGAGCAGATATGAGCATTACATGACACTTCACAATGTACTTGAAACAGAAGAAATATTGTCTTTCTTTTCCTCTTAAGATCTTTCCTGTCACAAAAGAAAGCAGTATATTTAAACCATCCTAAGGTGTTATTGTCTTGTAAGTTACTATTTTCAGGAATATTTGAGTTTAGAAATAGCCTGTATAGAATTTGCAATAACATATCAGAGTGGAAGAAGGGAGACATTTGAGAATTCAAGGGCACTCTCACTTCCCTTAAATAATATATGGAAGTGATTATGTATATCATTTACACATGATTCTGGACAACTTGCTCATGGTATTATACAAGTTATCAGCTAGTTGGCCAAGGATGTCTGGCTTCATGACTTTGATGTAATGACCATTTATGTGACATTTTAAAATAATTATGTACTATGAAATATTATTCAGTCCTTAAAAAGAAATGGAATTATGACACATGCTACAAGATGGATGAACCTTGAAAACATTATGCTAAGTGAGGTAACTCAGACACAAAAGGGCAAAATGATTCCATTTATATGAGATACCTAGAATAGTTAAATTCATTGAGTTGGAAAGAATAGTAGTTTCCAGGGGCTGGGGGAAAAGGAGAATGGAGAGTTATTACTTAATGGACAGAGAGTTTAAGTTCGAGATGGTGAAAAAGTTCTGGACATAGGTAGTGGTGATTGCATAATAATGTGAAGGTACTTAATGCCATTTAACTGTACACTTAAAAATGGTTAAATTTAGTTAATTTTGCATTATGTATATATACCACAATAACAAAGGTAAACTGCTTAATACAAAATAATGATATAATGTCAATACTAAAAAGTACACATATTCAAAAACAGTCTCACAAACTGGGAAAAAATATTTGCAAAAGACTTATTTAAAAAGGACTATTACCATAATATGCAAAGAACTCTTAAAACCCAACAATAAGAGAATGCACAACTCAATTAAAAAATGGTCCAAAGGCTTTAAAAGATAGCACATTAAGTAGATATACAGATTGCAAATAGCAGATGAAAATGTGCTCCATATCATATGTCATTAGGGACATGCAAATTAAAACAAAAATGAGATAGCACTACACACCTACTCGAATGGTCAAAATCCAGAACTCTGACCAAATGCTGGCAAGGATATGGAGCAAGAAGAGCTCTCACCCATTGCTGGTGGGTATGCAAAATGGTACAGCCACTATGAAAGGCAATTTGACCATTTCTTACAAAACTAAACATACTCTTACATTACATCAGCAATCGTCAGTCTTTTTGGTATTTACTCAAATGAGTTGAAAACTTGTATCCACACAAAAACCAGCACAGGTATGTGTATAGTAGCTGTATTCATAATTGCCAGCTCATAATTGCCAAACTTAGAAGTGAGCAAGATGTCCTTCAGTAGGCGAATGGATAAACTCTACCACACCCAGACAATGGAATATTACTCAGTGCTGAAAAGAAATGAGCTGCCAGGCCATGAAAAGACAGAGTAACCTTAACTACATATTAATAAGTGATAGAAGCCAATCTTAAAAGGCTACACATTGTAGGATTCTAACTATATGACGTTTTAGAAAAGGCAAAACTATGGAAATAGTAAAAAGATCAATGGTTGCAAAGGGCTGGGGAGAGAAAGAGACAAACAGGTGGAGCATAGAGGATTTTTAGGGTAGTGAAACTATTTGGTGTTATAATGGTGGATACTTGTCATACATTTGTTAAAACTTCGCAGAATGTCAAGAGTGAAACCTAATGTAAACTATGGACTTGGGATAACAATGTAAGTTCATCAATTATAACAAATCTACCACTCTGGTGTGGGATGTTGACAATGGAAGAGGCTATGCAGGGAGGATATGTGGGGTCAGGGGTTATATGGTAAACCTCTGTACTTTCCCCTCAATTTTGCTGAGGAGCAGCATGAAACTGCTCTAAAAATGTCTATTTTAAAAAATGTGCACAGAGCATAATTATATAGCTTGGTGGATTTTAATAAACTTGAAGTTAACTTTTATAAACAACACTCAAGAAATAGAACAATACTTGCATAACAGAAACACCCATGTAACTCTTTCCAGTCACTACCCACCTGTCATGACTAACCACTCTCTCAACTTCTAATAGTGGTTGAGTTAACAATCTCAACTTCTCTTTCTCTTTTTTTAAATTCAAGGTTTTTTTTTTTCGTTTTTTGTTTTTTTTGTTTTTTGTTTTTTTGAGAGAGAGAGTATGGAAGGGGCAGAGAGAGGGAGGGAGAGAGAATATCAAGCAGGTTCCATGCTATCAGTGTGGAGCCTGATGTGGGACTTGAACCCATGAAGTGTGAAATCCTTACCTGAGCTGAAATCAAGAGTCAGACACTTAACCAACTGAGCCATCCAGGCGCTCTAACAATACTTCTAACAATAGATTCCACCACCGCCCCCACCACCCCTTACTTTTTTTTTTTCTGGGTACAAATGGAATAATACAGTACATACTCTTTTGTATCTGGCTTCTTTCACTAACTTGTTTTATTTGTGTCATCCATATTGTTGCCCATACTTGTAGATTGCTTATTTTCATTGTCACATAGTGTTTCATTGTGCAAATATCCTATAATTTCTTTGAACTTCTCTGCTATTGGTGGGCATTTGAGGCATATTTTGTTTTGGGCAATTATGAAGTGTACTTCTATGAATATTGTAGTGCATTTTTTGGTGAACATATGGTACATTTCTGTTGAGTTTATACCTGGAGGTAGAATTGCTAAGACATAGGGTATGTAGATATTGCCAAGCAATTTTCCACGGTGGTTGTGTCCACTTATACACCAAGAGCAGCGAATGGAATTCCGGTTTGCTCTGCATCCTTACTAGTGTCACCAGTTTTGTGAGGTTTTTCCCCCCCACATTTTAATTTTAGCTCTTCTGGTGGGTAGCCATACACATTCATATCATTTTTAAAATGACTTCTCAATTGCCTCTATCATATGTGCCTAGATGTCTCCATTTTAGGTTAGGTTGATGCTCCAGTTAAAAACAAAACAAAACAAAACAAAAACAACTCCCTTTATTCTTTTATCTTACATCTAAATTCTTATTTCACATCATCTCTTCATAAATAAAACAGTGGATTTTTGGTCTGTGTTTCACTTTTGTTTTCTTGGCAAACACTTCAAAAGGCAACTGGTAGCATCAAGATTCCAATGTCCTGGTATGAATAAATTAACAGTTGTCTCTTCAGAGTTAAAAATCTAGCTTAATTCTTTTGAAATATTTTGACAACTGTTTTACTGATGTAAGTAATTTAGATAGCCTGTCTTTATGGAGAAGAAAAACAAAAATAGTTTGAGATCTCAAATAGGTA
Organism: Panthera onca; assembly: GCF_046562875.1. Classification (NCBI taxonomy): domain Eukaryota; kingdom Metazoa; phylum Chordata; class Mammalia; order Carnivora; family Felidae; genus Panthera; species Panthera onca. The sequence goes on along the minus strand of NC_138344.1, from coordinate 124,031,860 downwards.
CAGTTACTGATATTGACTAGTAGAAGTTAATTATTTAGGAATATCCAGGATATGTACAAAAATTGGGCCTTTCAGCTAGAAACCAAATAGGAATGGCATTAAATCTTAGCAACTGAGATTAATTGAGACATAGTCATAGAAATATTAAATTTGAGTTATATATATTAAAGTATATTGATACAAAATATTAGTTTCAGGTGTACAACATAGTGATTTAACAATTATAAACATTATGAAATGCTCACCATGATAATTGTGGTCAAAATCTGTCACCAAAGTTATTATAGTATTATTCGCTATATTCCCTATGCTGTACTTTTCGTCTCCATGACTTACTTATTTTATAATTGCAAGTTTGTACCACTTAATCCCTCCAATTGGTAACTAAAGTGTTGGTCAAAGGCCATTGAGGAATTTGTTAAATTCCTAAAAAGTGAATGGATAAGAAGAATTTATAATATATTAATTAAGGATTGATAAAAAACTTAGGTACTCAAAAATTTTTCTATTCTGTTAAACTTTGCAGTACCATATTCATTTGTGATTTCAATAACACACCATTTTTCTTTTAGCCTTTTTCTGGTCTATCAAAAATTCAAAATGAGTAGATTAGGAATTAACTAATAAAGCGTTTGAGCTTCAGGGATACCCAGGATTAAAATTACATCCAAACAAAACAATTATTATGTATCAAATTGTTTATATAGGTTGATAACTGGTGCATATAAGTTTCTAAAAATCATCATTACTCATTGCTATAACTGCAAAACAGTCATTATACTATTAATAATGTGTTTCTGGATACTCAACCATGTTACAAAATCCATTAATGGTTCTGTCAGTCTTGGGTCTATCTTTAGCTGTCACTTAAGGGATAAGCAGTTTAAAGGTTGAAGATGGATTTTCATGTTTACACTGGATTTCAACCCCAAGGCCATACCACTCTAGGATGGTTGAATCTCTGATTTTGAAACAAGAAGCATCATGTGTCTTATTTAACTATCCTTGAGGGGCATATAAGGATGCCCTTGAGGTATTGAATTAGATGGATTCATCCCTATGCGAGGGTTATTGGGGATTTGCCAAAGGAATATAATACTCAGTTGGTACTTCAAAAGGCTTGTGTGCCAGTTGAAAAATTATACTTTATAGTTTTAAAATAAGCAAGTAGAGTTCCAATGTTCTGTGCTATTCTATTTACCACAAAACTGCCAGAAGTGATCTTCAGTTGCTATTTTCATTGGTTAGTAAGGTCATTTTTGTCATTCTTTACTGTGAGTTTTTGGAAACTCCTTTATATTCTTAACAAAATTCTAAAAGACATGATCTTTATTTTTTATTTCTTTCTTTGTAATTTTCTGACTTTCCTGTATATCTATTGGCTAATGTTATACTTGGAGAACGCCATTTTTCTTCCTAGAATACATGATATGCTAGGACATAATCGTCATAGGGACAGGAACTTTTGTCTATTTTATTTACTACTATATCCCCAGTGTCTAGAATCATGCTGGGCATATGGTAGGTTTCCATAAAATGTATTGAGTGCATGAATGATAAGTGGCAATTTAAGCTTCAGGTAAATTATAGCAATTAAAAAAAATAGAATTGCAATAGTAATTAATTCATTTATTTATTTTTAAATAAAGGGAGAGAGAGAGAGAGAGAAAATCCCAAGCAGGCTCCTCACTGCCAGCACAGAGCCTAATGTGGGGATTGATCCCACAAACCATGAGATTGTGATCTGAGCCAAAATCAAGAGCCAGATGCCTAATGACTGAGCCACCCAGGCTCCCTTTTATTGAAATAGTAATTTAAATCAAGTTTTTCAGATACCAGTAGTGAAGGAATACACTTATCTTACTTAAAATTTCCAGATGATCCCAGAAGGCAAACCTCATGAACTCCTCTCTTATTTATTTATTTATTTATTTATTTATTAACTTGCTTGCTTGCCTGCTTGCAGTAAATTGCCTTGTCCTCAAGCTGAGAGCCTACCTTTCATATCTTCTTTACTGCCAAAGCCTTTGCAAGAGCAAACTGTCTTTACTCCTTTGCTGATGGGTCATCCTCCTTACCTCCTCCTCCCATTACAGTCTGGCTTCTCTACTACTATTTTCCTGAAGTTCCTTTTACTGATGTCACAAAGGTCTTCCACTTGTAAGATTGGATCATATTTTGTAGTCTCTTTCTCACTTGACTCTTTTGGAGGATTGATCCTCTTACCCTGCTCCTTTTCCTTGGTTTTTATTTTTCCCTTTCCCCTGGCTCTCTTCCTAAATTATTGCTTATTTATGAGCCCCTTTCTGACTCCTTTCTGTTTACTGTTGCAAGAAGAATTGGTCTCCCTCAGCCCCACTTCTCTTATTATATGTCTTTCCTATCATGGCTCCATTCATTTCCTTGACTACAACCCTGATCTCCATGCTGCTGACTTTCTAGTCTATATCACCAGCTCTGGCCTTACCCCAAAATCTCACACCTTTATGTCCCAAAGCTTTCTAAATTTCTCTGCCTGTATGTCTCTTAGATTGAACATATTCAAATCTAACCTATTCAAAATTTAAGTCAATGCCAACTCTTAAAATTAGTACCATCTTGTGTCTGCCTATTGCAAGTTAAAGCATTATCATCTTCTCAGATACTCAAGCAAGACAATATTTTTTTCTTGACTTCTCCTTTGTCCCCCACATCCAGGCCACAGTTGAATCTTATAAGTTCTAAAATAAAGTTGATTTTTATTTTTCACAGTGATTATGTTCTGTAAAGTCACTTTGAACAATAAATTAGGAATACTGAACCATTGCTACTAGAGGAAATACAAGGTTAGGTTCCTGTGAGCCTCTGGTCACAACATCTTTGCCAACTAAATAATGGATAACCTTGTTTATGAATTTGTGTTTAAAGAAACCATGATTATGATATATTGTTGATTTGTTAACATTGAATTCATGGCCAGCAAACAGCCTTATAACTCATGCCTAAATGAAGTCACCTAGCACATGTATTTTCTCCATGAGGCATATCACAGTCATCTGGCACTTAGGAACTCTAGACAGCACTATGCTTGGGACCATTTTGAACAGTGAAATAACCAACAAAAAGCACAAAGATATAAAAAACATGGCACTAAATAGACTCAAATGTGTTTTTTACACTATATGTTAACTAGCTAGAATTTAAATAAAAACTTGAAACATTTTTTTAAAAAAGGACATGTGTTTTCCATATGAAAACTGAAATAGGAAAGCAGAGCTTTGCCTTGTTCGATCTCAGCTGGGAATATGCACATTGGGCAACTCAAATTTTTCACTACTCCATGACTGTCTGCAAATGACTATGAAAAGAACACAAGTATTGATTTGGGAGTTACAAAAAAATTTAGTAAGTAGGAGTAATTTCAGGTACTTAGGATTCAACTATACATTTGAATCCCCCTCCTTCATTGTGCTCAGAATTTCTTTCCTGGGTTGTAATATTTGCCTATTATCATTGACTCAAGTCTCTCTTCAATTCCTCCTCCTATTGTTTTTTAGAGCTCATCACTAATCTTGTCACATTTTAGTGTTAACTCCATTGGTGAAGGGATATATTTAAATATATCAGCATTTCAGCCCACCATATAGATTAGCCCCAACTTACTTTTCCAGTCCCATCTTTCATACCTGCACAGACTACTTTCTTTTTGAACTATTCAGTGTTCAACAAAAACTAGAGATTTTATGCCTCTAGACCTTTTGATATTCTTCACATTCTTCAGTAATAACCTCATCCGTCTCCATTGACAGATAAAGATAGACCTCAAGGGGCACCTGAGTGGCTCAGTTAGTTAAATGTCCAACTCTTGACTTCAGCTGAGGTCATGGTCCCAGAGTCATGGAATTGAGCGCCACAATGGGCTCTATGCTGAGCATGCAGCCTGCTTGATATTCTTTCTCTCTCCCTCTGCCCCACTCATGCTCTCTTACTCTCTCTCTAAAATAAGAATATTAAAAAAATATTGGTCTCAAATGTCATCACCTCTGAGTAGCCATCTGAATCTTTGTCAGACAAGTAGTTGTCCTCTTCCCTTGTTTCCATAGATTATTGTTACATGCCTGGACTCCATTATTTACTTAGGCCACCCTGAACACTGTGCCTCCTTAAAGGTAGAATCCATATTGTATTCATATAATTCTTCTTTTTCTACTCATATCCAATTAGCTATTAATTTTTATGAATCAGCTTCTAAAATATTTGGTAGTACCAGGCTTAGCTTCTGACCTTTGTTAGCCTAAGAAGACATGTTTGCTGAGTAAATGGATGAATGAATAATAAACTTTAGTCAATTTATGAGAGGTCTTTGATTGATCATATACTTTTATTAACAGTTCATAAGAGATCATAAAATAATAGTCCTCAACTATCTATGTATCTATGTACTAAAATTAAACTACAGTATGTAAGCATTTACCAGCATTTATTCCTATCTGTCTGCATAGTTATATCATGTTTTCTCTGGCATGGAAACAAAATGACAGCCATTTTGAAATTCATTCTGAGCTGGTGCCACCTATATTCAGTTGGTGTGGATCAATTACCGATGATTTTGTGCTACAGGATTGTTTAGGAAAACAATGAAAGAAGAAATGTGTTCATATTTGAAGAATATTGAGTCATACACATTATTTTTTAGCTGGTTTCTCTGAGGGAAAATCATAAAACAGAAAATGATAATATCAAGAACAGTTCAGTGAAATAGTTTGTAAATGATAGTGTGAAAAATTTATTTTTCCTTGGTAAGTAATAATATTTGAAATCATGGATGTCTTTCACTGTGATCCATCTTTACATTCTAGAAAAGTCATTTATATGCTGATGAATTTAATACCTTTTGCCCTCATTTTTCGATGAACATCATTGGGTTACTTGCATGTTAGCAAGAAAAATTAAACTTCTGAAATGTTTCATTCAGGAATAGAAATTGGGTGTTTTATTATATTTCCTTCTAATGGATGAAAAACTACAAAGGATGCATTTTTATCTATGGGAATCTTGTCTTTTATATCTTAAATGTATTTTACTATATTGCTTGGAAGCTATAATAAAGCTTTTATCTCCCTCTGTGTTCATAAATGCTTGGTGTGTATAAATCTGCAGCAAGATAAACACTTCACGAGGCTTATGCATGTATGTCTATTAATTTCTTTTTCTTTCTGGGATTGGGATTCACAATCAAATACTGAGAAGGAGAAGTGAAACCATGCAGTATAAGGGAAAGAGCATTTGCTCTTGACTTTGGCTCTAGTCTTACCTCTGTCTTTACCAATAAAATTATGTTGCTTGGAGAAAGTCACCTAGTATCTCTGAACCGTATTTTTCTTACCTGTATAAATGATTCAGTTGAACAACACAGTTTCTAAGAAGATCACTTTAAAATTCTTTGATGAAAGATGAAAATTCATTTACTATGGGGATGTTGTAGGAAGATTTATTCCAAGCATAGAGTAGGCATTTAACACATTGAGTATATATTTGTTACCTAAGGAAATATTGTGTGATGGGTAATTTTATGTGTCAACTTGACTGAACCAAAGAGTGCCCAGACATTTGGCCAAATATTGTTCTGAGTGTGTCTGTGAGGGTGTTTCTGGATGAGATTAACACTTGTATTGGTAGACTGAGTAAAGCAGATTGCTTTCCCTAATATGGACAGACCCGATCCAATCAGTTGAAGACTTGAATAGAACAAAAGGGCTGAGTAAGGGGGAACTCCTCCTGGCTAACTTCTTGGGCTGGACATAGGTCTTTTCTGACCTGAAACGTTAACTCTTGGGTTTTCAGTCTGTCAATATTGGAATGGCACTTATACCATTAGCTCTCCTAATTCTCAGGACTTTGGACTGAGACTGGGGTCATGCATTGGCTCTCCAGGGTCCCTAGCTGCCAACTGCAAAGCTTGGGACTTAGTCTCCATAATTGCATGACCTAATTCCCTGTAATATTTCTCCATCCATCCATTCATCATCCGTCCATCCAATTTGTTTTGTTTTTCTGGAGAACTCTAATACGTCCTGTATGTGTTTCCCTTAAGTCTTCCTTCTCCACCTATATCTAACTACAAATCAAGACACATGGCCAAGACAATAGAAAATAAGAGTATTCTGCCTTCTATGAGCATGGCACAGCAAGAACAGATAAATATTTGTGAAAAAATAGAACAATCTTCTACAAGATGCAATACATGTATAGCGTTTAGCACCATGTCTGGCACAGAGTATAAGTATAATGTTTGGTAATTGTGCAATAATAGCAATAATAATGATGGTGGCTAAATTACACAGAAATAGAGGTAATGGAGTAATTTTATCCTTTCAGGGGACAGCATTGCAGAAGAGTTATTGGGTCATTAGCTCAGGAAAGAAAGAGAAGAAGGGGACTCCAGATGGAAAGAACATAATGAACAAAGACACAGTGATATAGAAAAGGATTAGGCTACAGGCTAAGTAGGTGTGCAGTTTATGACCATTTCTGGAGGTAATGTTTAATATCTAACCCATGATAACTTATGGTAACTTCAGCTGCAAGTAACAAAATATTTAATTAAAAGTAGTTTAAAGAACAAAACAAAAACATGCATTATATCATTACACAGGAAGCCATAAGGTGTTGAATTTTAGGATCCATTCATTGTTAGAAGGATGCCAGTGTGCACTGACCTCAGGTTTTATTTTTCCATCCTGCCATCCTTGGTGTGATGGTTTTGTTTTCAGGTCACTCCCTTTGTGTTCAGAAGACCCTTTCAGACCTGAATTCTTATGTCTCATTGGCTAGAACTAGTTTAGATGTCTCCTGCTAAATCATCACTGATAAAAAGAAATGGAATTGCCGTGATTCATTTAGAACAATAATGTCTGAGGAGGTTCTTACCTTCTCTCAACACATTTCTTTTCCAAGACAAGAATAAAATAAGGGATTTCTTAGCAAAAAAAAAAAAAAGGATAACACCAGTGGTGTCTACTATGCACAGACACAAGATTTGTGTTTTCTATTCAAGATTAAACATTTGGAATGGTGACCATTTCAGTATATATTATCTTGATTTTAATCATTTATAGAAATTGCCTCTTTGAGTAACTTCTAGCATGAGATTATAGTTGAGAATTGAAAAAAAAATGGTTTCAAATGTAGGACAATTTTTTTTTTTTTGTGGACTATCTTGATGTGTTGATAACATAGAGATACAGTACTGGATCCAAGGTTATAGTTTGAACTCTATTTTTACCTTCAAAATCTCTATAAGATTTGACAAGTGTATGATCTGGTTTATATGATAAACTAAAATAGACTTCATTGGCGAAATATTATGTTACCTGCTTCCATTTTCTTTTCTTTTCTTTTTTTTTTTTTTTTAACGTTTATTTATTTTTGAGACAGAGAGAGACAGAGCATGAACGGGGGAGGGTCAGAGAGAGGAAGACACAGAATCCGAAACAGGCTCCAGGCTCTGAGCCGTCAGCACAGAGCCTGACGCGGGGCTCGAACTCACGGACCGCGAGATCATGACCTGAGCCGAAGTCGGCCACTTAACCGACTGAGCCACCCAGGCGCCCCAACCTGCTTCCATTTTCTAATAATCACATAGAATAAATCCTTTATCCTATTATTTTTTCTTTTCTTTATTGATGTACTGTGAAAAACTTCATCAGTATTGATAACTGTCTTAATCAGCTAAGTCTGCTACCACAAAAATATACACTGGGTGGCTTAAATAAGAGATGTTTCTCATAGTTCTGGAGTCTGGAAAGTCTAAGATCAAGACACCAATCAACTCAATGTCTGATGATGACCCACTTCCTGGTTCATAGATGGCTGTTTTCTTGCTCTGCACTCTTTATGTACTCACAGGACACAAATCCAACCATGAGAATTCCACCCCCCATGACCTTACCCACACTTTATTATTTCCTAATGGCCCCACTTCCCAATACCATCATATTGGGAATTAGGCTTCAACATATAAATTGAGGGAAGGGGCATAAACATTCAGTTTATAGCAACAACTTAATAATTTCCTTTTAAAAAACCCTTATTTTATATAAACCCAATGGACAAGCATCCTCCTTTGAAATGCATTCATCTTTGTGCCATGATAGAGGCCAATCTGAACATTGGGTCAGTTGTAGCTCTGGTGAATGGAATGCTGATTCCCAGTGTGAGGGAATGCAAGGGTAACTTTGCAGTGAACACTAAATGCTGACAAGATGACATGAGTCAACACATACACTCACACTCAGTATTAGAATTTTTAAAATGTTAAAACTGAATTTATTCACAATGAAAAAAACCTTCTGGAACAAAAGGTAGAAATTCATCTATTTTCCTCTCTCAATCCATATTCTCATATTCTCATATTCAGACAGCATGGTTCTGTGACTCATTGGGCTAATCCCCTGTTTATGACATATTTCAATGCCCACACATTTTTAATTCTCATGACTTTCTTTTGTTCATATGCTTGAGTCAATTATGTTAGCTATTCATCAGTGTATTAGACAAGTCTCTACCACTTTATCCTTCAGTGTCTCTCATTATAAGCTTTTTGGCCCCCCACCCCTCCTGCCTGATAGAATTTAAATCACAAAATGGAGCAGAAAGGAAGAAATCAGGATGCATGGGCTTTATGGGAAAGGTTAATCATTAGAGAAGATGTGAAAAATACATGAAAACAATGAGGACAAAGAGACCAAAATGGCTGTTTTAATGGGCAGATTCCCTGAGGAAATGGTTTCAAGGGTTTAGATACCACTGTTGGTATTTTCTGGACAGATCCTGCTTTTTTTCAGTTTGAATTGGTATTTCTAATTTTTAAAACTTTGCACAAGTAAAACTTTCTCCTAAATATTTATGTGAGGATTTGTGTCCTACATTAAAAATCTTGGTTTGTGAGCATAATTCGTTCTGGAAACATGCTTATAATCCAAACACTTGTATATCAAAGTGAATTTCAAGAACCACTGGTTCAGTTGTGATCATGTGATGTTTGGTGTCACATACTACTCGTATTGTAAGATATTGCTCATTTATTAGGTTAGAAATGTTTGCTTGTTTTACGGAACACTCGCAGAGCAAGTAACTCACAATCCAAAGTTTAACTGTATCTCTTAATATTGCCAGCTGAAAGAAAAACACTTAACAAAAGAATGGGCACAAAAGTTTTTAGATTCATTGCAACAACTTCCCAGCATAGTCCCATGGTATTTAAAAAATACCATGAATGGAGCACGTTTAAAAGAGATGGAAGATTCTCTAGGAGTGAAGAAGCACTAAGAGTCAAGCACTGTGCTAGGCAATTTCCATTCATCATCTCTTGCCAACAACCAGACTCCTTTGCTTACCCTCACTTTACAAATGAAAGAATTTCACCTCATAGAGTTCCAGTAATCCACAGTATTCAAATGGAGAACTAGGACTTGAACCCACTTCTCTCTCACTCCAAAGCCTATCCAAATCATTCTCTACCATGGTCTTAAAAGATTAGATGAGATTTTTGAAAAGTTTAGAGACATAGAAATGAATGCATAAAAATGCATCAATTTTATATACTCACTAATTTAAGAAAAACTATGTTTACTCTGCCTTTACTTACAAGTTTTTGTTCTTGACATCTTCTTGGTTGGTGCTAGCTAGAAGCAGAAGTTGTTATGTAGCTTTAACTTCAGGGTTTCTAGTTTGTCTTTTAATCAATGTAGATGATTGTATATACTGTTAGCAGAAAGGCAAATTGGTACACTTTAATGGTACAAGTTACAATATATATCACATGTCTTAAAAATCTTTATATTCTTTAACCAAATAATTCTTCTTCCATGTACTTAGTATAAATAAATAATCTGCTACATTCCCAAAATTATGTCAAGGATGCTTATTGCAATACTACTATAATTGCAAACAAATGAAATAACCGACAATGAGTTATTGATTGAATAATCTAGAGTATAGCTATATAAGAAGATTATATGTAATTATGAAAGATCATAATTTGGAAGAGTAAAAATTTGTGTTAATTAAGTGAAAGGCCAGCTTATAAAACAATGTGTAAAGATAATTCCAATTTTATTTAAGTTTATATAAATATATCTATGTAAAATATAAGCATCCATGTCAAAAGGTTAACAATTATCTAGGCAGAGATAGTAAGGAAGACTTAAAATTTTTCCTTAATTTTGTCTTTGGATCCAAAGCTTATATAATAAACACATGTTGCTTTGTGGTCTAAATAAGTGATATAAAATAGTAAGTTTGCAAATTTTTAAAGAAATGTTTTGTAATTTAAAGTCAACAAATGAGTCACACAAGGAATTGAGTCCTTGGGCATTTTTCAGCTTGTCTTTTCCAACCTGTTTTTGGTTTGGACTAGATATTGTAATACATACATTCTCATGATTTTTTTTTTTTTTTGGCTCAATTGTTTTGTCCATAACTTGTATCAGATTTCCAAATAAACCATGCAAGAAACTCATTCATTCCTTAGAAATGTTTGAAGGAAGCTGCCTAACATAAAGGCAAGAGGAGAATGAGCCAAGGATACTTTTTTCTCTTAAGAAAACCCCAACTCCAATTTTCAAAAAGATTTTTAAAAAGGAAAAATTATAGGTACTGTTCTATTCATTGTTGATGCTGTTTGAGGCAGTCTGCAAACACTGTGCTTCTTGACTGTATATTGGACCCCCCCCCCCCCACCAGCCACTGCCATGTGTTATTATTCTTGGAATTGTGAAATATCTTCTAATTGATGGGTGCATTTAATATCATAGGGATTTAATGCTGTTAAAATACTTTTTCATTAGAAAATATTTGAAACATGCAAAACTATGCACCTACCCCCTCACCTACTCTACTCATACACTGTCAACGAGAAATACACTGCACTTATCCTAAGATAGGTGCAATTCTGGCTTCAATGCCAACATTCCAAATAGGAAGGTAAATTTGTAGAGTTGGATGTCAGACTTCCAAAGTATGCAGTTGAGTCTTGTAACTTTCCTTCAAGTCAGTCTGATCTCCCCCTCGTGTCATGTACACAATGGCATCAGGCTGGAGGCAGAATTGCTTCTTCCTTCTTCCCCAGCATTCTTCCCTCTTTGTTATTCCATTTTTTTCAAATTTTTTTTAATGTTTATTTTTTGAGAGAGAGGCAGAGGGCGAGCGGGGGAGGAGCAGAGAGAGAAGGAGACATAGAATATGAAGCAGGCTTCAGTCTCTGAGCTGGCAGCACAGAGCCCGACATGGGGCTCGAACCCACGAACTGTGAGATCATGACCCGAACCAAAGTCGGACGCTTAACCCACTGAGCCACCCAGGCACCCCAGCCCTCCTTATTATTCTTTAAATCAATTTTCAGTTGTAATATGTGAAAGTTGTATGTTTGTGCTTAGTTACTCATATTTTGCTCTTCCTTCCTTGCCATAGCCCCTCACAGTCCCATTTAAGGTTACCCCGATTTTATCCACTGTCCCCTTCTACACTTTTTTTTCCTCTTGGTTTTGTAAATATTTTTTAAATCTCCCTTTCTTTCCTCTCCTTACATCAATTTAGGCACTGGCAATACATGGCAGAAATACACCAGAGTAACTCATTCCATTTAAATAACCAATGAATTCAAAGCCTTTGCATTTCTTCCCTGTTAGTAATGGGATCAGGGAAGGACCCCCTTCCTCCCTCCTCAGCTCTGCATTCTCTCTTGCAGGGATTATTATGTGTGGAGGCCACTTGTAATATTATTCAAGTAATTTGTCTAGAATCTAGTTAGAATCTTTTGAGGAGTTGTCCCCTTAGTGAAGTGTTCAATCTGATATGGTTTCTAAGGTTTGTTTCTGTTCCTTATTAGTGGTTGTTGATTTGATAAGCACCAGAAACAATCTCAGAAGTTTGCTGGATAGCTTTGGATCCTGTCAGCCACTGTGTTTTCACAAGTGATGCTTTGAGGATACACCTTCCACTAGACTCCAGATGGGACAGAGCCCACTTACATGGGCTTTCCTAGTTCTCATGTAGGGACAGAAGCACCAAAGTGGTCATGAAACATCTGGCAAGCACAAGTATTACATATTGCAGTGGGGATATGAAAGAACATGTTTTTTGTTTTTTGGGTTTTTTTGCTTTGTATTCTCCACCTTAAAAGTCCAGTTTTATTTATAGACAATGGTTACAAATGGTTATATACATTTTTCCCCCTAAGGAACACCTTAAATTAAGAATGACTTCATAATTATTAGTAATCCTATAACCCAACCAACATGAGTTTACTCCTTGGTTAGTCACAGATACATCAGGTGGAATTGTTGCACAAAGTAAACTTTATTTGCAGCAAATAAGGAGATCATGGGGAAAAGCCATGGCTCTCTGAGCAAGGGTGGATAGGTTCCTTTTATTTAGGGTTAGGCTGAATATTTAGATAGGGAAGCCTTGTCATCGTATGTAAATGTGGGCATAAGTCCACGCATGCACCTTAAGGAAACATGCCTTTACATATATTATATGTTATGTAAATTAGTTTTGTGCTCCTCCTTGGTGGAGATTTTAGTATTATAATGAGGTAGAGTTGGTTTTTGGTCATTTTAGAGGTCACACTGTGTTCCATCTAGGCAGATGCGAGTCAGGGGCGGGTCGGGGGGGTGGGTTACACTCAAACTGGTCTGGGTGGTCTGGGCTGGCTGGAGGTCTTATCAGGGAAGTCATTATTTCTCAAGGGGTGGTTTCAGTTTCTATTTGCCTGAGTTAAGAGATAAGCTGGAGAAAGAGCTTAAGGAAATATGTGGGGCCAAAGGTCAGTGAGTACTAGCAGGTGGGCAGTGAAGATCAGGTCTTGGGGTCTAGTTGGTGACATAACAGGTATCGCATAGGCAGCACTTATTCTGTGCTAGGTATTATTGAAGTGCTTTCTTTATATATATTAGTTCATTTAATCGTCACAACTCTATGAGTGAAGTATCATTGTTACTGATGATCTCCATCCCCACCATTTCATCACAGATGAGAAAATAGGCTCAGAGTTCTTATCCCAGGGTTATACAGCTCATGAACAGTCATGCCAGATTTGGAGCCTGGGCAATGAGGCTCCATCATCCTGTGCTTCCTTTGGCTAGCTAGCTGTATTTCTAGTAAGCCACAGCAGCACCATCCCAAACACTTTATTGGACCACAAATGTCATTCTAGGGGATTATACTGAGTGGAAAGGCACCCAAGTTTGCTTTTGCTAAATGTTGATGCCCTTTTAAGTCACCCATCCCTTGAAAGATAGCTCTAGGGTTCCATGTGGCAAAGAGAAAGTTTACATAATTCAGGTTGTCAGCTAAGTCTTTGAGCTTGAATGAGAAGCATCAGAATCTGAATTGAGACCACCCACACCAAACCAGAAGTTCTCCTGATTCTTCTTTGTGTGCACATCACTCTGTTTTCAGTCCAAAACCTGTACCTAATTTCAGATTAGCTTTGGACTGAGATTACAAATTTCCTGCGAATGGTAGGCACCAGACCCAGCATTTAATCTTTGGCTCTACCATTTATTAACTGAATGACTTTATTTATTTAGCTTTCCTGATTTGTTTTAAATGTTAGCCTTATGTAACTGTGCTGCTTAAAAATCCTTCAATCTCTTCTAATTGCTTGGTGAGTAAAATCTAAACTCTTGAACACAGCCTACAAGGACATGCAAAATCTTGTTCTTGCTTACTTTTTCAGTCTTACAGAGCACCTCTTTCCAGTTTGTTCCAACCCCTCCAGCCTCACTGGCCTTTCATGAGTTCCTTACACTTTCAACAGACTCCTTCCTTTGCCTGGCACATCATTGTTCCTCCTTTCACATTGGTACTCATCATTGAAGTCTTAGTTTAAGTGTTCCTACCTTAGAAAAGAAGCCTGCTTTCCTGAATTATCTTCCCCAGCCTTCTACATTATGGCCCTTGCTCCAACTTGTTATTATACATTATTTACATAATTATATTTTTACTATTTGTCTCTCCCACAATTGTTAGCCCTTCTTAGGGGCAACCTAGAGACTCTGTTTGATTCACCATTACCTATTAACACCTAGCACAGTGCCCAGAAAATAATAGGTATTTATTTGATAAATATTAAGTAATGAATGAGTCTCAGTATCTTCATATATAAAAGAGACTTTCTAGTGTTGCTGTGAAGATTAAGTGATTTATTCACAAGCACTCACACATTCACAGACTAGCACAGTCCTAGCATATTAACAAATCCTGAATAAATATTAGTGCTCTTCCTCCTTTACCCTTTGATGTTAGTGATCTCAGTTTGGGCTCTCTTTTAGCTTCTCTTAGCCATGGGTAAACATGATGAATTAAGGCTGATGGAGATGCTGGGTGTGGGGGACATGGTAATCCCAGGAAGAGAGAGCAGCATGAATAGAAGCAGAGAGGCAGAGTAGTGAATGCAAAATTTGAAGAAAAGGGGTCATTTGGATTGGCTAAAAATCAGGGGCTGTGTAAAAGAGTTATGGTAGGAAAGTCTGGAGAAAATAGACCTGATTCAGATTTGGAGAGCCTTCTTAAAGAGTTTAGAAGAGAGACTGAGTCATTGATACAGATTTTGGAGTTACTTGCAAGGTTGTTTGCAACCTTGTTGTAGCAAGAAAGAAAACAGGGAATATGACTGCCAGTGCAGGTAGGTTTATAGAATTGGCAAGCATTTATTTTTCCTTTGCTGACTTTTCTTTTGCTTATCAGTTAAGTGCTGATAACTTCCTAGACTCTGGCTTGATATTATTTTCTCCTTATTCTGTTCTGTCACCCTGACTGCCTCATCTGTTTTCCTATTATAATCGTATGATTGAGCTCTCTTACACTTATGAATATCAAATTATCAAATTATATTCCAATTTAAAGCATAAACTCCGGACCCATCTAGCCACCACTCCCTGGATTTTCCTGAGTATCTCAATTTCACTGTTTCTCCCAAGTCACCGTTTCTCCCACCAACATCCACTTCTCCCTATCTTGCCTATCTATAAGATACAGCAGCAGCAGCATTCATTTAGAATCCCAGGAGTCATCTTGGTTTCCATTCTCTCTCTCCCTCCTTTTTATATGGAATCAGGATCAAATCTTGTAGATTTTCCCTTTTCTATCCTGACTCTTCTCCACTGCCTTTGCACCTGTCCTCCATCTCCCCTTTTCCATCCTCACTGATGCTGCATGAGGCCATGCCTGCACCAGTTCTCACCTGGCCAACAGTTCCGATAAGTCCCCTCAACTCTAGCTGAGTATTTTCTTCCATTGCTTTCACTGCTTTCACCAATTTTTCTAAAATGCAAATTGATGTTACTTCCTGGCTTAAAAATCCTCAGTTTCTTTTTGTCCATGGGATGAAGTCTAAGAAGTTTAATCTCTATATTATGACCTAGGAGACTTGTTCCTTCCCAGTAGAGGTCATTCCAGACCCCTCTGCAAGCAGAACCTGCCACTTTCTCCTTTGTGTGCACATCACTTTGTTTTCAGTCCAAAACCAGTGTCTAACACAATGCTATATAGAGAGCAAGTTTTTCATTAATGTTTGCTGAAATAAATGGCACGAAGACTGGAAACAGACTTGGAGAATGGCTTTCACATGGGGGAGTGGAAGGAGAAAGCAAAACCAGGAAAAGAATGAGAATGGGTGAAACAAAGAAGGAAAGAATAGCCACTGAAATCAGAGAAGACAAGAATAGCCATTGGGAATTAGAGAAGAATGACAAGAATGTTGAGTAATAAAAATCCGTTTACCTGTGGTTTCTAAAGAAGGAGGAGAAAGTATAAATGTCTCAAAGATAGAAGAAGGATCAAAGAAGAGAAAGAACGAACAAAAATATAAATGGGTAATTTGGAAGTCATTGGTGAGGTTTGGGAGAAGCATTTTAAGGGACTAGGGGGTGGGAAGTAGAAGCCATGTGGTAAACATTGAGATATGTGTGGCAAGGGGGTCAAGGCAAGAAGTGCCCCAGAGAATTTTAATCAAGAATGGAAGAGTGATATCATGGAATTCATATTAGAAGTAGAAATTGTCTCCCTAAATATGTGTTAAAACCACCCTTCCATTTAATTTGAGAAAGTTAAGAAATGTGATGTAGTTACATTTTATGACTTCCTCTGTGCACCAACTACTTCTGAATCTTGAAGAGATTGTCAGGATAAATGTTGAGTGTGTAAGGAATTGGATTTGGTTTGGGAAAAGTGATAAGCACGCATACATACACACAAGTGTTGGAGAGAGAGCTTTGTATATAAGTTAGTTACTTTTTCAATTTGTCAGGGCATTTGTACAGATTTTAAAAGTAATGCATATTCATTATCATTTAATGTAATCATATGAGAAGAAAATAAAACCACGTGTAACTCCTCTTCCCAGAAAAAACTGAGCATATCCATATTATATGTGTGCATATGTATACCTATTGCATAACTTAATTCTAGCATCCTAATTTTAAAGATTAGATAGGAGTGTAGGGAGTTCTTCATTGTAGCATTCATTTGCTATTAAACTGGCTGGAATTACTTATAACTATTTTTTTTCCAGTAGAAGCTCCAAGTATAATTTTACATTTAATGATAATGCTGTTTGAATGTAGTCTAACAACACTGAGGAATTTATGACAAAGGTTTGTGAGTAGCAAGCTAAGGGCAGAGTTTCTGAGCTTAGTGACCCAAAGAGGTATGGTCAATCGATAATATGTAGTGAAAATTCTACAGAATAAATAATTCAGGTTTTCCTCTTCCACCAACATAAACTTACCATCTCAGCAGTTTTTGTTGGGCTTTTCTTTCCCTGAACGCTACCCTCCACGATGTCATAGCTCTTTTGTGACCAAGCCAATGACTTTTGGTTTTTATCCAGTGATCATAACCAGAAGTGCCCTGAAACCCCAAGGGAGAGTCTGCCTTATGGTTTTCCGAGCTGGTGCAGAAAGTGGAAAGGCTCTTGCCATTTCTTGCCATTTTTCTAGCTGACCACTATGGGATGTAGGATTTGGCTCTCTGTTGAGGCTTTTGGGGAAACTTGAACTCTGACCTTAAGAGTTCCATCGGGTGTGAAGAAGAAAGAGAGCAATGTTGTTACATCCTGCTGGTGCCTTATGGAAACTCTGGTTTCAAGGCTCTACTTTGCAGTGTTTGAAGCCTGCCCATCACATCATCTGCACAGGACACAAAGCCAGCCTGACTTCTCATGCCAGCCACACTTTGATTTTGCTCTCTTCCCTTTTACAATGTTCTTTACATGTCATGCCAGAAAAATAATAATTCTGTGAACCTTTTTACCCCTGATAAGTGCTCACACAATGAATTTAATTAAAACCCCCTTTATCTATTATGCTGAAAACAAGGAATTAACAATATCCATTAAAATGACTATTACATTCACATCAAATGGATTTCAACACCCGACTAAAATGATATGGAGGAAGCCATAATCATGTGAGGCCCAATATGGTGTATAATTTTTAAACCTTTCGAAACCCTAAATTATTTTAATCTTCAAATGTAATTATCATAAATGTCAGTCAAACTTTCTCTGGGCCTCTTTCTTTTGAACAAAAAGAAACAAATGAGACTGTGAAGACATTAAGCTTTACAAACTCATGATTAACTCTTCCATTGCCAGTGGGCTCTCATGCTCCAAAGAAACAAGACATGTTTAAGTGTGTCACAGGGCCTGAGATACAGCTGGCAGAAAGTATAATCAGCTGCTTATAGTCAGTGGGTTATAGCATTCCTTGAATTAGTGTTTGTTGGCTGATAATGCCAATTACTTTTTAACAATACATATAGATTCTGCTTTTTGCTATAAATTTGGAAATATGACTATGTAATAATTACTATACGATAATACTCAACTTTATATAATAGGTGAAGTTGTTCATCTCCTTGGCATCTTCAATGAGTGGCATTCCAGAACCACATATCAGGTTGACACACGTAGTAAATACAGAGATTGTCTTTCTTATGGCATTGAAGGGTATCTTTATCAAAACCAAATGCTATTGCTCAGGTAAAATTTGTCCAAGGAAAGGCAGAAGGCATATCATTACTTGGGCAGAGAGACCCTAGTTTTAATTGAGAGGGTGTATCAAAAGATGATGTCAACAGAAGAGACACAAACTTGTTTTAGTTCATTCTTTACCACCATATCCAATAATACATTTTATCCAAATTGTACATTCTAAGGTACTTCCAGGAAAGAGGTTTTAGGTTACATTATCTGTTGGGCTCATAGGTGTCTCCTTCTAGAGAGGACCAATTGCCAATGCCATCTCCCTTCTGGCACCCATTATTACACGGTCCAAATCAAATTTCAATTAGAAACAAAACAAGTAACTCATAAACACCAGTTCAATTACACACAGGTTGTCAAATTGTCTGAAAATTGCTAACCTGTTAGATATTTAGAATTAACCTCATACACTAGAAAAGTAGCCTTGTTAAAACCCTTCTCACATTTCAGCCACTTCATCAACCTAGGGTTCCAACTTTATTCTTTTTTCCCTGATTATTTTGTTGCCTTATCTGGTACTTGTCCCTTCTTTATTGTTGGTAAGGTCTGAAAGCCTGTCATATTGAGCCTGCTTCTTACTCCATTATTTGCTTTGAACAAATGCTGTTATGTCACCCTAATAACCACAGCTGTGTAAGCATCTATCAGTCTTTTATTGTGGTATAATTTCTATATATGAAAGCAATTTGCCCTCAGTGTCTGCTGATGATTTCCATTGTTTGTATTGACACATTACTCAACACTCAACCCTTGGCTCTTATCTGCCCTCTCTTTCTCTCCCTCCCACTGGGAGCTATTTTAGCCTTTATCTTAAAATGCTACTTTAAAATTAATGAAAAGAAAGTGGCCTTAGCTCTTCAGTGACCGAAAGGGCAGGATAAAGAGACTGACTTGCCAAATCTTGAAAACATCTCAGTTTGATGGCTCCTTTCTGAGACATCATTATCATCTGTGTTTGTGGATTGCCATGCTGACAGTATTATTACCCTCAAGAGTGCCAAGGATTTTAATGGAAACTCGACACTGGAAGCTGTCTTTGGACTCTGTTACAGAGACAGCAAGCGGTCCCAGTGATGTCACTGTAGACGCGAGTTGTTCCAAACTAAAGGTCTTTAGAGCAGAGACAGATTCTGACCTTGGACGTGGCTGTGAATGTTGAATATGCCACTGATGTCCCTGTTGGTGGTTTTACCAGTATTACCTTGATGCCATAATTTTCTGGGAAAGACTTTGAATGAGGTCCAGAAGCACAGGACGCAGGATGGGGAAGATTCTTTTCATCTCTTCAAGTTTGTTAAACATCTGCATTTCACAAATGAGTAACCTAAGTTTCAGAGAGGTTAAGTAAGTAATTCAAGTTTACTTAGCCAGCTAAGTAGCAGAGTAAAGATTCAAACTCCAGACCTCTCCTTTTTCTATCGTATCTCTGGAGTGCATCTTGGGGTAGCTCAGCCTCGCTGGGCTGGCACCGAACCAGGGTTTTGTGATAGCAGAGGGGTAGAAGTAACTCCCATGGGCACACTAACATTCAGTAATGCTGAATGCATGTGTGGTAATGGGTAATGCACGTGTGAAGTGAATGCTGATGAATTATGGTTGTAGACCAACCAGCTGGGTAGAGCATCCAGAAGTGGTTCATTTGGAGCAGTTGTTCAGCAGTTATGAGATGAATCCTAAGTCACCCATAGCATCCGCAAATGGTACCTACAACCTCAGATAAGACCAAACCAATGGTTTCCTGTATTCTGTGTCATTAGCTGTATCTGTTGGGTGTACGTATATTTACACATATGTGTCTGTGTATGTGTGTGTGTTAATACTGTAACTAGTCATATGATTAGTCTGATCCTAACTTACTCTGTAAGAAACTTATAACACAACTTCGCAATATTAAGTGCCAAATCCTATTCTCTGCCTTCAAAATTGATCTGAAATCTGACTACTTTCCACCACCTCCACTGTGATCACATTAGCTAAAATGACCATCATCACTTGCTCAGATGACTCTAAGAACTTCCTAAAGATTTTCTGTGTGCTCGTATGTTCTGATTCCTACCTAGCCGCCAGTATGTTCCCTCTAAGACATATATCAGACCACCTCATGTCCTTTATCAAAGTCTTCAAATGGGCTCCCTTCACAGCTGCATTGTATACATCTCATACAAAGTCTCTAAGAGATTCCATGGTCTGAGCTCTTTATATCTGTCTCCTTATAACCACCTTTATATCCATCTCTTCCTACTCTGCCCTTACTTTCTCTGCTCTAACCACACTGGGTCTTGTTCTCCATGCACATTGAATGTGCTTACATTTCAGAATCCATGTATCTGCTGTTCCCCTAACTGGAATGCTCATCTCTCTACAGCTAGCTTTCATTCACTCACATTATTCAGGTCTGAAAGGGCTTCCCTGAGCTCCCCACCTGCAAGATCCCCTACCCCATTCGACACATTCACTTTCTATCCCTGGCTCTGAATGCTTTTTCTTCATAGCACTTAACACTAATTGATATCATATTGTAGATTTACTTGTTTGTTTGTTTGTTTGGTTTGGTTTGCTTAATTGTATGCCTCCCCAACTAGAATACAAACTTATGAGAAGAGAGACAATTTTTTACTTGTTCATCCTCTGGCTTCTGTATTTAAAGTGCCAGACTTATAACAGCTTCTCAGTAAACACCTTTAAGGGATTAATGAATGAATGCAATCTGTTAACAACTTTAAAAGATGACCATTTGTTTTGTCCCTCTTCCAAGTGAGAGAAAAAGTAGTTTATCAGAGATTCATTATGTACCTATTAACAAATATTTATTAAACTAGGTGCTGGGACTACAGGTACAAATAAGGAAGTCTGGATTTAAGGAACTCTCCATGGAGGGGGAGGCACACGGAGTAGTGTTATGACAGCAAGAAGCAACAGTGACTGTGGAAGTAGGGGAAGATTCCTAACCTGGCCAAAGGAGAGGAAAGACAGAGTTTCTAAAGCTTTCTGGAAGAAGTGACAGTTCAGCTTGAATGCTAAAGTATCCTTAGGATTTAACTAAAAGAGTGTAGGAGAGGTCAACCTAGACAGCAGGAGGAATACACATGAAAAAGAAGAGAGAGACAGAGACACAGAGATACGAGAGAGATAATTAAAAAAATTTTTTAACATTTATTCATTTTTGAGAGGCAGAGAGAGACAGAGCGCAAGTGGGGGTGGGGCAGAGAGAGAGGGAGACACAGAATCTGAAGCAGGCTCCAGGCTCTGAGCTGTCAGCACAGAGGCCGACATGGGCCCCCAACCCATGAATCCTGAGATCATGACCTGAGCTGAAATCAGACGCTCAACTGACTGAGCCACCCAGGGGCCCTGGAGACAGACTTTAGAGAAGTAGAGTTAGTCTCATTCATGCCCCTGTCATTTTTGCATGAAAAAGGGATGAGAGGAACAAGAGATAGTGCTTGAAGATACAGTAGACAGCTAGCAGATTTCTCAGTGAAACCGAAGAAAAAAATCTCTTTTTCTAAGAAGCTGTAAAGAACTTTGTATTTACTGAAATTTTTGGAAATGCTTCATGGTTCTATATAAAGTTCAGAGGTGAAAACTTGGCCAGTATAGATTCTTCTAGTTCTATTGTAAGGAGACATTTTTGAAGGACTTTATTTTCTCTAGATTTCTAATATATTTTGATATTTTAAACAAAGAAATATGTCTTTTATTATTAATCTGAGATTACATATATATAGCCAAGTTTTCAATGGCTCCAAATCTTCAGCTGAGTCCCAGAAATTTTGGCTGAGAACGCTAAGACAAGCCTCTCCTGATATCAAAAATGGCTCAGAATCTTTAAAACCAGAGTCCCATGTGCTTGGCATTAATATAAAAGTCTCATCCTGGAGCCCTCCTTAGCAGACAGTATTATACTCCATGAATGTACCTTGTAGTGAGGGCTGAGTGGGCCTTGTGGGGATTTGAATTAGTGATTTCAGAACCTCTAAGTATTTTACAGCTGATACTCAGACAACTAAATGATTCCCCCAGGACTCCCCTACTCTACCAGTGGAGGAGGTCAACATACATAATCTATGGACAAATGCCGGCTCTTTTGGGCGGATTTGTTAGAATCCTGTTGAAACTTATACACTTCCAGAGTTGAACTCAAGCCTGCTGCACTGGCCTAAAACATTAGTGTTGACCCTTCCAAAAAGATCATATTATGTAGCAAAATCTCAGACATTTTTATTATATCCAGTTGGAAAAACAAAAAACAAAACCAAACTCACTGCAAAAAAAAATTCACTGGGTTGAGTACACTTTTTTAGATTCTGGGGAGAAAGCTCTTAGAGCCTTTCCAGCTGCTTATTCCCTCAGAGTTCATTGTGACCAAATTCACAAAGCTGTGTTCTGGCATTAGTGATAATTACACAAGCAGATGTACCACTTAATGCTTTGATCTTAATGGTTGTGAATTAAACAGGGTTGAGCCTTGTCGATACTTGAAGGGGAGGTCTACAAGGAATTTGAAAGGTCTGCAGCTATAAACCTTTCTTTTTGATACAGTGGTTCTCAAGAGCAACCTGGAGTACAGTGGTTGTCCAAAAAAGCTCTCTGGGCTGTCCAGAAGTTTGTTCATGAAGCCATTATCCCTGATATCAACTTTTAAAAGATGACAGTAAAAAATTACAGAAATTTTTAATCCAAAAATTTTGGCAAAAAATACTTGATGTTTAAAAAACAGAAATGTTTAAGAAACACAGAGCCTAATCCAAACTGTCATCTCCATGCAAGTAGCCCCCTTCATCATCAGCAAACAAAACAAAACAAAACAAAAAACCTTTCATATCTGGATCTGGATTTGTTCCTAATCCTATATTTCCACTTGTCTACTAGAAATACCAAACTCAATACATGGAGAGAAAACTCATTATTTTCTCTCTTCCTCTAGGCCAACTACTGTTTCCCAACTCTGGTTTCAAACCTAAGAAATAATGAAGCTGTCAGGGTATGACAGACATAAATGAGGTAGTATCTTTGACTCTACAATTTTATTCATCTCTAAAATCCACGAAGTCATTTTGATATGTCATTTTCTCCATAAGGTGGCTCTTGAGTCTACCTTTTCCTCTTCATTCCCACTGCCTTGATTCCAGCTCTCGTTACATTATATGAAATTTGGAGGGCAAGGACCCTCCTAAACAGTCTCATTTCCTTCTTTCTCTCCTGGATATTGTTAAAATTATAGGCTCCCTTAAATCCTATTTTGTCATGACACCTTGTCATAAAATTCAAACTCTGCATTAACTTTAGTTGTCCCCCATTGTTCCTCTATAGCTGTGACTGCTATTCCCCATGGTTCCTTGTCACATACATTCATTCTATTCTCTCTTCTGCTCTCTTTACTCATTCTGTTGGGACACTTAGCAAGAGTACTGTACTGAGAGGCAGGCAGTCTGGGTCCTAATTCTCCTTCTGTGGATTATTTGTGTGAACTTGGGCCTGTCATTCAACTTTTCTGGATTTCAAGTCAAATGCTAACCAAAAGAAGTGGCTACATCAATATCAGTATCATCCAAAGTAAACATGAAGGCAAAAAGAATTACTTGTGATTTTGAAAAACACTAAAAATGATGAAAAGGATACGTTTAGGGAAAAATTAAAACATTCTCAATTTTTATGTACACAATTACCTCAGAAGTTTGATTTAAAAACTAACAGAACTGCAGGGAAATGTATGCCAAACCATCAGCATTGGTACTATATCTCTAAGTCTTTAGCACAAGACAATTAAAATAATTTTATATCTATGTGTAGAGAGGATTTGAACAGCATAATCAGCAAAATTGGTATAATTCACCTATACAGAACATTGCAAACAACAATTAGATGACAATCATTCTTTTTCAAGCACATATAAAACATTTATGAAAACTGGTCATGTGCCATCCCATAAAGTTAGCCACAACAAATTTCAAAGGGTTGATAGCATAAATACCACATTATCTAATTGCAGTGCCATAAGTCAGAGATCATAAATTCCCTAAAAATAGGGAAAAAATGATTGAAATTTAAAATATATGTTATTAAATATACTCATGGACCAAAAATAAATCATAAATTTAGAATATAATTATAATTTAATAATAATGAAACTGCTGTCATAACCTTGTTATGTTTGAAGGAAATTATTAGCCTGAAAGAAAGGCTCAAAATTAATAAGAATCTTAAGTATTGAACTTAAAATATTAGAATAGCAAAATAATCCTAAAAAACTAGAAGAACATATTAAGAACAGAAAGTATAAAATAGAAAATGAGGAAAAATACAACAACAAAAATACACAAACTAGAATTTGGTTCTTTGAAAAATACTAACAGATTAAACACTGACAAGATAAATAAAAAAAAATTGGTGGAAATTAAAAATAAACAATATTAGAAGTGAAAAGGAGGATATATGTTATATGAACTAGGATATTATAAAAAAACCTATGCCAAAATGTTTGAAAACCTAGGTGAAGTCAATAGATTATAGAAAAATATAGTTTCTGAAACTGATCCAAGAAAAAATATGTAACTAACTAGATAATCATTCAGAAAGCTGAATTGGAGTTTAAAAATGTTTCCGGGGCGCCTGGGTGGCGCAGTCGGTTAAGCGTCCGACTTCAGCCAGGTCACGATCTCACGGTCCATGAGTTCGAGCCCCGCGTCAGGCTCTGGGCTGATGGCTCGGAGCCTGGAGCCTGTTTCTGATTCTGTGTCTCCCTCTCTCTCTGCCCCTCCCCCGTTCATGCTATGTCTCTGTCCCAAAAATAAATAAAAAACGTTGAAAAAAAAAAAATTAAAAAAAAAAAATGTTTCCATAAAGAAAGCACCATGCTCAGATAGTTTTATGGGCCCGTTATACTAAATTGTCAGTGATAAGATAATTCTAAATTTACACAAACTCCTGAAGAAGACAAAAAAGATTATTCCCCAGATCATCTAATAAGGTTAATATTGCCTTGATACTGAATATCAGGCAAGACTATTAAGAAGTACTAGGTCAATTTTAGTATTAAGCACGGTTACAATAACAATAGCAAATAAAATCGAGTGATATATATAAAAAAGATAATCATGTCTAAGGTAGGCTTATCTCAATGATAGTCTAAGATCAATTAAACAAATTATCACATTAACAGAGTAGAGGAAACCAAATGTCAAATTGCTAAATAGGTTAAAACAACCAAAAAGCGTTTGATGGAACGGAATATCCATTTTAAATAAAAACTCCTAGCAAACTGGTAATAAAAGAAACTTTCCTTAATCTAATGTAGGGATCTATAAAAATCCTATAATAAGCATCATATTTAACCATAAAATGTTGAAACCACTCCTTTTTATCCATAATGAAGGATAGGCAGTAAAAAGAATGAGCTAAAAATCATTTAGATGAAAATTATAAAGATTCTATAGGAGTTTTATTATAATTAATATGAATTTAGCAACATTATTAGATACAAAAGTCATATGCTAAAGTTTATTGTTGGGTATAATAACATAACTGCATAATAGAGTCTGTGAGGATTGAAGTGGGTAATGTATATAAAGCAGTTATCACTTGAAACTCAAATGGTAGAATTGTTATTGATGTTGAAAAAAGTCAATTGCATCCCTGTACATCAGCAACAACTAGTTAATGCCATTTCACATTACTGTCTTAGCTTAGATTTACTTAGAAGCAGAGTCTGATGCCTGGGTAGCTCAGGTGATTAAGCGTCCCACTTGGGCTCAGGTTATGATCTCACAGTTTGTGAATTTGAGCCCCACGTGGAGCCCAGCATCAGGTTCTTCGCATTCAGCACAGCCCACTTCAGATCCTCTGTCCCCCTCTATCTGCACCTCCCCTGCTCAAGCGCATGCACACACACTCGCCCTCAAAAGTAAATAAACACTGAAAAAAAAAAAAAAAGTAGAGCCCCAAACAAAAGTTTTTGTGTAATTAGGTAAGTAGCAAATGTGATGTCATGTAGCAGTTGTGAGAGATTAGGGAATAAATAAAGAAGAAAAGAAAGCCAAGATAAGGCTGTGTTAGTAATCTGGCCACAAGAACTTTTTTTTTTTAAATTACTTTTTAATGTTTATTCATTTTTTTGAGAGAGAGAGAGAGAGACAGAGTGAGAGCGGGGGAGGAACAGAGAGAGACGGGAGACACAGAATCTGAAGCAGTCTCCAGGTTCCAAGTTGTCAGAACAGAGCCTGGCACAAAGCCTGCCATGGGGCTCGAACCCACCAACCTCGAGATCATGACCTGAGCCAAAGTCAAATGCTTAACCGACTGAGCCACCCAGGCACCCTAGGCCACAGGAACTTCTGAGACCTTATGCAATACATCTCAGAAATGTCGTACTTTGGTGTGAAAGGGGGACGCATTTACCCATATGCTCCTGTCCAACCAGCACTCAAGGATGGGCCCATGAGTGCTAACTCCCTTGTACTTCCAGATTGCCTACAGATGAGTGTGTTGAGTTTCCACGAGTATCTTCCACTGTGCAACAGAGAGGCTCAGGGAAGGTATTAGCCCATGTGAAATGTGAACAAAGGCTCTGTACTATATATAAGTTTGCACATGATTAAGCTGGCCAAATTTGGTTAGAAATTATATGGTCATGAGGGCTGGAATAAGAGGCATGGCCAAGAGGTCATGAAATGATGCACAAGAGGTGTTTGATCGACAAAAGGTGTGAAAGTGAATAAACCTAACAGGAGGTATTTAAAATTTCTATGAAACAATTTTTTTAAGTTATTGAAAAACAGCAAAACAAATAAACCTAAATAATGTTCTTGTATAGGAAGACTCAGTGGTCTAAGTTGTCAATTCTCTCCAAGTTGATTTATAGGTTAAAAGGCATTCTCTACAAAGCCTCAGTAAGATTTCTTATATCGTACTGTTTTGTTTTTATGGTGTTAGATAAGCTGGTTCTAAAATAGATATTGTAGAGCAATGTCCAAGAAATTAAGGCCCCATGCTCCTGAAGAAGAAAGCCAGTGTGTGTGCGTGCATGAGTGCACATGTATGTGTGTGTGTGTGTGTGTGTGTGTGTGTGTGTGTGTGTACATCTTTCCCTACCACATGTCAACACTGAAAAAGGCTATAAAATTAATAAAATATATATATGAATGTTTTCATATATATCAAATGGAACAGAAAAAAGAGTTCTCACACTCATGCATATATAAAAATTTATTAAATGGGGGCGCCTGGGTGGTTCAGTTGGTTAAGAGCCGACCTCAGCTCAGGTCACGATCTCACGGTCCGTGAGTTTGAGCCCCGCGTCGGGGTCTGGGCTGACGGCTCAGAGCCTGGAGCCTGCTTCAGATTCTGTGTCTCCCTCTCTCTCTGACCCTCCCCCATTCATGCTCTGTCTCTCTCTGTCTCAAAAATAAATAAAACATTAAAAAAAATTAAAATAAAATAAAATAAAAATTTATTAAATGTTGACCTTTTCTATCAGTGATTATCATATGAAAATGATAAAATAAGTTGAATCCCTACCATATACCATTAATAATGATCAATTCTAGATTAAATAAAGACTTAAATGCCAAAGCGAAAATTAGAGAAAACTTTAGGATTCAATAAAAAAGAATATATTATTAATTCAGGGCAGAAAGGAATTCTTTAAAAAGTTAAATAAAGTTAAACCATAAAGGAAAAGACAGATCAATGGTGCTAAATTAACATTTAAAGTCATTAAATTAATATTTCAAAATTCTGTAACAAATGCAAAACAGCACGACACATTCCAGGAGAAGATTATTACAAAACAAACAACCAAAAAGGATTAGTATCTAGGTATCAGAAAGAAAAAGAGAAGAACCCAGAGAAATAGGAAACAAACAAACAAACAAACAAGCAAACAAAACCATAAAGAGGTTTATACAGAAAATGAAGCACAAATGGTTCATAAACATATGAAAGCAATTCAACCTCATTTGCATTAAGGGAATAACAGATTAAAATCCCAATTAGATATGTTTCACACACCAGATGGGCCACTTTAAAAGTCTGAAAATACCAAGAGATGGTGATAACTTGAAGCCATAGAAACTCTTATCCGAGGCTGCAGGATGGTAAATTGGTACAGCTGCATTGGAACTGTCTGGGGTTACCAAGTGAAGGTCAACTTGTGTGTATCTTTCTTGCTCTAGAACCCCAAGAAACTCCTTACTGTGCACCACAGAATATATACAAAAAAAAAAAAAAACCCATGTTCTTAGTAGGGTCTTGCCTAAGAGTGGCTGGGAACATCTGAAATGCACATCAGTGGATGAATACATTGTGAGATATTCATACAAATGGAGTGCTATTCAGTAGTGAAAACAAACCATCACTATCAGCACGGATGCTGTTATGTGAAATGTATCTAATTGGGATTTTAATCTGTTATTCCCTCAATGCAAATGAGGTTGAATTGCTTTCTTATGTTTATGAACCATTTGTGTTTCATATTCTGTATAAACCTCTTTATGGTTTTTTGCTTGCTTATTTTTTGTTTCCTATTTCTCTGATGAGTTCTTCTCTTTTTCTTTCTGATACCTGGATACTATTTTTTGGTTGTTAAGGGGGAAAAAACATGAAGCAGAGTAATATACACAGCATGATTAATTCCTATGTACTTTAATGCTAACAATATATTATTTAGGGAAACCTACATAGGTGGTAAAACTCTAAAGAAAACACAGGATAAATATGAAGTCAAGATAGAAATATCTTCTAAAATACTATATTTTTCCTTAACCTTAGGGCAAAATACATGGTTTTTTTATATTATTATTGTTTAAACTGTTGAAATTTGTTTAATGTACCACTTTATGAAATGTTTCAACATAGTAAAAAAAAAGTTTCAGTGACACAGCGATCTCATGAATAACCATTTCTGGTTTTGGACATGTCTACCATATAATCTCTTTCTTTACATTAAGCCAAAGTTTTCAGCACTAATTCTTTATTTGGTCTATAAAGTCTCATAGAAAATCACATCCTTCTTACCCATGACAGCTTTTTAAGTACTCAGAGACAGCTGCCTTGTCCCTTTTAGGTTTCTTCTTTTCCAAAAATCAAGCATCCTTAAATCAGGTTTCCAGATACCTCACCATGTTGGCTACCTTCCTCTGGACATGCAGCCAGAGCAGAGTGCAACATTCCAGTTTGTTCTGGCCAGCGAAATGTCTGATGGGACTATTAACTTTCTTGTTTGGGACGCTACATTTATTGATATAGCCTAAAACTGACCTAGGTTTTCATAGCCTTGTACACCTCATGAATTTATCTTGGGCTCTGTGTCACTTAAAACCTTAAGTCTTTTCACATTAAGGTCTATGTGATACATTTTTTTTCTCATCCTATACTTGTGAACTGATTTTTAACTATATTCGGGACTTCACACAATAGTTATTCTTATTGTGTAATCTTGAAATTTGGTTACATTGTTCTAGCCTATTGAGATATTTTCAGTCCTGATTCTGATACCTGGGTGTTTACTTTTCTTCCTAGATTTGAATTATCAGCAAATTTGGTAAACATTTATTTCATTAATCAAACATTCACTTTAAAACTACCATGTAGGAGGTAATGTGCTAGGTAATGCAATATTCATCCCAGTAGTAAATAAAAATAATAAAATAGAGATATCCAAGAGTAAAGACTTCCCTCCAAGTGGATAACCAACACACTCATAATCAAAAACTTTTGATATTTGATAAAAATTGGCACACAGATTTACGATCCACATTTCCCTTTAAAATTTTGCCCATTCTCTCCGTGAAATGTCACATTTTGTTGACAAGACCTAAATCTGTACCTTCATCCTTGATTCAATTTTTATCTGTGATTGACTCCTCTATTTTGCTACTTCAACCTCCAGGAAACTAAGCTCTCTGCAGGATTTTCTTTTTGCCAAAACTTGCCCCTTTCCCTTTATTGTTATCCATATTGGTGAATGACTCTCACATCCTCTCAGACATTCAGTCCTGACAAACTTGAAGTAATTGTTTTTTAATTTTAAAAATCATATTGTTTTTTTTCTTAATATAGAAGAATGTAGGATCCTGTTATTTTAAGTTTATTTATTTATTTTGAGGGGTAGAGGAGCAGAGAGAGAGGGAGGGGGCTGAATCTCATGAACCCTGAGATCATGACCTGAGCCAAAACCAAGAGTTGGACACTTTGGTTACAGTGAGCCACCCAGGCACGCTTGATCCTATTTTTTTTTTTTATTTAAAAAAAATTAACGTTTATTTATTTTTGAGACAGAGAGAGAGCATGAACGGGGGAGAGTCAGAGAGGGAGCACAGAATCTGAAACAGACTCCAGGCTCTGAGCTGCCAGCACAGAGCCCGACGCGGGGCTCGAACTCACGGACCCGAGATCATGACCTGAGCTGAAGTCGGACACTCAACCGACTGAGCCACCCAGGCGCCCCAAGATCCTATTTTTTAAAAAGAGGAAAATTAGTAGTATAATGATCCAAATAAGAATTAAAATAAGTATGCAAAACCTCCATCTAGAAATGAACATTTAAAATTGATGTTTATCCTTCTGGTCATTGTTCCATGCATTAGAAAAAAACAATCCTATTCATTTACCTGATTAAGCAAATGTTGTAACATAATGTGAATGCATATAACTACAAGAATAATTTAAAAGTATGTAATTATCACCTATCACTTATGTTATACCTAAGAAATAGGTATAGCAAATCCCCCAGATAACTCTTATATGCTCTTTCTGTGACTACTTTTTCCTTCTTTCCCAAAATTTCTATTGTGACTTAGAATATTATAGTTCATTTTGCTTATTTTTATTTTTTTTAAACTTTTTCTTCATTAATATTTATTTATTTTTTGTGAGAGAGACAGAGCACTAGCAGGGGAGGAGCAGAGAAAGAGGGAAACACAGAATCCGAAGCAGGTTCCAGGCTCTGAGCTGTCAGCACAGAGCCCAACACGGGGCTTGAACTCACAAACCATGAAATCATGACCTGAGCCAAAGTAGGACTTAACCAACTGAGTCACCCAGGCACCCCTTGTTTTACTTATTTTTAAATATTTATTTAAATGAAATAATATGTCTGGCAAATTATTTTCTGTTATGTTGGTGAGATCTATCCACATCGTGTTTGGGACAGGTTATTCATTTTTATTATTGTGTAATATTCCACTGACACACTATGCCACAAAATATTTATCCACTCTAGTATTGATTAACATCTGGGTTGTTTCCAGTGTGAGATTATCATGAATAGTGCTGCTATGAACATTCTCGTGTATGCATACATGTGTGCATACATTTCTCTTTGAAATATGCTTAAAAATGGAATTGTTAATAGTACATATATATATTTAATATTAGCATAGAATTTATATTTCCAGAGTGGTTCTACTAATTAGAATCTATCTACTCTCTATGAGAATTTTAGATGTCCCATATTCTCATCAACATTTAGGATTACTAGTCTTATTTTAGCCGTTCCAACTGGTATGTGTTGATGTCTTTTTGTGGTTTTTAAAAAGTGTTTATTTATTTATTTTGAGAGAGCATGAGCAGGGGAGGGGCAGAGAGGGAGACCAAGAATCCTAAGCAGACTCCATGCTGTCAGTGCAGAGCCTGACATGGGGCTTGATCCCACAAAGTGTGAGATCATGACCTGAGCTGAAATCAAGAATCGGTCCCTTGATCGACTGAGACACCCAGATGCCCCTCTTCTTGTGGTTTTGATTTACATTTTCCTAAAGTGTCAAAATGTTGAGCATCTTTTCATTTGAGATCTTCTTTTATGTAGTGAGACTCTATAAATATCTTCTCCCAATCAATAGCTTACCTTTTTGCTCTCTTGAAATATCCTTTGATAAATGGAAGTTCTAACCTTTAGTGTCTTTTCCTTTAGCATTAGTACTTTATATGTCCTGGATTAAGACATTTTGGCTTACTTCAAAGTACTGAGGATATTCTTTCATAGTTTCTTCTGGAGGCTTCATTGTTTTATCTTTCTTATTAAGATCTATGATATACCTATGATTGATTTTTATACATAATATCAGAAATATTTTCTTTTCTAATATGCCTATCTAGACGACGTAGAATAATTTATTAGAATGACCGTTCTTTCTCCATGCTTTGTCACCACATTTGTCATGAACCTACTGTATGTATATGTAAGTAATTGATGGACTGTCTGTTATGTTCTGTTGATCTTGGCATCTTTTCTATTGGCAATACGATGCTCTCTTAATTACTGAAGCTTTAAAATAAGTCTCAACATCTGTTAAAGTATTTTAGCTCTGTTCTTCAGGATTGGCAAACTTTTGCCATGGGTAAATTCTTCATTTTAGAATTGGTTTGTCAATGTCTACAAAGCAGCAATGACAAAAACCCACTTCCTGAATTTCGCCTGCAAGAAATTTGAATGGAAAGGTCAATTTGGAGAGAATAGATATGTTTATTATGCCTTCATTATACCTTAGTATATTTTATTCCTCTGACTATTTAAATCAGGGACTGGCAAACTATAGTCCATTGTCTAAACACGGTCTCCTGTCTGTCTGAAAATAGTTTTGCTGGAACACATTGGCATTACAGTGCAGAGTTGGGTGGTGGAGGTGGCAGAGACCATCTAGCCTGCAAAGTTAAACATGTTTTTTATCTAACTCTTTACAGAAAATATTGGCTCACTTCTCACTTGAATATTGCTTATTTCTTCTCATAATATTTTATATTTTTCTGTGTGGGACTTCTTACATATTTCCTTAGATTATTTACTAAAAATGTAATGTATTTGGATGCTGTTATAGATGATAAAATTAATTTTTTATTTTCTATTTATTGATGCTTAAAAAAACTATTAATTTTTATTTACTGACTTTGTACCCAATCTTTAGATTCTTTTCCCTTTTCTGTGTATTAAATCTTATCCTTTTTATTTCTTCTTTGCTACTTCTCATATATCTTTATTAAATTTGTGGTAATGGAAATATTTTTTGTTGCTGATAGTAGAGGGAGAGCTTTCAAAATATGACTATTATGTAGGGCATTGCTACAATTTTACTGAAATAATTTTCATCAGATTAAAAAGGTTGTCTTCTACTCCTGGTTTTCAATGAGCTTCTATTATGAACTGTTGTTGAATTTTATTAAGTATTTTCTCTGAATATATTGAGATATTAAATATGATTTTACTTCTTCCTCTGTTAATATGGGAAGTTATTGTAAGTTTTCAAATAATAAACCTCACATTACCAAAGTAAACTCAACTGGTTGTGATGTATTATTCTTTTGGTGTTTGTTTGCAAATAAATTTAGATTAGAGTTAAATCTCACAATTTTTGTTGCTTTGTTTTTGCAATTATACTCATGAGAGAGATTTGGCTGTGATTTCCCTTTTTTATAAGGTTTGATATCAAGGTTATGCTGCCTAAAAATATAAGAGTGTGTTTCTTCTTCTTCAGTTCTCCTGAAGAGCTTATTTGAGATTAGTATTATTGCTTCTTTAAAAATTTGGTATAATTTACCTATGAAGTCATGCAGGCATGGAGTTTTCTGGATGGAAAATTTTTAATTGAATTAAATTATTTTATAGTTACAGGAACTTCTACATTCCTTTAGGATATATAAAATAGTGGCAGAACATTGCTTCTTCTGTAAAAACTAGAAAACCTGGATGAATTTAGAAATTATATATACATATTATTTATATCTCTATATCTATGTCTATGAAAGTCAAGAGGTCTAGAGGAATTAATTTCCAGAAACTGAAGACATGTACTATATTGACAGAGTTTGGCAACCATGTCCCTCTGGGGTTTTACCAAGTCCAGTCTTAGGCTGTGGTTTTGAGACAGACATTGCTGAGGGAAGGAGAGATCAGAGGAGCTTTGAATGGAGGGATGGCATAGCCACTTGGAAACTGGATAAGTCCTAAATGTATAGCTGTTTCCCCAACCATATTTCTCCACAAGACTCTTTTCTAGGGTTCTGCAGGAGGGAGACTGGACTGAAACACTCAATAAAAACTATTTCTAGGTCCTAATACTTAGAAGCCAAAGTTCTGTGTGCTGGAAAGTTTATAATAAACAGAACAGCTCACACCTTTGTGACTTAGTCTAACTAAAGTGGCAACCCAACACTTACCCAGCTCAATTTCTAATTAGTTCAAAAGACCCAGTCACCCTGTCTGCCTGACAGAGGAAAGGTATGCCCTCTGAGGGAAAATAACATCAAGTTCAGTCTCTATTGTCTGTTTGGCATACATAAAACAATTATGCAACATGAAGAAGGAGAAAAATGTGATCCACAATCAAAGAGAAATACACATCCCAGACCCTCAGATGATCCAGATGTTGGAATTAGTAGACAAGGGCATTGAAATGACTATTAAAATTTGTTATGGAAAATAGAAAAAAATGGATAAATTTGATAAAAAGGTGGAGAATTTCTATAGATAAATACAATTTTTTTTCTAGGCGGATACTATGGATCTGAAAATAAAAACAATATCTGAAGTTAGGATTTCATGGGAATGGCTTAGTATTAGATTGCACATGCTAGATAAGATTAGTGAATTCAAAGGCCAGGTGATTTAAGAGACTTGCAGGACATTGTCCAATATATAAGTAGGGTCTAAAAAAAAAAGCCGAAGAATGATACTTAGGCAATGTTTGAAGATATAATGGACAAGAATACTTTAAAATAGATGAAAGGCACCACCCCAGAGATTTAAGAAGTTCAGCACTCTCCAGTCAAGATAATATGAGAAAAATTATGAACTTAATAAACTATGCCGTTTTTCATCATTTTTGGAATGTTCTCAGCTCTTTGTTTCTCTTCTTCTTCTAGTAGTCCTGAAGGCACATTTAGAGCTTCTTAATGGTCTAAATCTCTTTAGTCTCTTATTCTCTTAGTGTTTTTTGTATTTTTCATGCTCTTAAAACTATGTGCTTTATTCTGAACCCTTTCCTTCTACCCAATTGTCTTTGAATTCACTAACTCTCTCTTCAACTGCAATTTAGTTCTTCTTAAATTTATCTATTGAGTTCTTAATTTTGGTTATTGTGTTTTTGCTTTCTGAAATTTTGATTTGATTCAAAATTTCTAGTTTTTTTTTAAATCCTTCCAGGCTTGAATTCTGCTTCCTCACACATATTCACACATGTTTAATGTCTATTATTGATGTTTGATTCAGCATTTTTTTTGATAACTCCACTATCTAGATATTTGACTGCTTTGTTTCTTTGACTATCATACTATCCCCCCATCACAGTTTTTGGTGTGTGTGTGTGTGTGTGTGTGTGTGTGTGTGCGCATTTTTGATTGAGTGTAATGCATTATATATAAATAATTTGTAAACTAGTATAATGTAACTTTTCCTCAGCAAGGCTTTACATTTGTTTGACAAGTGGCTAAGGAACATCTTTAATCTAATTTCAGGCTTTGGGATTATTGTTTTTATTCCCTGT
This sequence comes from Panthera onca, assembly GCF_046562875.1. NCBI lineage: Eukaryota > Metazoa > Chordata > Mammalia > Carnivora > Felidae > Panthera > Panthera onca. Next base: position 123,996,355 of record NC_138344.1, on the reverse strand, counting down.
GAGGGTTGATATAGTTCAGATTTATTCTTTCTGTTATGGCACAGCTTTTTGAGGTCTTAATATAAAGCATTGGGGTCTTGAATTTTAATTTTTGTCTCTCTGTCCTAAAGTTTTTCAAAAGCTCTGCTTAGGTTCTTAGCCTCTTGGCTGCTTTTCTAGAATCTACAAACACTCTCACAATTAAAGTGGCCTCAAATGCCAGATGCACCTCTCTGGGACCTTTTCTTTTAAATCTTTGAAATCCTATAATTTTTTATTGTCTCCTTAGGTCTCATAGCTTCAAGAAATCTTAAAAAAATTTTTTTTTGCCTAACTTTTCTATTTGTTTTCAGTGGGGGGCTTTTGCTTGAATTACCTATTTTGGCAGTACAGTCAAACACAATTTTAAAATATTGTGTTAGTTAAGTTTGGATGTTTCTAATAGCAAAATGCCAGAGGGGTTTATATCTCTCTCACATTAAAGACCAGAAATAATCCATCCTGTGCTTGTTTGGGATATCTATGGTCATTAGGGACCCAGGACATTTTTATATTTCTGTTCTACTAGACTTAGCATGTGGTTTCCATCTTCAAGATTGTCACAGAATCCGAGATGGCTGCCAGGACTCTAGCCACTGTGTCCTCATTAGAAGCATAAATGCGAGAATGGGAAAAAGAAAACCTACCAGTTATCTAACCTTTAAGGGAGTATTTTCAGAAGTTCCACCCAATAAATTTTGCTTTTATCTCACTGGCTAGGATGTAGTGTCACGGTTACCTGGCTGTAAAGGAAGTTGGTAAATGCAGAATTTTATCTGGTAGGTAGTCTCAAATAGAATGGGGTTACGTTACTAAGAAATAAGAATAGGGTAGAATGGGTATTAGGCAAGCAACTTGTAGTCCCTGGTATAGCTCCACAGTATCCTATCATGTGGTGGACTATAATTTATTTATTGTTGCACATTCATATTTTCCCCATATTTTCCATCACTACAAGCATACTGTGATCAATCTGTAAAACTTTTCATACATATACATTCTTTTCTTTAAATTTTTTAATGTTTATTTTTTCCTTTTTTAAAAATTTAATTTATTTTTTTAATTTACATCCCAGTTAGCATATAGTGCAACAATGATTTCAGGAGTAGATTCCTTAATGCCCCTTACCTTTTTAGACCATCCCCCCTCCCACAACCCTTCCAGTAACCCTCTGTTTGTTCTCTATGTTTAAGAATCTCTTATGTTTTGTCCCCCTTCCTGTTTTTATATTATTTTTTCTTCCTCCCTTATGTTCATCTGTTTTATATCTTAAAGTCCTCATATGAGTGAAATCATAACATACATATACATTCTTATGATCTACTTTAAAATATCTTCATATTATACCTCTGGCATTGTTTTAATATTGAATATTCCTAAACAAATCTATGATTGTAAAATACTTATTTATATACGTACATTATAACTTACCTTGTTACTCCCTGTTAGTGGGGAGGTGGTTTTTATCTACTATTTTGCCATTAGAAGTAATGCTACTATGCATAGCATTTCTCCATGTAAAAAAATTTTTAATTATTTCTTAGAATGGTTTTAAAGGTCGAAGTATTTGTTCATTTTTGACCTAGTTTTCTTTGGGGGCCATTATTCAATCTACCACAATATTTATACTAATTGACACCTTTTTAATAATATGTTAGAGTTGTGATATCGATATATGCTCATCAGGGTTAATTTCTGTCTTTAAAACAAACGATATTTATAATTTTATAAGTGAAAAACATATGAATTGCTTTAATTTATATGTTTTTGATTACTTTTTGTTTTAAATATATATTCATATATGGTTTTGGCTATATTTTTTTCTATATTGCCTATCATGTCTCTTGCCTATTTTTCTATTGGGTTGATAGATCTTTTTTCAAGTAATTTAAATAACTCTTTGCAGAAAAATTATATTTACCTTCCATTTGCAATAAATATGTTGGACTTTTTTTCCAGTTTATTCTTTGTCCTTTAATTTGGTTGATAATAGTTTGTAAATAGAGTAGTATTTTAATGTAATATCTATAGATTTTCCTTTGTGATTTCTTCCATTATATACTTTAATTATCCATCCTCCAAAAGAGAGGAGTTAAATATTTACCTATGTTTTCTCATAGTTTGTTTTCATGATTTTATGTGTTTTTATAAAGGAACATATTTCACATGTGTGAATTTGATTACACATTATCTTTAAAATGAGGACCCTCATGGGGCAAGGTCCCGATTGCAGTCATATTTTTATTTCTAACACTAAGTATAGTACTTAATACTGTACAGGTACATAATACCTGTAGTGTAGTGAATGTGTATGGGATGAAGTTGACTTCATGTACTTATTTCTTCAACTATGCCATCTCCATGTCTTTGCTTTACCCTGTTCCTCAGATCCTGTGTGTTTGATGAATGTGTGCATAAATCTTCATGACCATCTTCTTTCTACAGTTAATATAGGACAAAGAATTATGAAGTATGTGAGGAAAAATAAGGGAGGGATGGGAATGTGTGGCCAGAGGGTGCAGCCTTCACAGTTCTCCCCAAGGCAGTTTATGGTTTGCTAATGAAGCTAAGCTTCAGGCACTTCACTTGAAATGTGTTCATATAGTCGTATATTTTTGCAAACTTCACACAAGTGAGGCATTTTAACTAAAATTGGTTAAATCACCTACCTCTTTACATCCTGACTTTTATTCTTTCATACCTTTGTGTTCAGTGATGTTGGAGAGCAGCAGTCATTTTTAGTAGAAATGCATTTAGTTCCAATTTAATGGGATGTATTTATGTTATTTTCAGTCACTTGTGCGTAGTTTAGCTACTGCTAGCTGTCCTGGTATGGAATTGTTTCTAGGAATATTGCCCTCCATAACAAATCAACTGATACTGTGATAGCAAAGTACAGGACCAAAGGACTAAAGATGTGATTGTGGAGGAAAAATAAAGTTGGAAATGTATAAAATGAGAAACTCATTGCTGGAAAATCAGCCATACAACTCTCACATGAAAGAACAGTTGACATACCTCCTAAAATTTTATATTGACGTTAATGAGTTGTAAAGTTGAAAGAAAGTCTTCTAAATGATCAATAATAGTAAGGAATTTTATCCCTATTTTCAATTTTGTATAAAAGACTATTTTTATTCTATAAAAATTATGTGATAATATTAATTATTGTATTATGAAGAGGTGATCAAAGAATATACAGTCAAAAATTTAAGAATGTATCTTGTAGTTAATTAATAAAAAATGCTGTGCTATTTTTCTGGATTTTATGGTGTTTGTGGTATCTCTTAGCCTTTTAAAATCTGTAATTAGTTGTGATATCTTTTCAACATTCTGAATAGTTATTCACTTTTGTATCTAATTTTTGTATTTATAACTACACGTCCTTTTTCTTAAAGAGGGCCCTCCCAAACTATAGAAACTTCAGGCCTCATAAAACCTTCATTTACTTCCATGTTCTTTCTTATTCCACCTTATTCACTACAAAGAAGTGGGAGAAAAAAAAAAAAAAAAAAAGAAGTGGGAGAGTACTCTCCCAATTTGCAAACCAGAGTCCTTGGATTTGCAAAGTCAACGACTCAAATCACACGAGACTTCTTTTTTCAGTAACAGTACTGCTCCTCTCCCTTTTGGGATACAGTAGGACAAGGTAGAGGGAGACCAAAATTTTGATAGGTGAAATCGCTTACCTGATCCTAACAATGACAAAGATTGCCAGTCTCTCAGGCTGGGACAGTCTCATCAGTCAACCAAGTTTGAACTATTAGCACTGTCAGCTTCCTCTTAAGAGATGACAATTCAAGGTAGCTTTCCTCACCCACTGAGACTCCCTCAGTCAAAAGAGCAAAACACTTAATCAGAAGGAGGAGCAGAAATGCATATCTCTGGCAACAGAACTGGCCGCATCTACTTTCAGTCTACAGAGCTGCTTGTACTAATTTTTGCATGACTGTGAAAGTGATCCTCAGCAGAAGGCTTTGACTTGCTGGTACAAGAGCTGGGGCAGGGCTTGCATCCTCTGCCTTGGGAGGGAGTGGTTGTGATGCCAGGAATAGGAGGGTTACAACAACTTTGCCCATATACTCTCACAAATGATGTCTGATTAAAAATAACAATAAACATTTGCCCATATTTGTTTATACATGCATTATCTTTGCAAGATGAGCAGAAACGAATTGCTGGCTGAAGGTATTCGAAATGAAAGCCAGCTATTAAGCTTTGCCCTCACTTGGTAATAGGAGGAAACTGTAATGGACTATCTATTGGGGTTGTGAGGATTATTTAGATCTGAAAGCAGAGTTGTGATTTTTTTGACCCTAATGCAAATAAAGTAGATGTCTGGAGAGTATCCCATAACCCCTGGTGTTATTTAAAAAATCAAGTACTTACATGATTCTAAGGGAAATCATAGTGCAAGTTGAAATTTCTAAAAGTTCTAGTAGCTTAGAATGTGTTATTTCTATAAACATTCACAAAAATCATTCCATTTATGGCTTTAAGACATTTTGGTTCTTATGCATTTTTTTCTATTATTTTGAAAATAAAGGGCTGAAAAGCTGCCTCACAAGTTTCTATTTCTCTTAAGGGTCATGATAGCTTGTCACTAGTAGGAGCCCCATTACCCATGTCCCTTAGTTTTATTTTTATCTGCTATAGAAAGAACAAAGATCCCATTTTGGGGTGAAACAAGGGAAAAGCATCTCAGTTGGCCTTCTCCTAAGTCCCTTTCTCCTTACCTCCACTTCCAAATCACCAAGAGAATTAAAAATATGCCTGCTGGCCACTTAAATTAATGAAACTGCTAATGTCTAATGCAGGAACATCACCTCCATATGCTCTAGATACATATATGAATAGATGAACACCTGTCCTGAATGTCAGTGTAATCCATGTAAATCAAGGATTGGTTTTAAAATCCTCATTCCCAGAAACCTGAGTTAAGAAGTATTGAAGAGATATGGAACATGAGCAAGCTGTCCTTTGGCCTCGAGATCAGTCACAAAATTATCTGATTAAAAATAAACTCTCAATTATTCTTTCAAATAAGTCTATCTTTTACTGTGAAAGGGGGTCCTTGTTGATCCGACTTACAGCTTTATGATTTCCTTTAAAACAAGACCAATGTAAAAGAGGCATATTAGTTCCACTTTTGTTTCCTAACTTATTTCAGTCAAACTGGTTATATTTACCAGCATTTATACTTACTCTAAAACAGCAACTGGGCATGATTTTGTTCCCTGGGGACATTTGACAATATCTGGAAACATTTTTGGTTGGGGGACTGGGTGAGGTGTTGCAACTAGCATGCAGTAGGTAGAGACTAGGGATGCTGCTAAGTATCCTATAGTGCACAGGACTGGCCCCCAAGTAAAGAATTATAGACTTTTTGAAAACAGGAACATTTAACTTATTTTCAAAAGTGTAGATATCCTTTTAATTGTAGCCTGTGTTAGTTCCCAATGGCTGCTGTAACAGATTAGCACAAACTGGTTGGCTTTAGCCAATAGAAATTATTCTCTCACAGTTCTGGAGTCCAGAAGCCTGGAATCAGTATCACTGGGCCACAAATCAAGGTGTTGGTCAGGTCAGAAGTGGTAGGGAAGAATTCTTTTTTGCCTCTTTCAGCCAACATTCCTTGGTTTGTGACCACATCACTCTAGTCTTCAGGGCCAGAATCTTCAAATCTCTTTTTGCTGTCTTCTCATTTTCGCCCGTGCGCACACGCGTGTGTGTGTGCACGCGCACACACACACTCATGTGAAATCTCCCTCTGCTTTTCTTTCACAAAAATGTGTGAGATGGCATTTAGGGCCCACCTGAATAATCCAGGATAATTTCTCCATCTCAAGATCTTTCACATGATCACACCTGCAAAAACCCATTTTCCAAATAGAATAACATTTATGAATTCCAGAAATTAGGATTTAAAATTCTTTTTTCAGGAGGAGGGAATTTTTTTTTTAGTCTACCACACAAATTGAGGAATAAACTGGTTGACTGCTTCATGGGCACCTTCTAGCATCATAATTTGTGATCCAAAGATTGTACCCTTTGGAAATCTGCTTTACCCCTCCCTGAGCCTTGGTTTTCTCACTTATGAAATGAGCCTAATACTTGTATTTAGGCCAATAAGATGGGTATGAAGATTAACTGACTTAATGCAATTAAAACATTTAGAAGAGTTACTGTTATATAAGAAGTTCTCAGTGTCAGCTATTATTACTTGTTGGTACTGTTTGTATTGATATTATCAATATTATAAAAAAAGATTGTGTGAGAAGATAATTGTAGACTTACTTGGTGGCCTATGATATAATCCACATTTCTTTACTGTTAACTTTATTTTGCTTTGACAAATTTAATGAAGGTGAGTCACAGAAGTAAAGTGGTGACTTAGTGTCTAAAGAATATGTTTAATCTGCCTTGTGGAGTTTATTTAACTTTTTCTACAATAGGAACAGACTAAGTTAACCCCCAAATTGAGAGGGCAACTCAGAAGCCAAGTTCCCATTAAGAGCACTAGCTTTAGGAATAGCAAAGATGTAGCACTTGCTCGGAGAAGGAATTATTCTATACTCTGAAAATGTTTGAGTCACTTTTTAAGCTTTTTATGGACATAAGTAAAGCTCAAATTTTTAGATTGTGATAGAAATCCTTTCCTGCTAACATGAGTGCCATCCTTACATCACTTGGCTTAGTCTCCCATTCACGTTGGCCTTTCTACCTCTAACACTTTAGATTGTCCTTTTTTCCCTCCCATCATTATTGCAGTATAAGCACATCTAATTTGTTAGTAACTAAGCAACATATCGTCTACAAAATGTTTTCTAGCCAATGGTTTTATAGGATTTTCTAGTGATATTATATGTTCTCACACATATTGGGTGCCATCATTTTGAAGAAGGAACCATTGGGCATATTGCACTATTTGGTAGGAAATGTAATTGCATCCAGGGGCTACATTAGACTACTGACAGAGACAATGACCTGCCAGACTAAAAAATAATATAAATTTATTTTCCATTCATTAGGATGATTTTTAAAAATATAAAATTTCAAATAATGTCATGTGTGCACCAATGGAAATACTTCCATTTTTCTCTGGGCATTTCGCCAAGAAATAACCATATATATGCTCAAGTGCAATGGCAATCTGCAGACCTTTTGACATTTGAAATGTTACTAGGTTAAATAATATGAAATTGCTGTTTTAGTAGGTCAAAAAAGGTTGAATGCGGTGTTTCATATAGTAAAAAAGTAAAGAGTACCCCTGTGAAGAAGGAGCTCAATTTTCCAGAGCTATTAAATGGAAGTAGCTAGATGAAACATTCAAGTATAAGGAAATTTTTGCACTTAAAGTTACTGATATTTCACCCAATAAATATAAACTGAGTCCTGTTTCACATCCTTTACTTTAATGTCAGTGATTATGGAAACATGTATTATTAAAAGAAGGGAAAGGAGTGAGCGAAATTCATAGTACAGAAAGCTAGGTAAATAGAAAACAATGAAAACTGCAGATTGTTACAAACTTTGTAATCATTTCTGTTTGACAGTGTTTATCTCTTTAAATGTTTATCTTCTTACCCATTTTTATTTCATTTTTATGTCTGTCATAAAGTTGGATATCACTCAATGCTTAGCTCTTTGGTGTCTGAACATGGAAAGCAGATTGCCCTGGCATTTTTATATACTGTAGGAAAAGAAAGTCATTTTCATTTATTGAGATTTATTATTTGAATATGTTTTCCAATATAGCAAAGCACACCTACAAAATTTAATGTACATGCATATGCAAGTACACTATTCTGGCATAGCATCAGGTAAAATTTTATACTTTCTTTTGGAGAAGATGCAGACTCAAATAGATGCACACACGTTTGCCCTCCCACCCTCCACACACTCCCTTAGTGATCAGTGATATGGGGAAAGGCATTATATTTTCTATAAAACCCTCCAAACATCCATTCATCACTTTTTAGGCTGGGAGTTGTTCTGGAATGGTAAGTGGTTGGGAAGATGGAATAATCTCTAATGGAGGAAGTTATTACCTTTGGGGAATGTTCGATGACTCAGGGAAGGAGAATGACTTTAGGGAATAGGCACACAGACCTATTATTATGGGTTTCACTAAGAAGTTAAGTTGTCTATTATTTTTGCTTTTTATGGTAAATATCATGATTTTGTTTTATCAATGAACTTTCCCTATGAGAAATTTTACATTAAGAAACACATCAGCTTCTCATTGCTCACTTTCATGAATTCTTATCAGCTTTTGTTCTATCACAATCGTCACATTCTTATGACCCAGTTGGCAATTTCATGCTGTACCTTGTAGTACATTGCATTTGGGGATGCATGTAAATGAGTAAACTGAGACCAACTCATAATTTAAAAAGCAATCTCACTCTGAGTCAACATGTGTACTGCATACCATTAAAAATGGGGAAAAAAAGGAAATGACTGTGGTTCAATAATTTATGAAAAATGTTACACTTTTATTGTTTATCTGTGCACTTTTTTTACACCTATCACTGTAGCACAAGGGTACTCAGATGAAAAATTGGATTCAAGCTCAAAAATGATGAGAAGGAATGTCTGTTTTCCATTTCTTTCCTAGCATTTGACCAATAAATATCACTATGAGTAAAAAGCTAGATATAAAAGAATACATCAATTAGCTAGCTAATTTATATGATGCTTTCTGTAGACAAAGAAACCTCGCAGATGTTTTGGGAGAATCAAAAACCTGACCTGAACTTCTTTCAAAATTACAGGGAAAGCAGGGTAGTAGGTGAGGATGGTAGAGATGAAACAAGATTGGACAATGAGTTTGTATCTTTTGAAGCTGGTTGATGGATACATGGGATTCCTCATTCTCATCACTCTACTTTTGCATTTTTACGTCTTTGTTTGAATTTTTCCATAATGTGTTTTTTTGAAATCCTAGGATTTAACTGTTTCCCAGCAGGAGTTTATACTCTAAATACGGAAACAAAAATGTTCATTGTGCATGTATACTACAGACTCTACAGTTCACAAATGTTTCCTATTTCCATAGAATCTTGATTTCCACATCTTTCTTGCACTAGCTCATAAAATTCTCCAAGTAAATATCCTCAATGTTTCTGGCCCTGCATCCTATACACTACCAGGGTGATTTGTCATGAGAAGACAAAAGTAATCGAAATAATAGACAAAGAAGCAAGAAAGACACCCTAAGCTATAGACTGAAGAGAACCAGAAAAATTAAAATTTGGATTCTGAGTTACTCAACCCATTTTTATCCTGTAGCAGCATAAAGTTTCCAAAGACTCCAATATTACAATAGTCACTAATTTGGAATCTCAATGTGTTTTATGAGCTTGTCTTTGTGATGTACCTAGAGAACCTAAAAATGAAATGAATGGCTCAAAATCATACAAGTGTGGTAGTGGAAGACTAGAATTGACCTGGTCACTGTTATGCCCATTACTGATTATTCTTCAACTGGAAGTGAATAGCATTACCAAGAAGTGCTTCCTAACTTCCATGATATATCCATAACATTCAGATATTAAGATTGAATATACTAACTTTCTGTCAGTTATAAAAGGAGAAAAAAGATATATTTAGATCCCTGTTCTTTGCTATTACTGGTAGAATCTATCAGAACAAAGCTTTAATCAAACTTTTTTCATTTTGTGTAACTGTAACAATGTTACTGTTTATCAAAAGGTTATCTATACCTAAATAACTTATGTTCCAAGGTCAAAAATTACTACATAAGTTACTCTAATAGAGATTATTGATAAAATTTTGTTGATAAAATAATCTCTATTGGAGGTATATATAAACATTTCTTTGAACTTGTTCTATTATCAAATATCACATTTCTGAATTTTGCAGTACTATACTTAGTAGGGCTTGTGTATTTTCTTCATTAACACTTTCTTTACTCTTGTTCCACATAAAATTGGCTAATTCTTCTTTTATACCATACTGTATACTGCAATTTTATTTATTACAGCACCTATACCATGAGTTGCCTTCTTTGTTTACATGTTTGTCTCCCTCTACTGGACTCCAAATTTGTTTGAGACCAGTAATCCTTTTCAGTGCTTAGCACAATGACAAGCTCTTTGTGGGTTTCAATAAATGTTTGTTGTAAATGGATTGGTGAACTGAGTAAATGTCTTCTGGTGGCTGATATTTTGAGTGAATTTGAGCTTATTTTATTATATAATCAGATGTCTTTGGCTTTTTCCTATCCTTTTTCTCCCATTTCCCATATTTTTTCCCTGGGGCTACATATAGAAGAGGAAAATATTTTACCCACTGATTTCCAATGTCACATCCTTTCATTGAACTAACCTCCAAATTCTTTACATTTCTCTATTTTTCCAATATTTAATATATTAATAGATCCAAAATCTATTATGATCAAGGAATCAAATGTTATTAAATGTGCACTGCCCTCTCAGGCCCTTATTATATTCATTCTTCCAAATCCAGCCTTATTTTTCTGCCCTATCCTTTGCCTCCATCCCCCCATTGCCTGCTAACCCCTTCTAGAAGAGTCATTTTGTACACAAAAAATCAAATAGCTTTTAGGGGTGTCTCATGGCTCAGCTGGTTGAGCATCCAACTCTTGATCTCAGCTCCGGTCATGATCTCATGGTTCATGGGTTTGAGCCCTGCATGGAGCTCTGTGTTACAGTGAGGAGCCTGCTTCGGATTCTCTCTCCCTGTCTCTCTCTGACCCTCCCCCATTTGTGTGTGCATGCACACACTCACATGCTCTCTCACAAATAAATAAATAAACTTAAAAAACAAAACAAAACAAATAACTTTGATAGCTCTTTCAAGACCCATAGTTCTGAGGTCCCAGGGTAGTAGAGAAATATTTCTGTGAAGGATGAATAAAACAGTCTGTCTATTTAAAAAATATTTATTTATTTATTTATTTATTTATTTATTTATTTATTTATTTATTTGAAGTTTATTTTTTGAGAGAGAGAGAGCATGCATATATGAGCCCTTGTGAGAAGTGGGGAGGTGGAGAGGGATAGAGAGAAAGGAGAGAGAGAATCCCAAGCAGGCTCAGCTCTGTTAGCAGGGAACCCTATCCCAGGAACCATAAAATCATGACCTGAGCCAAAATCAAGAGCCCGATGCTTAACAGACAGAGCCACCCGGGCGCCACAATAAAATAGTCTCTTAAAGAAGGTACAAAGTAGTGTCACACATAGTGACAGGCTTCGGATTTTGTTGAGGCTTCTATGTGACAAGCACACTGTCATTAAAATGTCAGTGGTTTTCCTCCTTTATTATTGAATGTTTTTCTACCCCCTTCTGGCTCTACCCCTTTCTGGAAACTTAGGAGAACAAGTGTTTTCTAGGATTAGGGATACTTGGGTAGATTTTCTTTCTAGTCTCCTTAGAATTATGGAAGATGCAGGAGTGTTAGATGGTGAATAATTTAGAGTTAAGGAACATGCCTCCCTAGAGGAGTCTCACACAGGTTCAGTCCAGGGTTGAGTTTGGGTAAAGATTCAGGGTGATTATTATTTTTTAGGCAAAGTTTGTCCATCCACAGTTATAGTAATCTTTCCTGTTTTTCACTAAGTAAGTAAAGTTTCCTTAAAGTCAGTTAGAACAGGTTGTTAATTCATACTAAAATCAGATCTGACCTGCTAGGAACATTTTTTTTTTCCAAAGGTTTTTATTATCGGGAATCTATTGATGCAGATAGGTCTGAATAAACTTATCAGTCAAGATTGCTTTTTATTTTGAGTATTTTTAGAATAAGGCTAAGTTTCTTAAAAACATGAATACATTAGCCAACAACATGAGATAAGTATGGGAAGACATTTTTAGCTCCATTTTAGAGATAGATTATCAATTCAGAGGTTTGCTTCTGATCCTATGGTTCTATGTGACCCCAGAAATAGATTCTGTGCCTGATGATTGAAGTCTGTCAGAACAAGACTTCTCTTGATTAAGGGGTGAATGCCAATTTGCTGAGTGAGTTGGTATTATTTAACATTTATCAAGAAAAAATAGAAATATTTGTGCTGAGGAGTTTAGCGTCTTAGATTTGTGTATCATTTAATTCATTGCCGATACAAAAATCATAAAGTGTATTGTTTTTATTTTGGGAAAGCAGATTTTGAATCTTTAAATCATGATAGAAAATTCTCCTGAGAAAACAGAATAAGAGTATTTAGGAATTTGTACACATTTATTTTTAAAATAATCATTTACCTAACTGGTTATGTCTTTTTTTTTTTTTTTTTTTTTTTTTTATTTATTTTTGGGACAGAGAGAGACAGAGCATGAAAGGGGGAGGGGCAGAGAGAGAGGGAGACACAGAATCGGAAACAGGCTCCAGGCTCTGAGCTGTCAGCACAGAGCTCGACTCGGGGCTCGAACTCACGGACCGCGAGATCGTGACCTGGCTGAAGTCGGAGGCTTAACCGACTGCGCCACCCAGGCGCCCCTGGTTATGTCTTGATAAAAGACTACCAGTGTTGATCTACTAAATGAAGCTAGATTTTAAAAATAGATTTGAATTGCGTGCCTTATATTTTGTCCTCGGAAGACAAACGGATGCTTTCCTGTCTACCTCTTAGAAAAGCATAAGGATTTACTTAATTGGACAAAAAATTTGCCTTCAAAATTGAAATGTAAACAGAGCAATAATTTATGATTATGGTATTCTGCCATGAGCCTTGTCGGATGGTTTTAGGTATGTGTTACATATTAACTTACTTTAAACTATTATTTTAATAGTACCATGGGCTTAAAAAAAAGGCTTTGAGAGATTGCCTTATTAGCCTTCCTTCCTACCTTGAAAACAAGTCCACTGATAGCATTTTCATAACCTCCCTGGGTAACATAGCTCATTGTATGGTCATCCTCATTGCAGGTATTTTATCCCCATATCAAATGTGGATTTTTTATGCTATAGTAATTCTATTAGTTTCACCATCTCCACTGAGATTGAGACATCTAGCTTATTTTCTCTGTGCATTAGTGTCTACCAATTCTTGAGAGGAGGTGTGGCATCCTTTGCTCTCAGTGGGAACAAATTGCACTATTGCCTCTGGAATGGCATGAACCAGCATGAATCTTAATATATTTTGTCATGCTCTGTTCATGTACTCAGTATATGAGTGAAGCAATGTATAAGTGATGTTTTTTTAAAAAAGCAACTGTAAAACCATTTATAAAGAATGGCCTATTGTATTTTAACACTTAATGTTCGCCTGTGGTTTCCTATGAGCTATAGAGTAAGAGTAGAGGAAAAGCTGACTTTTTGACCATTTTTCTTTGTTTTTTTTTTGGTCTATTGCATTGGGTCAAAGATTTAGGGAGAATGACGACATTGAGTCAAGTTTTAGGAAAAGAGGGTGAGTTTCAACGTATTCATTCTGACAGCTTCTTGTCCTGAAAGAATTCATCTTGTATAACTTTACAGAGTGTTCTTTTGTATTCCCCTGCCCTCCCCCACCAACCTGGGGTGTCTCTAGAGGTTAACACACTATTCTCAAAACTAAATAACACTCAGAGAGCCTCAAAGCACCAGAGACATTGGGCTGCTTGGGGTGGGGATTGGCCATCAATACATATCTAGACCAGGTCAATAGCAAACGAAGGCTGTTGTCTCATAACAGCTGTTCAGTGGCCTCTGTGAAATGAGGTGGTGGCTTCCCTCCAGTTTCTGGACAGCTGTATTCCTCACAGAAAGCACTGCCACAATTGGCATTAACTGGCTCTCTTGCTTACAGCCTCCTCAGGCAGCTCATTGAATCTTCTCCTCTTTTCTCCCTGCTTCTTTCTCCTCTCCACCCTCTTCATCTTCTTTCTCTTCATTTCTCCTTTCCCCTTCCTCTTGTCTTTTCCCTTTTCCTTTCCTTCTCTGTCTTACCGTAGGTGGCCTGGAAACAAAAGAGTAGCAGCCTTTTCTGAGGGAAGAATGCATTAACACCTCAGCCTGTGTTTTCTGCCAGGGCTTGTGAAGGGACCTAAGAGGAGCTGTTGGGATAGAATGCTCCTACCTCCCACAGCGTCTGCCTTCTCTGCCCCAGCCCTAAGTTGCTTTGCTCAAGGTGTGTCAGAGTTTACTCTGGGGTTGTGTATTTTATCCATTGAGGTGCTTTCATCACAAGGCAGGGAACACAGCTCTGTTTGTAGAATGGACGGGCCCACAGGGAATTTTGAATGACTCAGTAGTTGTGGTATAAACCCTTCATTATAACTCCCTCTTGGGCACAACCAGGAGTTACTAGAGACAGAGGGTTGCACAGTTTTTGGTTTCCTTCTCTGATAAGAAGGGGGTGGTGTGTATGGCAATCATATTCCCAAACCTCAAATAAACATACCTGTCCTGACTAGGCATTTTTTGATTTATAATCTATTTATCTGACAAGATTTTAATAAAGGAATAATCAAACTCCATTTTTAAACTATATTTAACAAATTGTTTGAATTTTAGAAGGAATAAAATTCTATAAAATAAGACTTCTTAAAAATCCACAGCATGAGTTATTAACTTGACAGAATTCTTTGGATGCTCTTTGGCTCATTCATAGAACAATAATGTGATAGCAGTGATAGCTTCTATCCCTGAAATTTCCAAGTCTGCTCTCAAGTTATTCAACTTCATGCTCTCAGTCTCAATTTGAGTCAAAAAGCAGACCAAAGGAACATTTACCACTCATATTCTTATTTTTTCCAACCAGAAGGAAGCAATGGTTGATATGATGCTCTCTTACTCTGGAAAGAAAAAACAATTAAACAATTTTACAGTGGTTCTACACTTACTAAAAAACCCAAAGCATTTTGCCCCAGGCTGCCTCTGTTTAGAATTTAAAGCCTGTGTACAACATTGTATGGAGAAATTGAACCAACATGCCACACATTGGTTTGCAATTAGCTCATTACAATGTTGATTGCTAAGAAAGCTTACATGGCCAAGAAGATATCCAAACCTTTGAAATGACCATATGAAATCCAAACCAGGAGCTTGAATTGGGGCAATATTAAACAGATGTGAAATCCCAGATATCCTTTGCAATTTAGAAGGTAAAATAATTTAGCACAACCACTTTTGGCAAGGGTTTCAATTTTCAGAGTATGACCAGGACCCACAAAACAGTTATGTAAGAAAAAAGTGAGGTTCAGTGTTGGGGAAAATATCCTAACATCAGCTTTGATTCTACGGCCTTCTGAATCCACTTTCCCTCATCTATATGATGGGGCATCTATATGATACTCTGTCACCATATGCATTATTTTTGTTACTTCATAGATATAAAATGACTTGAAAATTAAAGTGATGAATAACTATTAATAATTAGAACAAGCAAACCATGTGTAAAAAATATCTTTAGAGAAATGTAATTTCTAGAATGGACAGATTGTATAACAGGTAAATGAGTGGCTCTCAGTTTTGTGATTCATTTATTCATTCAAAAAATGATGGATGAAATCTTAAAAATGATACAATCAGATTGGCTATGTGTCTATTTGTTCTTCCATTGAAAAAAAACAAACAATCCTCACATACATCTGACTTTGGAAGGAAGGAAGGAAGAGAGAAAGACAAAAGGAAAGTAAAAAAAAAGTCATTCTGATTTATAATCATTTGTACTTTGGATGTGCCTTGAACTTTGCATTTAAAAAGAAAGTGTTTTTCTGATTTTCTACCAATCCCCCTCCTTGGCTTGCCATTTCTAATCATACCTTTCTCCTTGAAAGCAAATGACAAGTGAGGAAAAATTGGTGTATGGCTGCTAAAGCCTCTGCCTTAAATGAGCATTGCTTTCATTCAAACGGGTCAAAGTGAATGTCTGAGAAGGGGTGAGATTTTAAGGCTTGAGCAGTGAGTGGAAGTGTCATTTACTGACTCCACACCTTCTGTCATGGTGGAGTGGGACTTCATCTGGCACTTTAGCTTTCCCATCTACACTAGTCAAAATACCGTGTTATCACCTCCTTCTCTTTTTTTCCCCCCTTCAATAAAGATATTGAGAAGATTGAGAGAATGAATGGAGTAAATGTATATCATGTATATGAATAATATTCTTTTCCTAACAATGTACACTAGTCACAGGAAAACTGTTTTTCTATGTGGCTCATATTCATTCCTCTAAGCTCTGAAATCTTGCCTCAGAATTTAGTGCATGGAATGTAAATCCAAGATTCATAATGGGCTAAACCAATGAGAAAGATGAAGGTATCAGGTTTTTTTTAAGACAATAGGGAATGGCCAGGGTTGTGTCCATGGGGAGGGTCACATCCAAGGCCAGCCAGGTGTACAATTCTGGGACACCACAGTCATATCATATTGTATGTGAATGGTGCCCCCTAGTGTGGAGTAGTGCATACCCTGCCCATTGGTCCGTTCAGTTCACCCACCTTGAATTTACTCTGTTCCAGGAATGGTTCTAACTGGTGGAAGACAGCAGTAGAGAAAGCAGACAGGAATCCCTGGTCTCACGAAAATTAAAAGCATTCTCACTGTATTATTTTTTTAAAGGCAAAAAGCACCAGGCCAATCAAATAAAATGCATATATGTATAGAATTTGGCCCATTGGCCCACCAATTCATGACCCCTGCTTTAGGCTTTTAAATTATTTCTGTGACCTTGCAGGTTTTCACCACAGGGACAAAACATAGAAATGTACTGACCCACAGGTTTGCATCTTCTGCTTAGCTCATGCTTAGTGAGAGCAATATGTATATACAAAAGTCAGCTAATTAATTTTCAATTTAAATTCGATTTCCCCATCCCAGGATCTGTACTTACTACTTCTTCTCCCATGAAAACATAATTCCTAAGGTGATCTGTTAGGTAAGTGAGGAAGGAAAACTAGAATGAGGCAAGGGTCATGGCATTCTGCCAAAGCGCTGTCTGCCTAACTACCCATCGCTCCTGGAGACTAATGGCAGAGGTGAGCAATGTTCACTGTGGCTCTTGAACCAATTCAAAGCCCTCTCCTAACCACGTACAAATTTAATTTTTTTTTTTTTTTTTTTTTGCAAGGAAATAGGAAGAGTCCCTAAAGCTTCAGGTGTCTTAGGGATTATGTTAACAGAAGCAGGGAAGAGTAGAATTGAAAGAGCTCACATAAAGAATTTATTTTTCAGTCTTATGGCATCTTAATGCCATGTGACAAAAAGTTTTAATTTAATCTGCATATAGGCAAAATGGAACAAAAAAAAGGAGTTCTGATCACTTAACTACTTTTATGTCTGTGTGGAAGATTTTTCTTTCTTTTTCTTTTTTCTTTTTCTTTCTTTCTTTATTTCTTCTTTTTTTTTTTTTTTTGCATTGGAAATTTCAGTAAAATTGAAAACTTGTATTAATTTTCTGCAAGAAGCTTTAGAGAAATGCTGTGATGGTACTCAAAGAGTTTAAAAGTTTCCACCTCAGAACTTTGAATTTTCTTAAATAAGATCATGACTCAAAAATATTTAAAGGACCTAGGTCACAAACCTGACGAGAGAGTGTCAGAGTAGAAAGGTATAAAGACCAAATGTAAGCATATACATCTTCCAAGAACTAGAGCAAAGACCTTCCATGAGGAGTCTTCCTCTTGATCTACCTGCTTTCCAGAATCCTTTCCTTCCAAAACCCCTCATAAATGAACGATAACAATAATAATAATCAGAGGAGAGAGTGTTTCCCTATCAATCTGCACGTTACATTAAATTACTTTTTCCAAAATCTGGAAGTATTTCCTGAAAACTGGCAAAGGTATTAATTTTTTTTCTCTCTCTCCCTCTCTTTAAATCACAAAGCAAAATTCCACTGTCCCTCTACCCCCCCCCCCCCCCCTTCTAAAAAAAAAAAGTTGTCGAGTTTTGCTTTTCTATTCACTGCAGTTCTGGCCAAAGTAAAGCCCTCTTTCTCAATGACGTCAAGATCTTTACCAAGATTAGGCTTTCATTTCTCTATTGCAGCAATTAGCCAGGGAATGTATAAAAGGCTTCAGGGAGACTCACTGGGCTGCAGAGAGAGAGAGAGAGAGGCACTTTGCACCACAGACAGATAGCACGAAGGAAAAGCCAGAGCGAGTGAGGAAGAGAAGAGTCAGTCGCTCCTGGGGAAGGGAGAGAGACAGGCTGGGAGAAGGAGAACAGAAAGTGTGTGTCAAACGGAGTAAAGAAGGGGGAAAACTACCCTTCAAGCACATTTTTAAAACTCTGGCAACTCCAGAAAGAAACGGGCTACGTTTCTGAACATTAGAGACAATGAAAAGCTAAAGAAAATTTTGCAATCTCTGCCACAGTCTCATAGGTGCTTAGAAATGAAAGTAGAGCTGCCTGTCTGTCACCGACTCTGAGAGGGGTGACTGGATTAGGGACGGGGACGCCAGTTTGTGTGTGGGTTGTTTTTTGTTTTTTTGTGGGGTTTTTTTTGTTTTTTTTGTTTTGTTTTGTTTTTTTTTTTAACATCTTAAATCCTGAAAAAAAAAAAAAAAAAAAAAAAAAGGCAGCAGCTCCGAATTGAATGAATTGATGGGCACACTCCAACTGCTGGGCTGCAGAGACTGGACTTGGTCTTGCCATTTCTGCTTCTTTGAAAGAGGAGACAACTTGGGCTTCCTTTTAATTTAGTTTTTCTCCTTCTCCCCCCACCCCGGCCTTCCCCTTTATCTCCCCCACCCCCTCTATCACCACCCCCCCTTTTAAATAAGAGGGTGAAGGGGAACCAGAGCGCACAAGGGAACTGACTGGGAGGCAGAGAAGATGGGCATCCTCAGCGTAGACTTGCTGATCACACTGCAAATTCTGCCAGTTTTTTTCTCCAACTGCCTCTTCCTGGCACTCTATGACTCGGTCATTCTCCTCAAGCACGTGGTGCTGCTGCTGAGCCGCTCCAAGTCCACTCGCGGGGAGTGGAGGCGCATGCTGACCTCAGAGGGAATGCGCTGCATCTGGAAGAGCTTCCTCCTCGATGCCTACAAGCAGGTGAGCTGCCCCGGCAGGGGCTTCTCCCCCGGTGAGCAGGGGCAGGGGCTGGCGAGCGAGGGACCGCAGGCCCTGGGGAGCATCGGGTTGGGATCCTGGCGCACCATCTAGGCTCCTGGCGTTATGCTCAAGGGAGCCCCTACCTGTGCCTTCCACACCTGTCACACAGGTTAGATTTGGGGATGACAGGTATTAAGCTGTTATGACTCTGTGCCACCTAGTAAAGACGCTTTCTAATAAGGGCCATTAATGTCTTGCTGCAATTTTGGAAGAGAGGGTATTTGTGCCTGATGAGTAACTTTGGGAAAAGTCAGAAAATGTTGGGGGAGGGGAGGAGACCAATGCATTTAACCTGCTCTTGTAACAAACTTGGATTTTGATGTTTTGCTTGATGAGAGGCTGGGGTGCACTAGGAAAGACAGTTCAGTGCTGGGCACTGAAAAGCGAGGGAAAAAAGAAAATGCTCCTCAGAACCCTCAGAGTTAGCAAGCCTTAACAAAATGGTCACGGCGGGTAAGATTTGGCATAAAAGCCCCCTTGTTTCTGGTAGAGGTAAGAGTTAACGAAAGCAGCCCTGTGTGCAGCGTCCTCCTCTAGGTGGACGTTGTTTTACTTGAAGGATAGTTGACATACAATGTACAGGTGTACAACGTGGTGATTTGACAATTATGTACATTAGGAAATGTTCACCATGAAAACTATGGTTACCATCTGTCACCATACAAAGTTATTACAAACTTATTGACTATATTGTGCTATACTTTTCATCCCCATGGCTTATTTGATTTGAACCCTTTCGAAGTGGTTATATGGCAATGAGTCCTGGGTCACTAGATATCAATTTGCAATAGAAAGAGCTGTGAACTAGCTGTCAGAAATCCAGACTTTGTACGGGGAAACCACATTTGCCTTCTCAAAAGTAAAAAAGTTGTCCTAGAAAGAGCAGATAAGTCTATGGTTCATTACAGTCTCAAAACTGTCACAACACATGCCTTGAGCACCGGAGCAGTGGCCTCACTTAGCTGCGGAACACACATCCCAGGGCTGCTTCTCAAAACCAGACCTGGTGATCTGTGTTTCTAAGACTTGCCTTTTGGCTGCTTGGAGATGTTGGTAGGACATCCTCAACTCCGATCTCAAGGGCCAACGGGGGTCATTTTGGCACTGGTCCTTTGTCAGTTGGCACCTCTGCCTATGCCCACGTGACTCCTACTGATCTCTGGGCTTAAGAATGGACTCACTTGGCAAAAGTTGCTGTCAAAGTAGATGGTCCTGGTTTTCCCCAACTGTACTGGGGGACCTCATCCAAGATGGCAGGGAAGGGAATTTGAGAGGCATATGGAAGGCAATGAAGTGGTACATTGTAGACAAACAGCACCACAGAAGCAGGATGAAAACTCAGAATCAAAGAGGAGGAAGGGAAGACTCCCCCATAAATCAACCCTAGAAAAATAAATCTGTGCACGAGGAAAGGAAAAGGAGTAGCTTCTAGTCACAAAGAATCCAGAGTAGGTTTGTCCACTGAAAATTAAATATTCAAGAAGGAAATATTCATTGTGAATTCAGGAAGGTTTACTACAACACACGTCTTTCTTATTGAAAGCAACCTGCATCTGTCCTAAAGGCCAGAGAATAGTAAGAGCTCTTGTTAGTAAGTGAAAATTCTTTTTTGATGATATGAAACAATGCTTAAAGTTCTAATCATATAATCTCCATTATATCATGCATGTTGGGCAAAGGGGAGATGATGGAGGGAGATACTGAGATGACTATTTCACTCCCACAAATGTATCACTGAATGTGAATTTTTTATGTTTTGACATGGGAGTAAAGAATTTGGAAGAAGGTGGAGAACACACAAGTATGTCAGCGACATTATGAATTAGGAAGTTCCCTCATCTACATCTGTATTTTGTAGGTGTTAGGAAGACAAAATGGAGATGCCAATGGCTTGAACTCAGCATATTAAACTCTTACTTTTTTGAAAGATAATTGACATTTGCCTATAAAAGAAAAGTCACTTCTCAGGAGAATTTTATATATGAATATGTGCTTACATAGATATCTCACATAAAACATGGGGGCTGTGCTGTTACCCACAAATATTAAGTGACATTGTTTCTCCTATCAAGCAGCTTATTGAAATAAAGAGGGAAAAACAAATGTCTCTTCAATAAACTTGATTGTTTATTTTTTCACTGATAATATAGCATTGCATTATGTAGCAATATTTTGTTAATTGTATTCCAAGAAATTGACAAGGACAAGTGATTTTTCTTTTTTTTTTTTTTTTTTTTGCATATGGTTTATGTATTCTTCTCTTGTATTGTTTCTATTGATTTGATTAGTGACCAAGTTCATAGCTGATGTTATTATGTTTGCTTTTTATGATTTATATAATAGATACCATGAGAAGGAACAAACCAGGAACCCATATATCCAGAGACAAGACTGGACTGGGTGTACAATGAATAGAAACGTTGTGAACACAGCTTGCACTGAATTTAGGTCTCCTCTGTCTCCCAAGTATGACAAGGGTGGTGGTAGCTGTCGTGGCATTTGAGGGTCACTCAGAATCTCTAAAACAAGTTGAATGACTTCCCTGACTGCTGTTTTCATCTGTGATGCTGTCTTTGGGTGTGGCCATTTCCAGAGCCACACTGGAGGAAGTTTTTTTTTTTTTTTTTTTTTTTTTTAATTTTTTTTTTCAACGTTTTTTATTTATTTTTGGGACAGAGAGAGACAGAGCATGAACGGGGGAGGGGCAGAGAGAGAGGGAGACACAGAATCGGAAACAGGCTCCAGGCTCCGAGCCATCAGCCCAGAGCCTGACGCGGGGCTCGAACTCACGGACCGCGAGATCGTGACCTGGCTGAAGTCGGACGCTTAACCGACTGCGCCACCCAGGCGCCCCTGGAGGAAGTTTTGTGTGAGGTGGCACCATGGTATTTCACAATGCCGACTTACGTTATCTCAAGGCCGCCACCCTCAGAAGCAGAGATTTCTGGGAGGAGGGGTTTGCACACCTGCCATACACAAGGCATGTCATTTCTAATTCCCCTCATTGAAGGTCAGATATTTGGGGAGATAGTTAGAGAAAGTGCAGTAAAAGTGTTATCCCTGTATTTGGCTCCTGGAGGGGGTGACAAAGAAATTAAAATAGAACAAAATAAAAACAACCCTTCTTCATTAAAATGTTGAATGGAATTTAAAATTAATTCCAGAGTGGAACCTTTAAAGATAATTTGCTCTTGGTTATAGGGAGTTCCATGCATGGGTTTTGATGGAAAAAAAGTCTATGGAAACTTGTGACGGACAGAGGTGAATAACAGATGTTTGTTATTTAAGTTTTCCTAATCTGTGTCATTGCATCTAACACTGCATCCTTGTACTAGCACTCCAAGACTCGAAAATGCAACCAGTAAGCAAACTCCCCTGTCTGGGAACCGGGCTCCTACCTAAATGAAGTGTAAAAGTAAACACACAGTATAGATGTTGACAAGCATTTTAATTTCTATGCAGTTAATATCGCGGTAACACAGAAAACATATTCATTTGAACATATAATTTTGGTTTTGAAAGGGTCTCTAACCTCCTCCTCTTCATTCACCTCCAGCCTTTTGACACTAGTTTCTACAATGGAAAATAGCTCTCTTAAGAGAGAAACATTCTCAAAAGAACACAAAGGAAGCCCCAGCCAGAGTTTATCCATCACTTGGATAAAACACTAGGAAATGATACAGCTTAGAGCTGCATTTTCAAGGCATGCACCAAAAACAGAAGGACCAGAGAGGAGTTGAACTTGGAGGAAAGAGTCAGTAGCTCATTCTTCAACTCTGGTTTATTTGGCCAGTTGGAATGTACCTGGGTAAATTACTGTTTAATCATTGTTTGGCCATGTTTGTAAGGACACTGATGTAGCCTGGTCATTATGTCAAAGAATTTGAAATTTCTTGATGGTTAATAAAGCCATCCTAGGGCTTTTGTGTAGCAAGAAGGATGTGTAAATATTGTTCTGCCACACACCCAACCCCCATTTTTATCATTTGCCTTACTTCCTATCATGAGATGAGGTGATATTTTGTACAGAGGCCTTTCTAAGGCTGTGGAAAAGAGGAAAAAAAAAAAACAAGGTTAGTAGTATATGCTCTATTTCCAGCTTCTGCTTGATGAATGGTTCTTTTTTCCCCTTGCCCTGCATTTCAGAGTCCACATGCTAACGCGGTATTATCCTTTTCCCTATGCACTGAACATTGTCAGTAAAAGGAATCCTATCATCAAAGGAATCAAATTTATAGGCCATATATTTACCCTCTTGTTCATATTTATAAATATGGCTATCACAACATTTGCATTCTGCCTGGAGAGGTCATGTGTTATAAAAATGAAGCCCTTTATTTACTCCCTTGTTGGTGTTGTGTTGATGTTGATTACACAAACATAGGAAAGGACAACTGTAATAGAGCAGATGAGAGAGATAAAGTCAGTGATGACGATATTACATTTTACGTATGTCCTTTCTGATCCTTGGAAAATAAAGGGACCCTTTGGGAACATCGGAACTTCAAGACCAATTAGTGGAAATGATGCTTCTTGTGTTTGGGCATTAAATACTGGGCAGGGTTCTCTTTAGAGCAGCTAATGCTGGCAGGGAAAGAGGTACCGACCTAATTACTCTTCCGCAAGAGTAAAAAATGCCTTTTGAATGCCTCTTTGGCAAATATGTCTCATTAAGGACAAAAACCAAACACAAACCCTCTAAGAAGGAGAAATTAAGATGATAGGTAACTTGTGGCCAGGAGACTTTCTGTGCCACTGTGGGAAATTAAAACAAAGTTTGAGAGTACCAGGGGATAACTTGTTTTTGTTGAGCTTCTTTCCTGCAGCCTAAATGTTATTATGGGACCAACTTTATTTTCTTCATCATTTTGGCTCTTTGTCAAGGAATGCTTTGCTCCTGGGGAAAGCAAAGAATCTTCCATCATTGAAGACAATGGTGATTCTCCCATTCCATCTCAGCAGGGCATATAACTGAGCAAACCAAGAAATTCTCCACTTGAAACTCTGTTCATAATAGGAATTTAATTTTCATGGAGATCAAATGGGAAGATGAGAAATGATATTGGTCTCAAATGGCAATTGAGAAAGGACAGTAATGTCCTTTTAAAAGATTTATTTTTGTTTGTTTGTTTGTTTAAAGTGAACTTCCATTTTTTTTAATTTCTGAAGTTTTTTTTTCTTTATTGTTGCTAAAGTGTCATCAGCAGGTTTTAGCAAAGATGGACAGATTTTATGATTAGTATATGATGTTTATAAAAGTAGACTACTGGTCTACTCACACTGAGACTTACAAATAATGGGTGTGGGGTTTTTTCTTTCCATGTAGTTTTATTAATATCATTAGTATTACCTATGCATTTTCTCTAACCTAGTCATCTTCATGAACACGCTGTTTATGACATTCCAATCTGCAGTAGGGTCCCATGGCTGCAGAGCAAAATAAAAAGAATTGGCTACTTTGATTTCATACATTGGGAGCCAAGATAATCAAGAGCAGATCAACAGTATTTGGTGTTGATTATGGCAGAACTCTACAATAGGGCTCCAGGATTCACATTTCTGAATTATCTGACTCAGTGAACATATCCATCACCCAAACATAATTATGTTCATTGCAGGTCTAGGTTATTATTAAGTGTAAAATTCTTCACTGACCCCTAGGATTATAATAGCTATCGTTCATTTACTAATTCATTCAACAAAATTTGCAGCTTAATAAAATGCCAGTGCTGCCCTCGGCACTACACACACACACACACACACACACACACAAAAGCATTATGTATTTGGTAACTTTTCTAATTTTTAATTTGAGAGTGAAGGTATTGTACTTGTTTGAAATTTTCTAAGTCTGTACTTTGAAAAGAATTACGTGGCTGAACTATAGACATTGTCACTAAGAGGAAGGAGAAGGTGCTTTAATTTTCTAAGAAAATTAACTACAGGTAATATGAGAGCCACCTGTGACAGAAGCATCAGATGAGATTATTCAGTTGAATAATCAGGAATAATGCAAAATCAGCAGTTCTGCTTGGGTGAGAGTCAGGGGCATCAGAGGTCTTTAACATGATTCCAAAAAGCAGATGGTTGTTTCCACCTACCAAGAACCTACAAGTCTGTAGTCTAGAGATGACTTTTCTTCTGTGAATGGGTTGTTGACTTCACAAGAAGTCACTACAGCATTTAATGGATTTAGAGTGAATGCATTCAGATCTTTATATCACAGTATGTTGAGGAACACAACACAGTATCATTGAAAGCAGCCCTTCTAGAGCTGTTACTGATAGTTTAAGTGGGAAAAATCTAATGAGAAGGTAGGTTAAAAGATATATAATACCTATAAAGTGTGTATCTTTAAATTTTAAGAATATTTTCATACCTCAGAGATGTGTGAGGTGTTATTTTACCTCATATAAAATAACCCAGCTGAAAGTGGTTTATAAGATTTCTCCATCTAGGGTAACTTGCAAATTAACCAAGAAAATTAATATAAACAAAGTAACTTTCTCCCTGATAGTAACTAAAAACAAATGTACTTATTTAAATCATACCAACAGCTTCCTTTTCTAAGAAAGAAGATTGTTATCTTAAGATTTTTAGGAAACTAATAGTATTGTTTCAAATCCGCATTGCTAGGATTTTTCAGAAGGGAGAGAAAGAACTTCTTTCCTTCTTTCTCTACAGTTAGAATGAGTTATGCATCACATTAGATAGAAGCTTCTGAATGAAAGCCCTTGAGTATTTTACATCAGTTTGGATTGTTGAGTCTTTAACAGTTTACTTCTAAGTGACTTCAATTACTAACAGTGTTATATGTGGCTGTATTTATATGAGGGAAATAAGTCGATCCAGTTGGGAGTGTTTTGTAATATTAAGTATAGCGTATAAAAATCAACCAGGCTGTCGTAAGTTGTCCGTAATGTTACTGGCTTTGATTAAACCATACTAGGGGAAGATCCGATTGTGCTAATTCAAACTGAAGTAATTGGTTCTTTTATGTTGCAAGCTTTTTATTATCAATTTACAGATCCAAAGGCCAGCAAACTTTCCTTCATTCTGTGTTCAGCTATTTAAACCACTTGCAAAGGGGCATGTGGAACAATTTTCTTCTATACCTTCTTTTATACCTGCCTGAGTATTTTAAAATTCAGAGGAGCTTGTTAATAGAATGTATGATAGAAAAGTAAATGGTTTGTGATTTCCTAGAAAAAACAGGAAAACAAAACAAAAACCCATGAAAAATGAGGAATTAAAATAATTCTGTGTTTTTATTTCATTTGTTTAATGGAAATGAACTCATTTCCATTACTTTTGGGTTATGGGAACCCAAAAGTAAGTGGTAGCTTAAGAAACCTCTAGGAAGGACATCATCCTGAGAAGAGATCAAATTACTTCTGAGGATAATCTTTTTTTTTTTTTTTAAACATAGAGTTTCCCAGAAAGATGATATGCTGTTTCACATGTTTGGGTGGCATTTAATAATGGAACCTATACTCACACAATGATTTATAGTATACAAGAGCTCATTTTCTTATGTTGTAGCCCTTATAACTGTCTGAGGAAGACAGGCATTATTATCAGCATTTTACAGATGGAAAAACTGAAGCACTGACGAGGTGAAGTGGGAGTAGCCCTTCTAGTAAATGGTGGACCTCAGATTTCTAGCTCTGGCCAAGAATTGAGCCCATTGGTACCATTGTCCATTGGTGGAGATTAAGTAAATTAGCATCATGCAAGAATACAAAGGTCTTTCCTGAGTATTTTAGAATTCATAAGTGGGAATACAAAAAAGAGGTACCTAATCCCCACAGCTCTGACAATTTCACTTAAAGTAGACCATTCACTTTTAACTTTTAAAATGAAGTCAATTAATCATTTGTTGTATCATGTGTGCTAAGCATTGACAGCAGAGTAAGCTAGTAAAGAATACCAGCCTCAACATAATTATGAAAAGAGTGGTGCCTTCAATGGTTCTTTGAATGTGGTGGCTTCAATGATGAAAATAATTACCTTCAATGACTATACAGAATGAAAAAGACTTTTACTCTTTAGGGCCATTCTTTACATTACCAGCCATGATGCTTCTTTACTCAAATCAATATATATTTATCATATCCTATGAAGGAAATCCCACATTGTATTAGAGCCGGTTGTTTTTGTATAGAGTGAATTGGAGTAACAATGCATTTCATATGGTATTCTCTCCCCTTTTCTTTTTTTCACCATCAGGTGAAATTGGGTGAAGATGCCCCCAATTCCAGTGTGGTACATGTCTCTAATTCTGAAGGAGGTGACAACAGTAGAAATGGTGCCCAGGTGAAGATAGTTGATGGAGGCGAGTGCCACCTTCTTGACTTTGCCAGCCCTGAGCGTCCACTGGTGGTCAATTTTGGCTCAGCCACTTGACCTCCTTTTACTAGCCAGCTGCCAGCCTTCAGCAAACTGGTGGAAGAGTTCTCATCAGTGGCTGACTTCCTGTTGGTCTACATTGATGAGGCTCATCCTTCAGATGGTTGGGCAGTGCCTGGTGATTCTTCTTTGTCTTTTGAAGTGAAGAAGCACCGGAACCAAGAAGACCGATGTGCAGCAGCCCACCAGCTTCTGGAGCATTTCTCCTTGCCGCCCCAGTGCCGAGTTGTGGCTGACCGCATGGACAATAATGCCAATGTAGCTTATGGTGTAGCCTTTGAACGTGTGTGTATTGTGCAGAGACAGAAAATTGCTTATCTAGGAGGAAAGGGGCCCTTCTACTACAACCTTCAAGAAGTCCGGCGTTGGCTGGAGAAGAATTTCAGCAAAAGATGAAATCTAGATTAGCTGGTTGAAGGTATGATTGTAAAAGAGTTTGTTTTTTTTTAATTATGTAAAGAAAAGGAAACTAAGAACTGAATCCACTATTTCAACTGAGTCTCATTGTCTCCCTGAAAGACAGGAATTTACGTGTCAGAAGAACATAAGCTTCTAACATCTCCATACTTCTTTTACCACTCAAATGGCATTTGGCTAAATAGTAGCCCCATCACATCTCTTCCTAGTGAAAAGCCCTGAGTAAAAAGATCCCAAGATGTAGAAGAAGAAACCCTGTTTCACATGTGTTCATCTGCCTTGGGAAAGAAGTAATACAGCTGATGGAAGCTTTGGGACCTGAAGAACAGACTTACCTGAATAACTACTACGTTAGGGAACTATTGTCCTTGTTAGTACAAGGGGTATTGCCTAGGCTTTATTCAGCATGGATAGAGCCCAACTGGAAAATTCCCAAATATTTACTTATGATGAATCCTTGAGTCCAGTCCTTGTGCTTGGGACTTCTTGTTTAACAATGTTCAAGTAGTTTCTGCTGTTTTAGTTTCTAGCCATCTGGTGCTCTCTGCCAGTCTAAATATCCCAGAACTCACAGATGTATTGGTAGATACCAAGAATGATCCCTGGAGGGTTAGATTATCTGAAATCTGAGGGTTACTTTTTAGGCAGGTGGGAAAGTACTAGAAGAAAATCAAATTGACAAGCTAGGAAAGGATGCAGAAAGATGAGGAGGCTTCACAGAGTTTAACTTTGAAGCTGTGGAGAGTGGGACTAATTTGTTAGCCACCGAAACATTGAAACATAAAACATACATGGGCCAGAAAAAGAAGCAGCTCAACTATAATTAGCATTGAGAATATACATATGAAATCAATATATTTATCATATACTCCTGAACTAAGGGAGAAAGGGGGATTGAAAGAGGGAAAAAAAACCACACTTCATTATTTGTAATTATGACAATTTTTTGGTAGAAATAATTACTTTTTGAAACATGTTTGTGGTATGTATATTTTCAGTTGATTAATTATGACCTGTGATACTGATTAATTGCAAAACCAATAGGTCCAGTGGTACTGGTCTGTCCCTCTCCATTCCTACAATTATGATGTGGCCCCACTCATTCTTGGTCTTAGCCTTCATAATGGTGTTCTCTGAATGCTGAGCTGGACTCAGCTCTTTCTTTATTTATATATAAATAAAATATATTCTTAGCTGCTGTGGGAGGTAGGTGCCCTGGCCATTCCGCTGTGGCACTGTTCTCCCAAAGTAGGTGAACTATAATGAATAATACGTGTGAAAAAACAAGATTTCTTCAGCTGCAAAATAGAGGAAGGCAAAGTTAGTTTGAGAAAATTCTCATTAGTAATTTTGGAGGTTTTGATATAAGGCAACCCTCAGTGGCATGGAATTTGGTGAAATGGAATTTCCATTTCCATTTGAATTTGGACTGGGGTCTTCCTTTGTTCCAATTAGCTGAGGTCTGGTAATCTAAGGCCTCAATTGTACATTATTATAATGATATGTGTATGTATATATATACATATACATATATATATATATATACACACACATATACACACACACACGTGTGTGTATATATATACACACACACCATATTTCTCTTTAAAATAAAGATACTATAGTTTTACCTTTAATGTAAGTAATAGCTAAATATCATAACCCCCAAAGAATAGACCAACTAATTTTATATCATAAATTTTTACTGTAAATTTGAGGATGCTGTCAAATCACAGTATATGATTGTATTGAATGTACAAAGGTTCTTATGACCATTCCATTAATAATTGAATCATAAAATAAAAGTAATAGAAAAAAATCTCAAGTTGAAAATATCTTCTGAAACTAGTTGCCTCTGAAATGAGAAAAAGGTGGGAACTGAGTGTGTAAGAACCAAAAGTACATTAAAAACAAAAAAAGCTGAAGCGATATATCAGTCCTATCACTAGTTTATTGTTTAGATACTAATACATTATTTTAACTGATGATTGTGTTTTACAGCAACATTTAAGCTTTCCAGTGTCTTAAAGTCTATAAAACACA
The DNA here is from genome assembly GCF_046562875.1 of Panthera onca. NCBI lineage: Eukaryota > Metazoa > Chordata > Mammalia > Carnivora > Felidae > Panthera > Panthera onca. The sequence goes on along the minus strand of NC_138344.1, from coordinate 123,966,444 downwards.
CCCACAAAGAAACAAAGCAAATTTTGAAAATGTGGCATCATCTAATAGATTTCTGGAAAATCACATGGAGAATAGATTATTTCAGACTTCTCAATTGTTAAACTCTATATTCCAGAATGATCAGTGGGCCCCATTGTATTTTATCTTTAAAATGGTGTTAAGATTATGTGGTCCCCTAGAAAAGTAAAATGAAAACTTGGTTGCAGCACACTCACTCTGTTGTCCTTAAACTTCCCCTTTGTTCTACATGTACAATAATGGAACAGGATGTTAGAGAAGCTGGTGGGGGGATGAGATTTGGCTAAGGCAGTGCTAGTTGTCTGGGTAAAAGGATGATGGAAAAAGCACCCAGTCGTGATATATTTTTAAGGAAAGAGAAGGTTGTGTGTGTGCAATTCCTCTCCACGAGGATACTCCAATGGAGAAATGAAGCAGTGGAAGTAAATACACAAAGGCATAGGCTGAATATCAGGGAAAAAGATATGTTCAATAGAACATAGAAGACTTTCTGGAAGAAAGGCAGTTAGGGGCCAATGAAGAAAGTGAATTGACAAAGCTCAGGAATCCTACAGTATGTAGAATGGCTTGGTGTTACCAGAGTTATGTAACCTATTTATCTCAACATGATTTTTTATGATTTCCTATGATGTATCTTTAGGAACATAACAAGAACTCATTATTTGAGGTAGAGGAGAATCAGTGCTTAGCTGGTATGCTCAGAGAAAGTATTAGATTGTCAATACCCACCCCACCTATCTTCTCTTTTATAAAGTATGTTCCTTTGAACAATTGTTATTCATATATATATATATATATAAACAAACTTTGAGTTCTTCTTAGTACCTAAACATTCCCCCCCCCACCCATAGGCTATGTTTACATGGAGCTATCAGTTTAGCCTTTTAAACTGAATTAGCATATCTATTATTGAAATAGTTTCCAAGCAATTTTAGATATTATCATAGCATCTGGATTTACTCAAACATTTAGTGTTTGAAAGACTTATGTCTTGGAACTATTCAAACTTACTTTATTTTATTGCTTAGAGAAAATAGTGGAATCCACATGACTTTCTTGAATGGGCGTGAATGAGACACCGGCACAATGATGTTGAAATGTTTGATATAGATATTAAAATGTAACTGACCTCCTTAGAGGCAGACTAGTAACTGCTCTTTGTATAGCTAAAGTGAAGCCATTTAACTTATATGACTTTTTATATTCATGTTTTGGATCTTTGGTACTATGTCTTCACCTTGTTTATAGAATTTACCCTTGATTTTTGGTAATACCAAGTTCTAAATGGTCTATTTATTTAAATTTTCTTGCCATTAAGCAGAAAATGCCTATTCTATAACCAAGGAAAGAAGAAAATCCTGCTGTCTTTGATTTTGCCTGGAGTGTATTTCACTATTTGGGCTCTTGAATAAAAAAATATGAAATATGTTAATATGTTGAGGTCATGTGTGGGTACTGCCTTGCTGCATAAAATACCAGAGGGGCATATTAAAGACAATATCTATGCCTTTGGGAGAATTCCCAGCTGGACACAGGTGTTCTTAGCATGTCCTGTGGGTTATGTTCACAGCAAAAGGAATGCACTGATGTACAGGACTTCCCATTCTGTAAATCTGACTGATGGTTTGGAAAATAAGCTTAATTAGAATCATATGGCCCCTGCAAAGGGGGAAATGTAGATACCAATTACTGTCCCATTGAAGGGTTCATGAAAACCTCCCCAGAATTTAGAGCTTTTCAGAACATGTCCAATGTCATGTCTCTCAGCAGTGGAGAATTCTAATTCCAGGAACTTAAAACGATATTGCCAAAAATCAGATCAAAAAAAATTTTAGTTATATTCCAACTTTCTCCCTACTTTCTCCTTTATCTTAAAAATAGAATTCAAACTTAGTCTTCATATGTACATCCAGAATGGGGTATAAGTATCTATTTCTGCCTTGGTGATTTGCAATCTCTTGGTAGTATCTTGAGGTCCTCTGTGAAAGAAGGTAGTGGGGCCTGGGAAAGCCAGGAAGTTGCTAACCTGGAAGAACGAGGTCCTGTGAATTTGGTCTATTGATTTGGGAAGGTTTGAAAAGATAATTCTCACCATTGGAAGAGGGCTGCTAGGTATCAGTGAATGACTTTAGGAAGAGCCAAACATTGGGCCACTTCTTAATGCCTTATGTTCTGGATAGCACCAGAAGCAAGGTCTCCGACTTAAGAGACCCAGCTCTGTTCTAAGGTGAGTCTGATACAATAGAAAGCAAACATGTACAGATATCAAAAAAAAAAAAAAAATTGCTCATGCAAGTCAGGGCTTGCTGCCCATCTTGGGCAGCGGTATCAGAGCTCTAGGGAGTTTATTTAATATTTACTGGGGAGATCTCAAGGACCGAGGAGATGTTAAATGAAGTCACTATTTGGGCTCCCCCCTCTCCCCAAAAGCAAACAGGTAAACACATAAATGAAAGAAGCCCACAGAAGGGGGTGGGAAATAAATTAAAAAATCTCTCAAGCCTTCTCCAGACTATGTCACTGGCCCGTGTACTTTTTATGTGTGTTAGGATGAGAGAGTGTGAAGACATAAGTATCCAGTACTTTATAACCAAAGCAATTGAAAGGAATTGGGTAGGGAATGTTGGCCAGTTCTATTTTCTTTTGCATCACATTATCACCAGACTATATCACTAGCCCAAGCAGTCGGGCACCTGGAGAGGGAGATAGGGATGTGCAGAGGTGACCAGTGTGCAAATGATAACTACTGATGAAAGAGTCATTGACTCAGTTAGTGGTTGGATGTAGTCACATTAGTTTTCCTCTGCCCGTCTTTGTCTCCCTGGCAAGGAGAATATTTGGGGCATGATGCTATGGGCACTGGGTAAATGTGGTAAGAATGCATGTGTGTATTTCTCTGCTTCTCAGTTGCAGAAACAGAAATGCTTTGGAGATTATCAGTAGAAAGAGTGTTATTATATTGGTGCTGAGTGGTACGTGTGCTTTTAAAATTTGTTCTTGTATTTTAATAAATTTTGAATAAAAGAATAAAGTTACTCTTTGGTTCTGTTTGTTTATTTTTAAATTACTCTCTAGACCTTGCTCCTGGCTGGAACACATTCATGGTTGACAAGGGAAAGAGAATCCATCATTCTAATATTTATTCCTTGGTATTTGTGGGTAAAGACTCCGGCAATGCCAGGTTATTTTAATCTCATGCTGTGTGCCAGAGTCTTCAAGGAAATTAAGACAAGTTAGAAGAAAATCTTCAGATACTTTCCATATTTGTGAACAAGTCACACACAATTCATGGGAAGGGCCTTATTGAGATCATGGAGCAAACTTTTACTTTGTTAAATTTATGCCCCGGGTTTTTTAAGTGCTATAAATAAACTTTCCATTAATATATATATATATATATATATATATATATATATATATACACATTATATATAATATGCTTGGCAGTGTAATAATGTGTAATGAAAAAAATTTGAACACACTTCTATCAACTACTTTGCATTATGAGAAAGTATAAAGGATATGAATGTTTTATGGAGGCAGTGGTCTGTTAATGACAAGAGATGTATTTGCAACATGGTTAAATATGTACACTTTAATCCTGGAAACAGGTGACTCAACCAATGTATTAATGTATCTTGAGACTCTGAACTTACTCATGGTTTCCTACTCAAAGTAATTTCATTAATATTTGTAGTATCTCATACTGTTCCAGAATTTTAATGGAAATTTGAAGAATCATGACTGACAACTATTGACTGAGATTCTAGTTAGGGGTATACCCTGTGCTGGGTGCAATAGGATGTGTAAAAGCCATGAAACAAAATTCATGAAGATGTGACTCCCTTTAGGAGCCTATCATGGATTTGTCAAGGCTCTGCAAGTGACAAATGCAAATTAGTCTTCAAAAAAAGAAAAAAAAAGAATTTATTGGCCAATATAATGAAACCCTAGAAATGATTGGGATGAAACTTACCTCAGGGACAGTTTGATGGGTCCAAGGACTTAGAAACCTTCAGTGCTTGTTTACTAAGTCTTTTGTCTCTGTTCTTTTGGGGTGTCAGGTTTTCCTCAGATCAGCTTCTTATCTTGCGTGATCTCGTTGGGGGAAGCTCCTCACATTCTTTTTTAAATTTCATTGAGATATAATTGACATACAACATATTAGTTTCAGATGTACAATGTAACAATTTGATATTTCTCTATATTGTGAAATGATTACCACAGTGAGTTAGTTAACACTCGTTACCATACATAGCGTTAAAGAACTTCAAACTAAAATGGAATTGGAAGATAGAAAATGGGAAAATTCAGGCATATACCCTTAGAAAAACAAAACTTAAGGAATGGGAGATGATTTCCCATAAATGTCTAATTTATGGAAAACTGATAATATTGGAATTTTCTTAAATGATAGGCAGTTGGTCAGGGGTTGCCTCAAAGCAATGTTGGGAAGTTTCGATTATGGTTTCCAGAAGCAGGAATAAGAAATGATCCAGGTCAGGTTGGTCTCACAAGATAAGCTGAATTGAGATTTGTTTGTGTGACTGGACTGGTTTTGTCTGGTTAGGGAATTTTGAAACTTGGTCATTTGTTTTTGATTTTAACAGACCTAATCGAGTTCTCCCCAATTTGCACTTCCTGCCCATAAACACAGCTATGCCAAACCCTCAATGGACTCACTGGTAGCTTGCTACATTTAATTGCAATTCCTCTGTTATATTCCTGAATAAATACATCTTTTTGACAATTTTGAGCTTGCTTCAGTTTACTTCTTTATTTAGGTGGACAATAGTTGCGAAAAAAGGTTTTTTTTATTAGGACTTTAGGATTTACTATCTTAGCAACTTTTCAGTATATAATACAGTATCACTAATGATAGTTACTGTGCTGTACATTACTTGCATTCTAACTATAAGATGCTTCAAATAGAGTTTGACCCTATCACCAGAGAAGGACTTGCATTGGGCCAGCTTGTGTTGCATGTGGGTTGTGTTACATGTTGCCATGGTAACAGGGTCTGCTACCAAAAGGAGAGCAAGAAATATTGGGAATGTCCAAGGGTATCAGAAGTTAACTCTGTGGCCATTTCTTTAACTCCCCTTATAATGAGGGTTAAATAAGTGATTGGATGTGTATAATCAATAAGAACAAGTTCAGAGGAAGAAAGGAAAGAACTCTGGGTAGTGCTCTCAGAAGAGGCTCTGTGGAGTTTAAAATGAGTTGACCTAGGAGAAAGGGTAAGATTTAGATAGAGAGGAAGATGGACGGTCTTTCATTTAGTCAAGTCAATCTGTATTTACAAAGTGTCCATTAGATGTGACTAAGAAAGCCAAATCAGTAAAAAAAATAAGACACTAAAATGGCCATCATCCTTAGGAGGGAGAATTCAATCCAATTCAGTGAAAGTTGAGAGAACTGAGGATAGGAAGCTATGTTTTTTTATTTCTTTGTGTTTCTCCCTCTCTTGGGTAAGCAGGCATTTAAGTATCTAAAATACAACCACCAATGGATGTTTTAAGTACCCACTAAGTGATAAACATTACCATCAAAATACTACATTTGGTGGGTATATATACAAATGGTATGAAATATGGTTTTCTGCACCGTGTTTACAGCCTCGCTGGTAAATGAAATATCTAAACATGATATCTAATGTACTGGATATAGACTCCAAATGTACTGAGTCAAAACCTTGAGTATTGCCCTTTAACTCCATCCAGAAGGACCTTCAGAAGAAACCGGAGGGGGAAAAAAACAGAAAAGAGCACTTAAAAAATAAGAAAGTCTTTCAGCCAGCATTGAGCTCTTAAAGACATTCCAGGAAAATTTGTAATAAAATTCCTTAGTATAATGCCTTTTATTGGGGCATTTTGCAAAGGTATTCACAATCCTTTTCCAATTTTCACATGGGTGAGGATTCACTGTGGCTTAGCCATTTTAGTCCACTGCTGTGGGCTAGTTTTGTCTGTACAGGGGTAAAAGGCATAGAACAAACCCTCAACATATGCTAGTGACAAAACTTGGTAACTTTTAATAAGGAAAGTGCAAGGTCTGTTGTTGCAAAGTTCATGAAATGTCTGGATGAGCTTTCACACCTAGCTACTGAGAATTCAAGGGATCTACCTTCAGGAGTCTAGATGGGCTGGAACCCTGCTGCAGTTTGGCTCTTCACCTGCTGATATTTGTGGTTTAACTATCCGGGGTGGGGGAATAATTCTGGGTCTTGCAGTTACCTATGTCTACTAGAATAGTGGCAAAGATTCCTGGTATCTCTTGATAAATTATGGTTATTTCAACTGGCCTAAACCAGGGAGAGTGGACTGAGAGAATGCCAGGGATCCAGGAACCCATCCACTCCCACTCCCTCTTGAGAAAAAGTTAACTTCTGTTTCCTCCCTGGCTGTGCCACCCCCTTTGTCTTCTCTTGCCCTCCAAAACAGATAAGAACTTAGCCTGACTGCAGTGAGTATGAGATGGGATAGGATGGAGTGGATTGTATAGTTGATACAGTCTATGTAATTCAGGCAAAAATCTTGATTTATACATTTTAGACAACACATATGAGGCAATTTAAACAATCTACTAATGTGTGCACACACCACAAGCCTAGGTATCCTCATAGGCCACTCCCATAAGAAGTGGAAGATGCACTTAATGCTGCAGGACAGCTATTAATCAGGTGATCCTACTCAGCCACCAAATTTTCATTGCATTTTGTGTTACTATTCATCTATACGTTGTTAACCTATGTTACCTTAACTGTTTAAGGTTTAGGTGCTTTACCAATTCTAATGGGAGAAAGATTGTAAATGTTTGATTTAGTAAAGGTTATTTATATTATATTATATTATATTATATTATATTATATTATATTATATTTATTTTATTTTTAAAAAGAAAGAGCTTGAGTGGGGGAGGGGCAGGAGGGAAGAGAGGCAGAGAATCTTAAGCAGGTTTCATGCTCAGCATAGGGCTTGATGTGGGGCTTGATCCCATGACCCCAGGATCATGACCTGAGCCAAAATCAAGATTTGGACACTCAACCATCTGAGCCACCCAGGCACCCCTGGGTAAAGTTTCTTTAAAGTGAAAAAAAAAAAAAAAACCCTAAGGGCAATTTTAGGAATTCTTACCCTTTGTTGATACTAGGGGAATCTAATCCATTTCCAACCATCATTATCTGGTGGAGACAAACCTCCCTTGCTTTTGTAATAGCTGTGGTCTCCTTTGCCAAACCCAACACTCAACTGACTCCACTACTGACTCTAACCATTTAAGTGTGTTTCCTATTACATTTTAAGGATGTGTAACTATAGTCTCTTTATGTGTTATAATGACTGAAATCCCCTGAATTCATTCTTTACCACATTTCTTATGGAAAAATTTTGGGGGGGGATATGTCTTCTCAGTTTGTGCAGAATTTTTAGAAGTATCCTCCTTTGGGTACATCAAGGAATGCCTACTTATATTTTGAAAAGTTCAAAGTTCTGGCCTGCATCCACTCCTTCCCTTGTTCTTGTGCTCAGAGCTTCTATGAGGAGATTGGTGGGTGATAATTGGGTCAATATTTTAGTTATATCTTTAGAAGATTTGTCATTTTCTATTACAGGTAAACACTTATACACACATTTATAAATATATTATTAATAGTAATATATGTATTTTATTCCATGGCAAAAAGACAGTTACCTTCTAAACCCTAGAGAAAAAAGAATCCTCTCATATACTTAAGGAGAGAGATATGTTGAACCCCAATTAAATTGTCAGTCATCATTCTAGTGACCAGATGAGAGTAGACCAATTATATTCCTACTGGGTATGTCATGATTGTAGAAAAGACATCAAGAAATTATCCAGGGCAAGGGCTATTTCTGTTTCTTGATGATTCATGTACATCTAGTTACACCCGTAGCCCAGAAACACCAAACGTGTTTGTATGTTGGTTTTGTGTGGAACTGGAAGGCCTCCAAATAACGTGCAAGTGGCAATAATCCTTTGAGTGCTGTGTTGCTTCACTGGATTCTTAGTCACTGTTTGGAAACAGTCTTCTAAAGCCACCAGTGACCTCCTTCTAATCTAGACAAGTCCAGAGGTAATTTTTGTTCAGTACTCGCTTTTTGTATTTCACAGCATTGGGCACTTCTAACTTTTATAGCTTCTCTCTCTTTTGCTGTTCCTTATTCACATTTAGTCCATTACAAGTGGATGCTCCCACATGATTATTCCTATATATTCTTTTTTTCTCTCTTGTAGTCTTTCTGTAACAAGGAGAGAGGATATATCATTACAAATTACGCAAGTTAGCTTTAGGTCTGGCTGTGAGGAGCAGAGACCTAAAATAATAATTACTTAAGACAGAAAGCTTATTTTTCTCTCTTACATAAAAGTTCTGAGGCAGGCAATCTGCAGCTGGTATGGAAGCTCTGTTCCATAAAGTCCTTAGAGATCCAGGCTCTCCTTCTAGCTTTCTGCTTCATCCTCATGATGCCTTATAGTTCTTATATACCCCTCTCCTAGGCAGAAGGATAGGAAAAGGAAAAGAAAAAAAAAAAAGGGCAAAGTATGTGTCTTACCAGCTTTGTACAAGGAGATTCTTAGAAACTGCTTTATGGACATTTCCACTTATATACCTTTGGCCAGAACTTTTATCATAAGACAATCTGACCTGTAAAGAAGATTGGAAAATATAGTCTTTATTCTAGGCAGCTATGTGCCCATCTGAAAATTCTATATTGTAGAAGGGGAAAACATATTTGTAACGACATTCTCCTATATTCTCTTCTAGAAGTTTTAATATTTGCCTTTCTTTTTTTTAACATGAATTTTATTGTCAAATTGGTTTCCATACAACACCCAGTGCTCATCCCAACAGGTGCCCTCCTTAATGCCCGTCACCCACTTTCCCCTCCCTTCCACCCCCCATCAACCCTCAGTTTATTCTCAGTTTTTAAGAGTCTCATAGTTTGGCTCTCTCCCCAATTTTTTTTCCTTCCCCTCCCCCATGGTCTTCTGTTAAGTTTCTCAGGATCCATGTGAGAGTGAATACAAATAGTATATGTCTTTCTCTGTATTACCTATTTCACTTAGCATAACACTCTTCAGTCCCATCCATGTTGCTACAAAAGGCCATATTTCGTTCTTTCTCATTGACAAGTAGTATTCCATGTGTACATAAACCACAATTATTTTATCCATTCATCAGTTGATGGACCCAGCAATAGCACTGCTAGGAATTTACCCAAGGGATAGGAATGCTGATGCATAAGGGCAATTTTTCCCCAATGTTTATAGCAGCACTTTCGACAATAGCCAAATTATGAAAAGATCCTAAATGTCCATCAACTGATGAATGGATAAGTAAATTGTGGTTTATACACACATGGAATACTACTTGCCTTTATTTTTTAAAATATAATTTATTGTCAAGTTAGCTAACATACAGTGTATACACTGTGCTCTTGGTTTCTGGGGTAGATTCCCATGATTCATCCCTTACATACAACACCCATTGCCCATCCCCAACAAGTGTCCTCCTCAATGACCATCACCCATTTTCCCCTCTCCACCCCCATCAACCCTCAGTTTGTTCTCTGTATTTAAGAGTCTCTTATTGTTTGCCTCCCTCTCTGTTTGAAACTATTTTTCCCCTTCCCTTTCCCCATGGTCTTCTGTTAAGTTTCTTAAATTCCACATATGAGTGAAAACATAAGATATCCGTCTTTCTCTGACTGACTTATAATACCCTCCGGTTCCATCCATGTTGTTGCAAATGGCAGGATTTCATTCTTTCTCATTGCCAAGTAGTATTCCATTGTATATATAAACAACATCTTCTTTATTCATTCATCAGGTGATAGACATTAAGCCCTTTCCATACTTTGGCTATTGTTGAAAGCACCGTTATAAACATTGGGGTACATGTGCCCCTATGCATCAGCACTCCTGTATCCTTTGGGTAAATTCCTAGTAGTGCTATTGCTGAGTTGTAGCGTAGTTCTATTTTTAATTTTTTGAGGAACCTCTACGCTGTTTTCCAGAGTGGCTGCACCAGTTTGCATTCCTACCAACATTGCAAGAGGGTTCCCATTTCTCCACATCCTCGCCAACATACAATGTGTTTTATCCACCTGGAGCTAATTTTGTTTATGTCATAAGGTAAGAAATATAATATGACTTTACTCTCCTTTCAGATAATTAATTATTGCAGCATCCTTTATTCCTTTTCTCCCAATGATCTATGATGCCAAGTAATGACAAATCTCTTTGCCTGCATGGGACTGTCCCGAAGCTCTCTGTTCTGGATTTTCTTGTCTATTTGTCTTTCTTTAGGCCAATGATACATTATATCTTTATTATTTGGTTGATCCATGAGAAGTTACCAATATTTGGTTTTGACCTATCAAAATGTCAGTTTGCTATGAATTAAAACGAACCCTTAAGTTTAATAATAAGCTTTGTTGTTACAAGTGCCTCTCCCTACTGTCTTCAAACATACTTTGCTTTCTAAGGAGCATCTTTTGCTCTTCCACATAAATTTTCAAATCAGTTTTCCAAGTTCCAAGAAAGAACATTGTTAGCACTTTAGTTGGAATTTTGTTGAATTTATAGATTACTGTATGGGATAATTGGCATCTATCTGGCATTGCATCTTTCTATGAAACATGATATATCTTTCCATTTATTTAGATATTCTTTAATGTTTTGTAATGAAGTTATGTAATTTTCTCGATACATTTCTCACACATATTCTGACATGTTATTTTGGTTCAATAAGTTAGTTATTCTTCAAATTACTATCATTTCATACAAGAGCTTGTTCATTTATATTTAATTATACTTTTACCAATTTATTTGCTTACCAGTCCTTCTTGAATATCAGGCCTACCTCATGAGATGAATTTCTTTTTTTCCTAAACTACATTTTTTAGCTCTTCTTTTAGTGAGGGTGTGTTGATGATAAAATGTTTTCTTTTATCTTTTTCCTATGGATATTTTTTTTCACTCTTGTTTTTGAATTAAAGTTTAGGCAGGGATATAATTATAGATAACCTTTTGGAGATGTTATTCTGTTGGTGTTTCCAATATTGCTGTTGAGAATCTGCTGACAGTCTATTATCCATTTGTTCTAATTTTTTTCTCTCTCTCTGGCTGCATTTTAGCTTTTCCCTTTGTCATGTGGTGTTTTAAAATTTCACCATCATGTACTTAAATGGGGATATCCTTTTATTTACTTTTAACTGGTATTGAATTGAAGATACATTACTCTAAGGGAATCTGAAATATTCAAAGCCATTAATTCTTTGAATGTCAATTCTCCATTTCTTTACATTTTCCCTTTGTTAACTCCAAACAGATGTATGTGTGTCCTTATTCTATCCTCCAGATCTCCTACTTTTTTTTTTAATTTCTAAAGTGTTGCATTGCACTTGGTTTTCTCAATCTCTCTTATGAGTGCTCCTGTTCTCTTCTCATCTGTGTGAATCTGTTGCTTAACCAATCCACTGAGTTTTGAAGTTCAAAGTTTATATTACTAATTTATGAAAATTCTTTTGAGTTCTTTTCAAATGTTCCTGGTTATTTCTTGAAAGTGCCATGTTCTATGTTCTTATTTTTAATTCTATTTGCCAAAACTTTTAAAGTATATTTTAAGGTAATCTGTATTTGATTATTATAGCATCTGAAGACCTTGGGCTGTTTTACTCTGATTCTTGTTAGTTCATTGTTTACTTGTGTTTTTGATCATTTTATATTATATTCTTCCTCTTGGCTGATATTAATTTATGCAGATTATGAGGAACCTGGTTAAGGGAATTGTTTCTCAACAAGATCCATGTTTCCTTCTGCTATGTGTTCTGGGCCACTAATAACCTGGAAGCCCTTAAAAATTAAATGTAAACATACCAAGCGTTCAAGACCCTAACCTTTGTGAGGGCAGGCTAATCATTATGAATTTCCAGGGGAGACTCATTTTTCCTTTCTACCAAGACCTAAAGCAAACTGTTCCCTCTGTTGCTCTTTTTCCCAGTGGATGAAATTTTTTCTGGCTTACATTTTTTGTTGAGGGAGTATCCTTCCAAGTAACCCAGATTTCTGTAGGAGTCTCAGATTCGACTTGTTACTGTGATTCAGACTGAGGTCTTTCTCACCCTTCCAGGTCTTGATTATTAAAAACCTGAGCATCTAGATTTCTGTTGTCAGGAGATGCCCCTGGGCAGTCTATGACTTTAGCACTTGCTTACACTCAGTTTCAGGCTCTTTTAGGTGGCTTCTCCTCCTCCCCCTCCCCCTCCTTCCCCTTCCTCTCCCCCTCCTCCTCTTCCTCCTGCTGCTGCTGCTTCTTCTTCTAACCTATGAATTTCTCTTACTTTCCTGTTACTCATCTATGTATTTTAAAGTCTATTTGTTAATTTTATCCAGAATTTCTCAGGGTTTGTAGTAAAAAGTTTTTCTGGAATATGTAGCCAATTTCTATTGTTGAAAGCAGAACTTGCTATTATTCATTCCTGTGGAATGGTATCCTTCCTCTAATGATTATTATCATCAATTCTATGCTAATGACAGTGAATCCCAAATCTAGATCTTCAGACCTAAACTCTCATCTACTTTCTATTTCCCATAGGCGTTTGTTAATATGAATTAACAACTTGAATATTTCATTAGCTGTTAAAGCTCAAGGTGTCTGAAGTAGAATTTATCTTCTTCCACAAATTGATTCTCCTATCAAACATTGCTATTTTGTCATTTTAACAAGTCAACATTATTCCTAGATTTTAGCCTGTAAACCTTGAAAATACTAGAAATGATTATAGCATCCTCATATCCTTTATGCAATCTGTCACTGTCTCCTCTCCTTGCCCAAATATCTGTATTATAAATTATCATTCCTAATTCGTACCCAGAATACAAGATCCTAATCATTTCACTTAAGAATAATCTGATAGAATTTCAATATATCTAGATATATTGATCATCTTTGTGGAAGGTAATATGCAAGCTACTAGAGTTGAGATAAAAGATGTGTTCTTTGGCTCTTTCCTCAAGATTCTTGGTTTCAAACGACTAATAAAAAAGTTTATTTACTAAATTCATACATATTATTCTTTGATTGAGTGTTGGCTAAATACAATTGATTGCCTAATTGTCTGCATCAGGTAACACCTGTGTGAGTGGGGACAAGAAAGAAGAGATTGCAATGTTCGCTGGAGTTAGGGAATGATAGTGAAGACAAAGTAAAGCAAAGCTGAAGGAGCTCCTTTACTGATGACAGATGACATCTTTCAGTGCCTGCACCTAGTCATACTTAAATATCAGCTGGATAAATAAGTCAATAAATGCCCATCCTTCTTTTTTTTATTTTTCCTTCGCTTCTTCTTGTTAAACTTTTTTTCACCATTAAAAAACAAATCTATTTTTTTTTTCTAGCCGTCCTTCATTCCCCTTTTGGGGTTTACTTTGGGGCTTAATTTCTATAATAAAAAGAATCCTGGTTATCGATCCTCAGTGAGGTTTTGATCTTGTAGTACACTAAGATTCCCTCTTTTTTCTTGATTATAGTTACTACCTATTCTTCAAGACTCACTGTCCCCTTGAAGTGTGCCCTGGACCCTCTAACTCAGTTTTGTTCTTTGTTTGGATACCTGTTGCATGTATTTTCTATTTTTTTGAAGAAATAATAAAACAACATGTAGCTAAGCATTAACTATTTTCTATTTCCCTTAATCTCTTTCTCTAATGATCATTTAATACACAAAAGTAACTATTTTAGTCATCTTTTATCTTCCTAGTGATAAACCTAATGTCTGATTCATAGTGCTCAATACGTGTTTATTAGACTTTCTCTTGTGGAGAGAGAACTGTTCCCTAAGAAATGAAAAAAAAAGTTTATTCCTTTATTATATCTGCCACCAACTGTAGTGAAGTCTCTGATTCAACATGCATATTTAGAAAATAATTACCCTGTGACTTGATGGGTGGTCGGGAACTCTTTGTTCCAATATAAATATTCTTGCATCATGGCATGGCTTAAAATTCAGCTTCAAACAAAGAATCAAATTATTGGCTAGAAAAGTAGATTATTATATGTTAATATTTTTACCTAGTTCCAGGGGATTTGTTCTATCACTTGATTCATTAATTTACTGCCTTGGTTTGAGACTCTGATTTTACTCTGCCACATTAATAATAACTTTTAAAAAACTCATCATGGATTATGTGTGCTATATTTGCTATATCTGTGATCTATAAAGACATTTGGATCTAGACAAACATATATTTAGATAATTCACTGTTGGAGATTCTATTACAGATGGTGCTGTTAATTTATGGCTATAAAGGCAGGTATCTAATTTGTATTGTTCATTCCTTTTATCCCCAGTGAGTGCCCAGTACAGTTCCTTGAACATGGTAGATACTCGATAAATATTTTTTGAATAAAGGAGCAAAATAATGCATATTTACAATAAGGTTTATATAGGACCAACACTTCGGTTTATATAATCTCAATCTTGTACAGTATCCTATTTTCAGAACTATGTTGACCCATAGTCACTCAAATAATTTGACATCTCTATCTCAAAGGATTTATTTGTCATTTAGTAAACCACATGCTAACTAATTCAAATAGAGAAGGGAGAGGTGCCAAAGGAACATGAGAACAACAGATAGGTGTTTTAAAATGCATCTCACTTTTAAATATCAAATAATGTAGTTTAATGAGAGGTCCTTATTGCATTATGAAGTTTTTCAATAAACAAATTGGTGGCCTCAGTGGTCAGAACACCTAGATTCTTTTTTTTTTTTTTGATATATGAAATTTATTGTCAAATTGGTTTCCATACAACACCCAGTGCTCATCCCAAAAGGTGCCCTCCTCAATACCCATCACCCACCCTGCCCTCCCTCCCACCCCCATCAACCCTCAGTTTGTTCTCAGTTTTTAACAGTCTCTTATGCTTTGGCTCTCTCCCACTCTAACCTCTTTTTTTTTTTTCCTTCCCCTCCCCCATGGGTTTCTGTTAAGTTTCTCAGGATCCACATAAGAGTGAAACCATATGGTATCAGTCTTTCTCTGTATGGCTTATTTCACTTAGCATCACACTCTCCAGTTCCATCCACGTTGCTACAAAAGGCCATATTTCATTCTTTCTCATTGTCACATAGTATTCCATTCAGAATACCTAGATTCTTATTGTAGCCTGTTGTTAGCTAGCTATGTGACATTGGTTGGTATTAGCTTCCTGGTCATTTTCCTTATTTAAAATGAAGAGGCTGGCTTAGTTTTGTGAAGGTTCCTTATAGCTCTAACTTTCTATATTTTATATTTACTCCATATGTGTTGTATATTGCAAACTCACTGGTCCACGGTTGGAGGCACCAGCCATCCTACCCTGGTGGGTACCCAACTAAGTATGCGGTTTTCATGCAGGAATGCAAGTTTGGTGTGACCAGATCTTCATATTTTAAAAAAAGAAACCAGAAATCTGGATTTTTATGTGAAATTTCAAACTTTTAAATATTAACCACAAAGTCAAGTAGCCTTAAAATACTGTTTAATCCAAACAAAACACAACAGTGGGTTGGATTTGGCCCATGGACTGCCAGTTTATGCTGTAAAGGATTTTTTTCTGCCCTTACCATTTTCAGTTACTACTTTTCTGGTCAGAGAACAACAGCTGCTGCATATTATTTTTCTGCTACTTCCACAAAAGGGTGGATCAAGCCCAGTAGAGCTGGATCATAATACCAATAGGTTTAGTGTTCCAGGATGTCCCTGCAATCATGATATGAGGAAAAACTATATTCTGTAAGTCTTACTTCAGATTTCTAAGATTCCAAGGTATACTATGACTAGTTACTTTATATATATCTTAATCAGAGAATTGCCAAATTATTTGGGAGAAGAAAAGAGAGATTTACAAGGGTTTCAGAAGTTCTATAGGCAGCAATTCAGTAGAAACCTTAGTGTCTAGTTCTCATTTTTGATCAAAATAGGCTCAGTGAGGGGGGAATGTTGTTACATATCTAATCCAATTATATTCCTTCTGCAAGTTTTATGCCTGATGAGGTCATCTAAACTTAATTAAAATTTAATTGAATCAGAATGGTGTGGCAGAAAATCATATGGCCACTGGAGTCAGACTTGGGTGTGAATCTAATTTCAGTCACTAACTATATAATCTGGAAGTTATTAATCTTGCCTGTGCTTCAGCTATCTATTCTCTACAAAAAGGGACAATAATAATTACCTCTTATGCTTGTTATGGGGAACATAAATAACACATGTCCTGATATGGAGTGTATAATAGATAAAAGCTGAACTTAAACTAAATTTAACATACTTCTTTATTGAGCCTCTTCTATATGACAGTTTCTGTTTGCTTCTTATAGAGGAAATAACATGAACAAAACATTATTCCTACTCTCAAAGATTGAATGCTCTAATTGTGGAATAAGGTATAACCACAAATAGCTATCGTTTATGGTAGACTCTAATGTATATTAACAAATAGCACAAGAGCACATAGAAGAGAGAATTCTATATTATCTCCTTTATGAAAACTTTTATTATACTCCTCCTCATTGAAAAGTTCTTGAGTCTTGGTTATTTCAGTAGGAAGAAATGGATTGAGAAAAGATGCCAAGAAAGAACTTCTAGGAGAAGGTAACAGCATGAGAAAATGCATAGTTTCCAGGAACCATAGGGTATATAGTGAAGACATTGATGGAAAATATAATGGGAAGAGAAAAGAAAAAAATAATAGAAAGGAATGTTTTGGAAAGATGGTGGCATTAGCAGAAATATCCAACTCCCTTATCACCAGATTCCAATAAAATGGCCAAGGTCATGCATAAATGTGTGAAAACTAGAAACTATGAAATTTGCATTTTTAAAATGTGAAAAAATTTCAGCTACATAAAGTCCAAAAATGATAGACTAAATAAAGTATAGAATAATGACCTAAATCTTCCCTTCCTATAAACAGCAAGTGTCCTCTATTTGGAAAGGAAGAAATTAGCAGAGACTAGTAGAGGGTATTGATGGGCTGCTAATTCAGAAGAATGGCAGGCTGGGGGTAAGAAGCCACAAGAAACAAAATCCAGAAGATCAAAAGTTTTATCCTGAAAAATTGGAGTAAGTTCTACCTCCTTGGGCTTCTTCTGTTCTAGCAAAGGGCAGGTAAAATTGATTTTTTTTCTTCACCTATCAAAGGGTATAAATAGGGAATGTCACCAAACACATCAAAATGATAATGTATTCAAAAGGATAAGACCACCTTTCTTTAAGTGGATGAAGAAAAATTTAGCAATGTTCTTATTCCTATTACTAAGATGATTCAAGAAGTTGTCACAGGTATAAAAAGTGAGCAGTCAGTTGTGAAAACTAAATATTCTGAGCTCATGAAAGATTTCATGGGAACTTTTAAAAATGCTTAATTAAAAGGAGGCAGTGAAAAGTTGATTGAATAGTTTGAGAACTGAATAATGATATTTTAAACTTTGACAATTTCTCTAAGAACCTATAGGATAAAAAAATGGAATTCTTGAGAGAGAAAAAAAAATTGAACACATATTTAGGAAAAAAGCTGCATATGATAGAATGGAAATCAGTAAGGCACAGAATAAAAGAACAGAAAGAATAAGAAGTAAAGAAAGAAATTTTTTCTGATTGAAGAAAGATCCAGGTTTTTTGACTGAGATGATTCACCAATTATCAGGCAAATTTAATGGAAATATACTAACGCCTAGAAATATCTTGCTGAAATTTTTAAAAATCAAAGATAAAGAAATTTAAAACACAGAAGCTAATTGAAACAAGTTGGCTAAAAAAGAGCTAAGATAGGGTTGGCATCATACTTTTCCAAAATACTAAAGACACTGAGAATGGAGAATGAGCAAAAGGGTTTTGGATTATGAAACATTGCTACACAAGAATTCTATACTCACAATGTGTTTGGCAAATGGAATGTGTTTGGTCAAGTGAGAGATATTTCATATCTGCAGGGGCTAGGAGAGTCATCAGTGTACCTTTCCCAAACACACATCCTGGGAGACAATGGATATTGACAGTTAAAACAAAATAATAAACTCAAGAATAATAAAGTCATAGTTAAAAAGATTAATTTTGGGGTGCCTGGGTGGCTCAGTTAGTTAAGCATCCGACTCTTGGTTTCAGCTCGGGTCAAAATCTCACAGTTGGTGGGTTTGAGCCTTGCATCAGGTTCTGTGCTGACAGTGTGGAACCTGCCTGGGATTCTTTGTCTCCTTCTCTGCCTCTTCCCCATTCATGCTCACTCTCTCTCTCTCAAAATAAATAAATAAACATAAAAAAAGATTAATTTTGAGCAATAAAACCATTTGAATATCAATAATTATTTCTTAGTGATGAAATATTTTGAACATTAAAATTAATCTTTAAAATAAAAGATTCATAGTAAGCAAAAAATAACCTAATAATAATTCAGTCTAAAAATTCAGATTAAATCAACAATAACTGGAAACCGATAAGAAAATCAAAGAACGATAAAGTAATATCATGTCTTCTCATATACTTGGAAAATGAATGCTTTTCATTCTTCACACTAATAACTAGGGAAACTAAGTTCTATTGTATTTTTAAAATACATGTTAACATTTTTGTCAATGCTAGAAGGAAAAATGATGTAAACCTTCTAAATCACTAGTGAAAAGGAAAGAAAAGATAACTTCAGGTAAATGTCATTATGTAATCATTAAAGAAAATAAGCAATAACTATATATTTTAAGATGACAATAATTATTAGTTTTATGTTATCTAAGTATGGAATAAATTTACTTGTTTGCTTATTTGTGCTTTGTAAATTTTATACGCTTTTACATAAGCACAGATTTATTACATAATAAAAACAATTCATGTATATTTGAGTCAGTGTTGCAAATGGTATTAAAATAATTAAGAATTATTTTCAAATATGAAAAAATGCTACCAATATACTAGCAGTAAAAAAAGGATATTTCCACTTTTGTAAAGGACATATGTATATAGACCAAAATATCTTTGAATGGTAAAATTAAGATTTATATCATTTTTCATGTTTTTTACATAAATTTTACAATTACCTGGAGTAATTTTTATAATAATAAAAACCACCCTAAAAAAACTAAAACAAATGCTATCTAGAGCTTGGCTGGGGCTGGATTATAGAGGACTTTAATAACAGATTAAGGGGTTGGGATGCATTCTTGGTCAATGGGAAGGCACTGAAGCTTTTTAAGAAGGGAAGTGATGTGAACAGATTTGTATCCTGAGATTAAGACAGAAGTATTGTTATTGTTTAGGTTGGAAACAAATGGAAAATTGACTGGAATTTATTGTAATGGTCTAGACAGGAAGTAATAAGGGCCAGAACTACATCTCTGCAGCAAGGACAGGAAAGAGGAGAGGTATTTGATGTAAAAGAGGGGAATAATCAAGGGGACTTGGTGACAGCATGCAATGTTAGAGAGTTGGGGAAAGAGAGAACCCAAAGAGATATGAAATCAAAGTTACTGGGAAAACTGTGATACTCTTTGCAGGGATAAGATAGTCAAGGGAAGCAGAAGGAGGAAAAAGTTTAAGAAACAAGATGATGAATTTGATTTCAAATATGTTAAACTTCTGGCGTTGAAGAGACATCACATCTTTGGGGTACTATATAATAATGGCTGAAATCCATCTAGGAAATACTCTTTTGAAGCTATAATGGTATCGCTGAATGATCCTTTCCATTCTTGCTTGACAGCACATGAGCAAAAATCCAGAGACTCCAAGTCCCACAGGGCCAATGACCTCTATACAAGTGCCAGATTCCTTCCCTGCCTTGAGTTTAAAAGTCCCAATGCCAAAGATCTGCCTGGGTCAGAGTCCTGTGAAAAGCGTAGGGGGTCCAGGGGGGTGCTCCCTCCACCAAACCTCCCCCATTTCTATACTGCTCTGGAACATGAGATGCTAAAGCCAGTTCTCAAGGCTTGCTCAGTCCTCTTCCCCAATCTGTCCTCTAAAGAGTGAGCTATCCTATGGCTCTGTTTCTCTTGATCCACAGGGTAGCCAACGGGTGATTGTTTGGGGGAGAAATATGGATTGAGGTGAATGTATTCTCCATGTGGCTAAGGCTCTTTGTGGCGAAAGATGGGGGCAGGTGTGAGAAAAGAAGGTAAGTGGACCACAGTATGGGGCAGGGCCATTTATTTGTACTTTTGTCATGAATCTTGCAATCTACTTGGCAGTGGGTAAGCAGAAGCAATGCACAGGACAATTAAGGGACATTTAAAATATAAGAGTAGATTAGTATTTTGGTTACTGGTGCTAAGTACTGAGTACAGCTGAGTACACCAGTAGGTAAGGGGAAAATCAGGTACAGATTTTTTGTAAGGCGTTTTTCCTAAACCACAATTAAAGGACCACTTGAAGAGTTTCCTTTCCCTTTGTGACTCATAGATGACTGAGATCATCATTTCCTATTAAGGGGAGACACAAGAAAAGGGAGGAGATGTATCACATTTTGGTCAATCCTGGTTTTCTGTTTTATTGGACTTATTCCTAAATAAAGAAAACCATATTCCTCATGTTCCTCCTAAGTCCATGCCTCCTTCCAAAAAATCAGCACCATTCATAAGCCCAAAACTGCTCTTAAAGACTAGATTTGGCAACTAAAATGACTTGTATGTCTGCTTCCATCCTCTTTTTAAAAACTCTGCCTGTACACCAAGGCCTACTACCCTCTATCTTATGGCCCCAGGACCAACCAGGGGTGTCTGGGTGGCTCAGTTGGTTAAATGTCTGACTCTTGATTTTGGCTCAGGTCATGATCTCCTAGTCGTGAGATCAAGCCCACGTTGGACTCCCACACTTGGTGTAGAGCCTGATTAAGATTCTCCCTCTCCCTTGGCCCCTCCCCCACTTGCACTTTCTCTCACAAGAAAAATTAAATTAAATAAAAAATACCATGATATCCTGTATTTAATGGCCACAACTGATTAGATCAAAGAAGAGGCATCTGAGCCAATGTTCCTGAGTGTTAGAAAGTACTGATGGTGGATTACCTAAGATGCCGTGTTGGACCAGGTGAAAGCAAAGGAGGCTGATCAAAATAGATACAAAGAGAGGCAAAGATACAGATATCCCTGCTGTCCAAGAGAAACAAAATGTTTTCCCATTCTTGGACTTTTCACCCTGTCCTTGTCCTCATGTAATTCTGCTCTTCCTTTTCTTTTCTCAGCTGCGTGTAAAATATATTGTTCCTCCTTACAAATCTTTTGTATAATCTATTCCTTGTAACAGATAATCACAAAGACTCTTATGTCAACTACACTAACTTGAGAGAACTTAATCCCTTATCCTTAAGATTCAATGGTTGACTCTACTGGATTTGCTTATGTTGACCTTTCATCTTTCATATAAGGATGCTGGGGCATGAGAGGTTAAATAACTTGCCAGGGTCATGCACACAACTAAGCAGATTTGGATGAGGAATGTTGGCTTGGTTTTCTTTCTTTGGCTGTCTTCATACTAAGATCTGCTCTACAAGTCAGTTCTACTTCATAACTACTGATAATTGAAATGTGATCAACAACTTTTAAAAAGTATCCATCCACAAGCCCCTTGGTGCAACATGCAAATCCAGTTTTTCCTGGTTGATTTTCCCTCTCCTTTTCTTCACAGTCAGTTCAGTTCTCTTTCTTAGCTTATTCTATATGCTATGCTGAACGAAAAGGCAAGTGAACAGTTTCTGTATGCATCTCTTTCATTCTTCTGACTTTGCTAGAAACTACTCCCTAGGCAGGCCAGATGATACATTTAACTTCATACTCTACCAAATCATTTGGCAAAACTATCAAAACATTGGACATTTGAACAGTATTCAGGGTTCCCCTACTGAACACAGGTCTCAAAACTTAGTCAATACTCACTGTGGACAGAGTCACAGGTGATGAGAGGCATGAAACCATCTTCTTTATCCAACTCCTGCTGCTCTGTTTCTATGATTTCTAAGACCCCTGGGCTGGGCTGCCTGGATTTCCCAGAAGGAATTCTCTCCATATTAGCCATGGATTGCATGCAGTCCACTGTGGAACTGCATTTAGCAGAGAATATGATTGGCAAGCTCTCCAACCTTCTTCCCAGATAATTTTGGCTCACATGCCAAGATGTTGCATTATATTTAAGTTCTCATTGCAAATATGTAGGTAAGAGGAAATTGTTAAGACATTTCTGTTTACAAAATGCTTTTGCACACGAAAACTTACTTGCTCTCAGAAAGGTCTACGAAATAGATACCATTATCTCCCTTGTTTTACAGATGAGCACACAAGCCTCAGAAAAGTTAACAGTGTTGATAAGTGGCAGAGCTAAAACTTAGCTCCAGGTCAAGTATTTTTTGTGTACAACCTGCTACCACTCATTCCTTCACTCAACAAACATTTCTTGAATGCCCATGTGGCACTGTGCTCAGAACTAAACACACTTCTTTCTCCATCTTGGGACATCAGAGAAGACTTTTCAGTAGGAGTGGCATCCAAGCTGAGAAAGGAAGTGGTAGATGTTCTTCAGGCAAAGTGGGAGGGCTGGTAGCCTTCCAGGCAGACCACATTTTTTATCTTTAAACTATCCCAGTGGACCTGAGAAATGGAAATTAGGCAAGCAAGCTAGGAACTAAATTTCCACAGTTGTGCAATCTCATTTTTAAAACATGAAGACATGCATCAATTAGCTTTTCTTTCTCCTTTGAGAGTCAAATTAAGTGTCTTGTCACTACCTTCTCAAGACCAAAGAAAGGTTAACACTTCAAAATGGCCTTTAGTTTGTTTTTTTGCTAACTTAATGATAATTGTTTGGCAATCCTACTTCTTTTTACTACCTCAGTAATAATTGAAATAGAGTTTTGACTGTGTACCTTTCACAAGAACTCTGAGGCTGCTTCCTATTTTGTGGCAACCCTTTACAAAGACTGGAACCTACTTTTTCAAAAGCCAAGTGATATGGGTTACTTATGCAGCAAACTTTAGAAAAAGGGATGCTGGCTGCAGAAACATGATCTGTTCTTTGGTATTCCATGGCATGTTTATGCAGAAGGGAGATACTTCCAATTAGTTAAGCAAAGTCATAACTTCTTTTCCAACACACAGGACAGCACTCCATGTGACAATGACTAAAAAAGTCACAGCCAGAACCAAATTGACAACCTGGTTTGGATGTTTTAGAAGGCTGTCTTATCAGCCCTTTGATTGACAGCAGTGGGAAAAGAGGAAAAGATATAATCCTTGCCAAATCATTAAGTCTTTGGAGCGTGTTTCATAATCTTCTTAATGAATCCCATATTTCACTGGCTTTGGGGAGAGTCAACACCCAAACAATGTAATAAATAATACAAAGCAAGAGAGTATTGACAGGGCTGAGGTAAGGAGATAGTTTACAATAGAACTTTGAGAATCACACTAGAAAGAAAGAGAGTAAGAAACAGTGCAGGAACAGGGGACAAAGTTGGCCTAGGTAGAATTATGTGTAACTTCTAGAAAGAGATAAACCCAGGACACTTACGTAGGTAGTCAAGGGACATGGGTAAAACTCTGTATTCAGTTATCATAAATATAGTTATTTCTAGGTAAATTCATTGAAAGGAGCTGGAATGGCAATTCATTGGGGGAAAACTCACTTCAAAGTCTGTAATTATGGGCTATTTGAAGAACAAAGAGTCTGGGCAGATCCCTGCTGCTGATTAAATGGCCCAGAAGCCTTGATTTTAGGATGAATGAATAAATTTATAAATGAATAAATTAAGGTATCAGAAAACACTTTTAGTATGACCACTATGGCATTATTATTTTCAAATCCTTACTCTGAAGGAGTTCACAACTTAGAAAGGAAGACATGCAAATTAAGGTACATGATGGCATGATTTAGAACGCTCTGGTAAAGATTTGCATGGAATGCTGAAACAA
Source organism: Panthera onca (assembly GCF_046562875.1). Taxonomy (NCBI): domain Eukaryota; kingdom Metazoa; phylum Chordata; class Mammalia; order Carnivora; family Felidae; genus Panthera; species Panthera onca. The sequence goes on along the minus strand of NC_138344.1, from coordinate 123,942,471 downwards.
CACAGAAGGGACTACCTCTACTTGGGAGAGTTAAAGAAATCTTCCTGGTGGAGGAGACATTTGATCTGGGTCATGATAGATGAATAAGAGTTTCCAGAATGAGAAAGAAGGAAGCAGATTCCAGGACAAGGGAATTACCTATTCACTCACATACCTGTCTACATTAACTCTTTTAAACGCAAGTATACTATTTGAGAAAACTCACCCTTGTCATTGTCATGGCTAAATTGACCATATTAGACATAAAAGCCCTGAGGATAGAAAACCGTGTGGTCACAAGGAAATATGATGTGAGCCACAAATGCAAGCCACAAATGTAATCTTAAAATTTATGGTAACCACATTTTAAAGAAGGGTAAACAGAAACAGTTTAATTTTAATAATATATTTTATTTAACCTAATATACCCAAAGTAGTTTCATTTCAACATGTAATCAATATAAAAACATCTAGATGGTATTTTATATTCTTTTTTGTACTGAGTCTTTGAAATCTGTTATATATTTTACATTTCATAGCATATTTCAACTCCAACAAACTACATTTCAAATGCTCACTAGACACATGTGGCTAGTGGCTACTGTTTGGAGAGCTTAGAAAACCAGCTTGTAAATTTTGCAGGATGGGATACCCCCAGGGAGGGCAAACCTAGAATGGGTCGCAGTGGAAGCCAAGGGAGTGCCGACTGAGGGTGTTTAGCAAGAGCCCAGATGACTAGCTCTGCTTATTTCCTGACTTTATCCAAAGACGGCCAGCAAGGTCAGCGCTGGTGTCTGCCTCTCCACCCACAGAAAGTATGCCAAGTCAAGTTTTCCTGGGAAAATTCTCATTTTGCCTTCCCTCTTTAATTTTACTTAAAAAGCCCACAGGCTATTCTTCTCAGTACCTGGTAATGTCTTTTCCAGCTCTCTTAGGAAACAGGGCCCTAAAATTTCCCTCACATATTAGCCCCAGTGGACCCGGTCTCTGTTCCATGGAAAACTTGCCCAGAAATGAGCTCACGGACCTTCTCATTATGGCCAGAGGCAAGTAGTACTGTCTGGGGCACCAGGAGTAGAGGTCAGAGGTGAGCTCAACTCCCGTGAAACAATGCACTATCTCCACCCATAGAGACTAGACATAGGTGGTGCCCAAAGCTGACGGCATAAGAGAGACTAGGTCTTGAAGCTCCTTGATCCTATTGTCTGGGACTGCCACAGGATCAGATCATTGTAGATTTTCTTTCTTATGCCCTGGCCTCCTGCTCCTGACTGATCCTCTGGCTTGCATCTAGACTTCTGGTCCTCATACACCAACAATACTTAAAATGAAACAGTAGATAGGATGCCATTGCATCATTCCATCTAAGGAAAGTTCCCAGTCATACATTTATCCCTGCAAGATCAGGGGAAGCCATTCAGGATGTGGCGGTAGCCTCAGGATCTGTAACTGAGACAATAGGGACCAAGATAAATTAATCAGTGGAAGAGATTTCATTTGGTATGAATCCTGTGCAAGTCCTTACCACTTGTAGAGTTGCCTGTGTTGTGTATGCATGCCAAAGGGCTACTTGAAGGAAATAAGCCATTTCTATTCATCCCTTTTGGCAGTAGATAACTCAGGATCTCTTTTAAACTTGCTGGTAGTGATTAAAAGGCTTATACTCGAGGAAGGCGACATATATCTTTTGATGGAAAGCCAAGGCAAGCGAGAATGGAAGTACTAAATTGTTTTTGTTTGCATTGTATCATCATCATCATCACCATCATCATCAATTACTACTAGTACTACATTCTCCAGTTTGGCACCTTTCTTGAGTTTTATATACTTTAATTGCTTAATTATATTTACATTTTCTCTACTAAATGGCTTTTAGGCAGCCTAGTCCACCGGAAGGCAATGTGTGTGCATGTATTCGTGCATAGTTCAGCCTTTGTTTGAGTACAGGTAAATAGATAAGACAAGTCATTACTAAAATCATTATAGCCTGGGTCATTACCCACAATACCATCTGCTGGTATTTTGTCAAGCCTTCTTCTATTAAAGAGTCATTAAATTACTTCTTGTAGGAAGCTTATAAATCAGCCCGTATGACAGATAAATAGGACACCAAGTAACTTTGTTTTAATTGTCTCTGCTACCATCCAGTGTCGCTCAGTCTATTTATTTATTGATAGCACTTTAATTAAAGATACTCTAAATCTGATCTTGTCAATGGTGGCGGGGGGGGCGGGGTGGGTAGGACTGCAATACTGTAACAAGAGGCTGAATTCCATGTGGTTTTATTTACATAGGGAAATTGATAGCCTGGTTTTAAATATGTACTTCCCTATGGTGGAAAATGATTTGTTTGTTAATAATTTGAAGAGGTAAACAGAAGTGGAGAGAGTTTTGCATTTATATTTGCTTATGATATGTTAAGCATAGAATCTCACCTGAAACCCATCTAACCACATTGTTGTCCCAGGGTAAGACACCTATATTGTCTTTGTTATGTTTCAATGTACATTATATACATGCAGCTTAATTCTCTTTGCTGTCCAGGCCTTCCCCTGTACCCCACCATTTGATCTAAGTCCTGCTCTAGTCCTTATTACCTGTGGAGCTGCCTGAGTTGTGTGTGTGGATGCCTTGTGGATAGTTTGGGCTGGTCCAGTCAAGGGCAAATCTAAGGGCTGTGTTCTGTATTGCTGGAGCTAGAAAAGGGTCCTGATCCAAGACAACGAAAGATGCTAAAACTATAGGAATTGGCTCAGTTGAAAACAGTAAGAATAGAGCCAAGGACAGAATTTCAAGTGAGAATGAAAATAAACACTAACTCTGGGAGAGGTCAAAGTTAGAGACCAAAGTTGAAAGTGCAGAATCAAGAATTTGGAACTAGGTGGATTACATCAAACCACTCAGCGAGTAAATGCAGGATTTGGACAACATGCCCTTGTTTACCACGACTCCAAAGTTCTTTATATTACACCATACTTCTTCCTGTTCTATTAATAACTAGATGTTAGACTTTGGTCAAGTCATGAAACTCCTATTTCATAGGTACCAACACAACCTCACAAGATGGTTATACTTGTGAAGTTCTGAAGACATATGCAGATGTAAACCATTATCCTCAGATAATTAGCCACTGCCCAGGGATACTCAGAACTGTGTCTGAAAAAACAGACACAAAGAAGAAAAAAGCTGTGTCTTTGCATGGTCTACACAGCCATCTGAATAGATAAGAATCTAGGATATTAGTGGGCTCTTTCATTTTCATATTACTGAATTTTGATGGAATGTTTTTCATAGAATCACATTGTTAATTGATTGAATCGACTGGTTGTTAATTAAATCAAAGCAGCTGAACCAACTTTGTATAGACACATCAGAAACATTCCTTTCTGATGATCGTGGTTCCTCCAGACTTTTAGGGCCTTGCAGTAGGGAAAATCTTGTGAAAATCAAGTTTGCTTTGGCTCTCCATGGACAGCAATTGATGTGTCATGAAGTTCACTAAGGAGGCTGAAATGGTTCTACCCACCGAGCAACTTCTGAGATTTGCTTATCTTCTGTGGTTCCACTAAAGAGCACACATAAAAATCCACTGGTGTGTACATTGTTCAATATTTAAAACACAGTTGACATAGTTCTTCTGCTAGTTGGAGGCTAAATTTTCCTTCCCATGAAAGATTAGTGTAACTTCTTGGATGTTTTCATGGATATTGAGAATCATGCACATGACCGTGTTTCTCTTTTTGCTTTAATTTCCAGGAAGTTCTGAGACATAATTTTGGCTGACATAAATCAATTATGTTAAATATACATATGCTTACATGCTTATCCATTTGTGTTCAATCTCTCCCTTTCTCTAACGCCTCTTTTTGTTTGTATATTTTCCTTATTTTAGTTATAAAAAATGGATTCTCAGGTGTCTCCTATCCCACATAGCCCTATTCAGTCCCAGAATGGCTTCCAAAATCCTGCCATATTGCACTTTTTTATAACATGTGTTTCTTAAAAGCCAATTCAAGTCCTATGTGGTACACCAACATATAGTAAACAACAATTAATAAACATTTACAATAGTGTTAAACTATATACATAAGACCCTAGAACAGGTATAAAAAATAGAATAGTCAGTCATATAGTATTTCATTTTGTCTGCTGGGTTTTAAGAAACATCAAAATAAAAATAATTTCCCCCCTTCTTCTCTCTGGTTGACGGAGTACTACTTGCTTTCACAACCTAGCTCAAGTTCTGCATTCTTCACGAAGTCTTCTTGGCTGTTCTAACCAAATGACTCTCTTTTTGGAATTTCCATAGCGCTTTAAGCTCACAGTGCACAGTTTAGCATCTAGTTATGTTACCTCATATTTTTCCTTCATCATTTCTGCTCCAGCCACACTGAGCTTGTGCTTTATCCCCTATTCTCCCTGGTGTTTTCCCAACTGTGACTTTGTTCTTACTGCTTCCATCTGTCTAGAATGGCCTCTCCTGCCCTTTCCTTATCAGATTACACCTTTTTACCAGAGTCCAGGTCAAATAACTTTGCCCCATGCAGGCTGCACAGCCCAGGTCAGCCAGGGACATCTCTAAATTCGTAGTGTCTACCATCTATCTTATGGAAATTACTTTAATAGTATTTTTGGACATCTTCCGTGTGATCTTTATAACCCAATATTATATTTATTTACATTTCAAGTTTAACTTGGGTAATGATGGGAAACATGTGGTTGTTCCTGAGATAAGATTCACATCTATTCCTACACCCTATGACAGAGGTTCTCCAAATTAGTTGTGCATCAGAATTACCTGTGACGTTAAATAAATACAGATATACAGGCCCTAACCTAGATTAGTGATTGATGGTATCTGGGTTTTGGCCTGGATATCCATGTTACTTTGATGCATGGCCAAATCTAAGAACCTTTGGTCTATGAAAAGATTTATGAAGAATAACTCAGAAGAGTTTATAAAGCCTCTGAATGCTTAAATTTAGACCTTGATAGAAAGTGATAAGGAAATCAGTTGCTCTGTAAGACAGTACTGCATGTCAGTGGCTAGAGAAAAAGTTTAACTCTTAACAAAATGACAGTGCCTTAATATTTTGCTGGATATTGTGACATTTTTTTTTTTGGTGTATGTTTACTATTTTTTTCATCTCTTACTTTGTGTTCTGGGTCTTTGTTCTTATTTTCTTACAACAATGAACAATGAAATCTATACTGCAATTACCTGAATGCTTACTTAAGAGATTTAGAACTTGTCTTTGTCCAAACTTTGTTACTATTACTATGCCGAAGATGTGTATTAGTCTGTGCATTTGGTTGCAAGTGACAAAATGTCAAATCAAATGAGTTTAAGTAAAGATAGGAATGTATTAGATGGGAGTTTACTGCTTATGGCAGAGCAGGTTGGCTGATCATCAAGTTGTTACTTCTCTCCTGTGGCTACTCAGTAGCTTTCACCTCGCATCCTCCTCACAGTTGGGCATCACTCACCTCTCATCCTCCCTACAGTTGGGCAAGCTCGTATAACTGGGTTCTGCCAGTGGCATGTGTGCAGAGGTGATAGATTCCACTTAAAGACCTGACCAATGAATCCCTCTCCTGTGCCATACTCTACTTGCATTTTTTCATTTGGTCCCTGTGCAGAGAAGACTCCAAGGACCAAAGAGAAGTGGCACACCTGAGTCCTGAGTCACTGCTCAGAGAAAAGCCACCTAATGGAGCTACACAGCCAGTATGGACTATGTAATTGAGGTAAAAAAATATATCAGTTTAAGCCATTCAAATTTTGGAACGGCATTAACTATTAAAAACACTGGGGTATCCCACATAATAGAGAAAAAAAAAACTATCAGCTTGTGAGAAGGGCTATTATATAACTGGCTCTTTCAGAAGCAACTAGAACCAACATTTAAGTATCTACAAAACTGTTTACTTGTTTCTAGAGAGCTATTAAGCCATCTCCCATTTGGTAAGGAGGGTGAGAGATTAAATTATGTACATAATTTTTACTCATAGAAGAGAGATTTGCCATTAAGAAATGCCATTAAGAAATGCCATTCAGTTACCTAGAGAAGGCACATCATTGCTTTGAAAGAAGCCTTAATTAGGAATGCCTTTCTTTTCTGGACTAGCTCCTACTTTGCTTCTTTGGATTGTATTGAGACGGAAATTTTTAAATATTGATAATCAACATTTTAGCTCTTCTGAAAGTGGAATCCTTCCATAGTCAAAACATTCCTCTTACCTGGAACCTAATTTGGAATATGGCAATAACAAACTTAACTGTATTACAAATTAACCACATAACTACAATAAAGAGGGTGGGAAAGAAAATTTCTAAGTAATCTTGGAAAACCATATTTCAACTAGATACCATAAGGCTAAATAGTAAGAACTATACAGAAATTGTGCTCTAGTTAGTAAATTTGTTGTTCATAGAGATATGGATTAGCATTTCTGCAGCTTATTTGTGTATTCTAGGAATGAATAAATAAGTACATATAATAATATGATAATGAAAGCTACGTTTTTGTCAGAGAAAAAATTAGTAAAAGGGAAAGGCTAAGAAGAACACTGTCGTTGGATTGGAATCAGGTATGTCAGTATAAACTCATGGCTCTTAATATACATGGAAATATAGGTGGGCATGCATGTATGGGTTAGAATACATCCATATTTTCTGGCTCTGGCACTGAGGGAGGCTAGAGATAATGACATCCCAGTAGCAAAAAGAACACTATGCCCCACACCTTGATTTCTAAATACCATTCAACAATTAAAGGACCCACACTTCTCAAAAAAATGCCTAATTAATGTCTGGGATCAGGAAAGTACATTAGAAGACTTGGAATATTTTTTGATGCTAAAAAGTAAGGAAGTGCTCCAAAACTGATGGGAGCATCTTGAAGTGTCAATTTGAAGGGATTCCAGATTACATAACTGAAACAATGTGTGTAATAAAATACATAATGATGGCAATAGCTTAAAATATGTAGAATAAAATAAATGCTCATGAGTCCATATAGACATAAATAATTATATAAGTGGTGGAGAAGGGGACAGTTCTTGAAGCTGAATTCCAGGGAATAAATGAAGAAAGCATGGTGGAAATAAATGTCTGAGAAACCATCGAACCAAGAGGGGCCTCAGGAGACCTAACTAAATGTAATGCGGCAACCTAGGTGGGATTCTGGAATAGAAAAGGACAAAAGGTAGAACTAAGGAAATCTAAATGAACTGTGGACTTTAGTTAATAATAAAGGAACAGTGTTGGCTCATTAATTATAACAAGTATATTAATGTAAGATGATAGTAATATGGGAAACTAGGTGTGGGGGAAATGTGTATTCTAAAAATGTTTAAAAATAGTCTCTTAAAATTTGTAAAAATCACCACTTGGTCAATACTATAGTAATAATTGTTGCAGTCAAGTGTCATCAATGGTTGTTAAAAATAGTGGGCAGAAGAAGATATAAAGAAATGGAAAGACATTCCCTGCTCATGGATTGGAAGAATAAATATTGTCAAAATGTCAATACTACCCAAAGCTATCTACACATTCAATGCAATCCCAATCAAAAGTGCACCAGCATTCTTCTCGAAACTAGAACAAGCAATCCTAAAATTCATATGGAACCACAAAAGGCCCCGAATAGCCAAAGTAATTTTGAAGAAGAAGACCAAAGCAGGAGGCATCACAATCCCAGACTTTAGCCTCTACTACGAAGCTGTCATCATCAAGACAGCATGGTATTGGCACAAAAACAGACACATAGACCAATGGAATAGAATAGAAACCCCAGAACTAGACCCACAAACGTATGGCCAACTCATCTTTGACAAAGCAGGAAAGAACATCCAATGGGAAAAAGACAGTCTCTTTAACAAATGGGCCTGGGAGAACTGGACAGCAACATGCAGAAGGTTGAAACTAGACCACTTTCTCACACCATTCACAAAAATAAACTCAAAATGGATAAAGGACCTGAATGTGAGACAGGAAACCATCAAAACCTTAGAGGAGAAAGCAGGAAAAGACCTCTCTGACCTCAGCCGTAGCAATCTCTTACTGGACACATCCCCAAAGGCAAGGGAATTAAAAGCAAAAATGAATTACTGGGACCTTATGAAGATAAAAAGCTTCTGCACAGCAAAGGAAACAACCAACAAAACTAAGAGGCAACCAACGGAATGGGAAAAGATATTTGCAAATGACATATCGGACAAAGGGCTAGTATCCAAAATCTATAAAGAGCTCACCAAACTCCACACCCGAAAAACAAATAACCCAGTGAAGAAATGGGCAGAAAACATGAATAGACACTTCTCTAAAGAAGACATCCGGATGGCCAACAGGCACATGAAAAGATGCTCAACGTCGCTCCTTATCAGGGAAATACAAATCAAAACCACACTCAGATATCACCTCACGCCAGTCAGAGTGGCCAAAATGAACAAATCAGGAGACTATAGATGCTGGAGAGGATGTGGAGAAACGGGAACCCTCTTGCACTGTTGGTGGGAATGCAAATTGGTGCAGCCGCTCTGGAAAGCAGTGTGGAGGTTCCTCAGAAAATTAAAAATAGACCTACCCTATGACCCAGCAATAACACTGCTAGGAATTTATCCAAGGGATACAGGAGTACTGATGCATAGGGGTACTTGTACCCCAATGTTTATAGCGGCACTCTCAACAATAGCCAAATTATGGAAAGAGCCTAAATGTCCATCAACTGATGAATGGATAAAGAAATTGTGGTTTATATACACAATGGAATACTATGTGGCAATGAGAAAGAATGAAATATGGCCTTTTGTAGCAACGTGGATGGAACTGGAGAGTGTGATGCTAAGTGAAATAAGCCATACAGAGAAAGACAGATACCATATGGTTTCACTCTTATGTGGATCCTGAGAAACTTAACAGAAACCCATGGGGGAGGGGAAGGAAAAAAAAAAAAAAAGAGGTTAGAGTGGGAGAGAGCCAAAGCATAAGAGACTGTTAAAAACTGAGAACAAACTGAGGGTTGATGGGGGGTGGGAGGGAGGGGAGGGTGGGCGATGGGTATTGAGGAGGGCACCTTTTGGGATGAGCACTGGGTGTTGTATGGAAACCAATTTGACAATAAATTTCATATATTAATAAATAAATAAATAAATAAATAAATAAATAAATAAAAATAGTGGGCAAAAATGTGAAGAGAAATAGGATATTTGTGTGGTTTCGAAGTATCTCAGCATAAAATGCTTATTAATTACAACAGGAAAATAAGTAACTTTATAGTGGAGAAACCTGATAGATACCACTTGATCCAAATGATCAAAGGTAACACTAGTCAATAAACTTACTGACATCCTGTGCCTCCTAATATTTATGTAACATCCCTATAGGCAGGTGCTTCTTAAGTTTTAACATTTATACAAACCACCTAGGGATCTTGTTAAACATGAAAATTCTGATTGAGGAGAGACAGGGCCTGAGATTCTGAATTTCTAGTAGGATCCCTGGTGATCTGATGCTGCTGAGTGGACCATGCTTTGTGAATCCAGGTCTGTAGGAAAAACCTGTAACCTTTTCAGCAAAGGGTGAGTTGGGTGGCAGGAGAATGTTCTCATTCTTTTGTAACCCCCCTCCAGACTTTTCTTTATCTTGCTTGAGACACAAAGGGATGTACTTCTTTCCTCAATACCTTTTTAGCATCATAGACACCCAAACCTCAAATAAGTATTATTTCTAAGCAAAATGCTTTACATGAAGAATTTGCATGTGACAAGAGTTTTCCTTTCCTGGATCAGATATGTATGTAGACCATCTGTTTTGGAAAAGGCAAGAGAGGTAGTAAGCATACTGAGTAGCAATAGTTGATAGTCTTGGCCTACTAATATCATCAGGTGTCCATGAGTAGGAAACTTTGTTACACTGTGTTTGGGAAGAGTACATTAAAGCACTATTTAAGGAATGATCCTGAAGGTTCACAGTTACTGCATAAAAGCCCAAGGAGTGTATTAGTACCAAGGCTGAAGAGAAACTTTCCAGCAGCATGGGGCAGTGTGTAATAGAAAACATGGCTGCACACTCATTTGCTGGTATTGATTCCAATGGAATTTTGTATCCTTGTAGAATACTGTATTTGATGGCTGTTCAGGCTTCTTAGTAGCCAGCTAGGTTGCTGCTGGCCTGGCCAACATGCCTAACCTTCCTATTTCAGAGATAGCAGCTGCCTAATGATGTAGAACTAAAGGTCTCTCTTCAGCAGGATGATTTTAGAGAGCATTTGAGCCATTGTGCTCTTGGCCTTATTTTCTGGATTGAAAAGATTCTCAATTCTAAGAAAACGTGAATGGCTTTTCTTTGTGGTGCAATTGCATTTTATGTTTTGGGGTCGTATGGGAATTCATGAGAGCTGAGCTAACCTCATCTAAGAAAATGAAATTGGGATGGAGAGTGTCCAGGTGTCAAGATTGTGGTCAACCATTGAAAAGACTCCCTCTCCGACAGCTGCTGGCACCACACTGAAAGTGGATGGAGATAATCTAGTTTATTTATTTTTTGTCTCAGGACATTTCATTTTCTGGCTCCATATAACAGTCTTTACTTCCAATCCTTTTGCTCTCAGTAGGCTTTCCTACCATGTTCTGTCATGTTTGAATCAACGATGATTTGGAAAACCTGCCTAGCTTTCATTTCATCCCTGTCCCTTCCCCTCTCACCTCTGGCGTTGCCTCTCCAGTTACCCCACCTGATTTTGTATCTTGCAACCCACAGGCAAACAGTATTTTACCTTTCACACATGCCAAGAGACCCTTTACCTGTACCTCTTATGGCAGGTGGTGCCTTCCAAATTCTGAGAGATAATCACATCTAACCTGAAATTCTATTCTAAGTGAAACTTGCAATCACTTTCCCTGAAAAAAGTAAATATTATTTCTGATAGAGCATTTCTTTAAAAACTGCTAAAGCTAGGATGCACCAAAGTAAGGAATAAACCCAAGGTAAAAATCTCTGGGATCCAGGAAACATGGAAACTAACACAGGAGAGGACCAAAGGGAACAGCCAACATGATGATAAAGGGACATCCCAGAACCTCAAGAATGACAGTCCAGATTGGAACAAGAGGGTTGGGACAAGAGAATGAGCAGGAATTAAGTTGAACTATATTGAGAGTTTGGAGAGAGGTGAAATATGCGTGGGGGACAGGGAGGCATGTAAAAAAGACCAATGCTCCTCTTCCACATCATTAACATGGGAAAAATTAAGAAAGATCACAACACACGCTGTTTAAACATGGAGAAGCAAATTGTGGAAAGGAATAGCTAAGTGCTTGCTTCTAAGGACAAGACCAGGAAAGGAACACAAAGAGATGGTTGATTTTATTGAAAGACTTGGAAAACTGTCTGACATTATATGAAACTATCAGACATTGTTTTTATTTTCAAATAAGAGAATGGAGTGATTTACTTCAAGGGATAAGTAACCCTGATAATGGTCGTAAGAGTCAAGTGTCTAAATTAATCCAATTCAAAAACTTATTAGGCATGTGTTATGTTACAGATGCTATGGAGACAAAGACAAATAATATAATATTTCTGCCCTCAAGGACCTCACAATCTAGGCCAAATGAGACATGCATACAAATACTGTGATGCAGAATGTGATCATAAATATTGCAAATAATGCTCTGGGGAGTATGGAGGAAGAGGTAATGGCGTCAAAGTAGTTGGATTTGGGAAGGATGCAAGGAGAGTTGCCCAATACCCTGTGTGAACTGGTTTGCTTCCAGTTTTTGTTCCTGGTTTTTGTTTGGACAGAATGTAAATGATAAGGAACCTGTTTCTTAACTTTAAAATATTCTTTGGGTTAGGAGAGATTTGGACCTCTAGAGATAGAAAAAAGGAAAAGCATCACAGATGAAGAAGGAACTATAATATAGTTGCAGGAATAGGGTGACAAAGGGTGTGTGAGGAGACTGGCAAGTATTATATGTGAGTAAAGAGTGCATGGAAGAAATATGGCCTGTGGCCAGTTGAGAGCAATGAGTGTCAGAAAAATATAAATCTGTTTACACAAAATAAATAAACAAGATCCTGAAAGTCAACAGTTTTATAGAGGGTCCTCCTGTGTAAGACTTGTGGTTGTCTGTATATTCCCAGTGCCTAGCTCGTATCTGGCATGAGGTAAGCAGGTCAATTTAATAGAATACAATCAGCCATTTGTCTTTTGAAATAAGTACAAAGAGGCCATTCCCTGAAGGACCATTACTCATGATACTGCAGCTAGTAACAATAATGCT